>NW_012121820.1:6252965-6270080 GCF_000951035.1 Colobus angolensis palliatus | reverse complement strand
ACCCGAAGTCAGGAGTTCGAGACCAGACAGGCCAACATGGTGAAACCCCCATCTCTACTAAAAAATACAAAAAATTAGCCAGGCATGGTGGTGGGTGCCTGTAATCCCAGCTACTCGGGAGGCTGAGGCAGGAGAATCACTTGAACCTGGAAGGCGGAGGCTGCAGTGAGCCAAAATCGAGCCACTGCACTCCAGCCTGTGCAACAAGAGCGAAACTTTGTCTCAAAAAATACAAAAATAAATAAAACCTAAATAAGACAGTGCACTCCCTGCTTAAAACCCTCCAAGGAGCTTACTGTAGACACCTAATGTCTTATGAAGACCTATAGTGCCCCTGGTGACCTGGTCCTGCCCACCTTCTCTCCTTCATTCACTCAGCTCCAACCCCAATGGCCTCCTTTCTGCTCTTCAGACAAGCCAAGCTCCTTCGCATGTGGCTGGCCCCTTCATCTATAATGTTCTGTGCCCAGTCCTCTCCATAGTTGCCACTTCATCTTTTGGCTCACTGCCCTAGAGAGGCCTCTGACCACCCCAGCCTCCAGGCTCCAGGCTCCTTATTATATAATCCTGAAGTTGTTTTTTTCCCTTTATTACACTCGTACATAGCTGAAAATTACTTTTTTTTTTTTTTGAGAAGGAGTCTCACTGTTGCCCAGGCTGGAGTACAATGGTGCGTTCTCAGCTCACTGCAACCTCTGCCTCCCGGGTTCAAGCCATTCTCCTGCCTCAGCCTCTCAAGTAGCTAGGACTACAGGCGTGCGCCACCACACCCAGCTAATTTTTGTATTTTTGGTAAAGATGGGGTTTCACCATGTTTGCCAGGCTGGTCTCAAACTCCTGACCTCAGGTGATTCACCCACCTCAGCCTTCCAAAGTACTGGGATTAAAGCATGAGCCACCATCACACCTGGCCCATAGCTGAAAATTATCAAAAATTATTTTCCTCTTTTGCTGGTTCACTGCTCTATTGTGTCTCTCCTCCAGAGCGTGAACTCAGTCTCAGCTTGACAAACTCAATCTCAGCTTATCCATCCTTCTTTGCTGTAGCCCAGCGCCAGGCCCATGGCCTGGCTCAGAAGTGCCCCAAAGTACATATTGGACCGACTAACTGAGTGACTGTACAGGGTTAACAAAGCCCTAAGTCAACCTGACTCACAGCAAATTCCAGTTTTTCTTCCCCAGTCTCAGAATTTCTTCCAGCAAATCAGGAAGGCAGCAGGGTAGCAAAGTCAACAGGGAAGATTACACAAATGGGAGCCTGGTCATGTCAGCCTCTGAAAGGGACCCCAGAAAAGGACATTCCCCTTTCAACAGGTACTCAGTCATTCTCTTGCCTAAAGAATCCATTTCCAGGCTGGGCGTGGTGGCTCAAGCCTGTAATCCCAGCACTTTGGGAGGCCGAGACGGGCGGATCACGAGGTCAGGAGAGCGAGACCATCCTGGCTAACACGGTGAAACCCCGTCTCTACTAAAAAAATACAAAAAAAAAACTAGCCGGGTGAGGTGGCGGGCGCCTGTAGTCCCAGCTGCTCGGGAGGCTGAGGCAGGAGAATGGCATGAACCCGGGAGGCGGAGCTTGCAGTGAGCTGAGATCCGGCCACTGCACTCCAGCCTGGGCGACAGAGCGAGACTCCGTCTCAAAAACAAACAAAAAAAAAGAACCCATTTCCCCGAAAAGTAGGGGAGCAAGTAAATATGTATAACTTGAATAGGATGGGGCCATTCAGCTAAATGCAATTACTGAAAAAAATCAAAGGGGGATATCTCAGGAGGTTTTCTAAGACAACCAATTTCCTCGTTCTCCCAATTATTCTTTTTTCGTTATGTTTTGCTTTTTTTCTGAGACAGAGTTTCGTTCTTGTTGCTCAGGCTGGAGTGCAATGGCACAATCTCCACCTCCTGGTTCAAGCAATTCTCCTGCCTCAGCCTCCTGAGTAACTGGGATTACAGGCACATGCCACCACACCCAGCTAATTGTATTTTTTTTTATTTATTTATTTATTTATTTATTTATTTGAGACGGAGTCTTGCATGTGGCCCAGGCTAGAGTGTAATGGTGCAGTCTCGGCTCACTGAAACCTCTGCCTCCCGAGTTCAAGCGATTCTCCTGCCTCAGTCTCTTGAGTAGCTGGGATTACAGGTGCCCGCTACCATGCCCGGCTAATTTTTCTATTTTTCAGTAGAGATGAGGTTTCGCCACGTTGCCCAGGCTGGTCTCGAACTCCGGACCTCAGGTGATCCGCCTGCCTTGGCCTCCCAAACAGCTGGGATTACAGGCATGAGCCACCGTGCCCAGCCTCCCAGTTACTCTTGAGGAGGGCTATTGTTTCAGAATTATTTAGCAGTTCAAAAAATAAAAATAAAAGAGGCATGACTTTCTCCAGGGAAAACTTATTCCCTTTTAGGAGATCCACCACTGAGATGACCATTTAACCAAATCTTCAGTCTTAGCTTTGGGCCCTTTTTCTTATATGTCTGAGTCTGAGAATCTCTTTTTCCAAAACCTCCACAGATCCTCAGTCTCCCTCTGGGTTCTCCAAGCCTGCCCCTGCTACGAGAAGCAAGGATCAGATACAGGTACTAATCTATGTGCAGACAGGCTCAGCCTTGACTGGGAAAAGCAAAAAATTATTTTTCAAGTTCATCTTCCCTGCATCCCATGGACATGAGTCAAGAGAAATTCAATCTGCTCCTTCCTGTCTCCATCTAGTTCCCTCGGGCTTCTTGGAGTGTCAGCATCTCACCAGGCATAAGATGGGTCTAGATTTTCAAGGATACATATTTGTCTTACAATACAGTCCCTCGGCTCTTACCAACTGCTACTGTATCTGGTCCCAAGTCAAGAAACAGCAACCTGGTTTGAAATGACCATACCCAAACTTGAAGTCTGAGGATGGGGAGTTATGGGAGGGTCATTAAGGAGGCAGGGCACAAACCCAGGTCAGCCTTATTAGAAGACAGCACTACTTACAGCTGATGGAATGAACCAGTGATCTGGAAAAGCAGCAATCAGTGGCCAAGAAACCAGTCAGTCTCCCTAGTAGCTGGAATTACAGGCGTGCACCACCACGCCTGGCTAATTTTGTATTTTTAGTAGAGATGGGGTTTCACCATGTTGGCCAGGCTGGTCTCGAACTCCTGACCACCCACCTCAGCCTCCCAAAATGCTGGGATTACAGACGTGAGCCACCGCCTTTAAAGAGAGGCTCTAGCTTCTCTTTTAAAATAAGGTCATTCACAGATGAAACAAGGGGTTAAAGAAAAAATAGGCCAGGCACGGTGGCTCATACCTGTAATCCCAGCACTTTTGGAGGCCAAGGCATGCAGATCACTTAAAGTCAGGGGTTTGAGACCAGCCTGGTCAGCATGGGGAAACCCTGTCTCTACTAAAAATACAAAAATATTAGCCAGGTGTGGTAGCACACAGCTGTAGTCCCAGCTACTCGGGCGGCTGAGGCAGGAGAATTGCTTGAACCCAGGAAGCAGAGGTTGCCTTGAGCAGAGATTGTGCCACTGCACGCCAGCCTGGGTAGCAGAGTAAGACTCAAAAAAGAAAGAAAAGAAAAATCACAAGATCCCTCCACATAGGACCCCCTGTTTCCACATGGAACAATCCTCCTGCCTGCCCACTTTCGGTAGAACTCCAGAATCCCTGTTTGCCAAGGTCTACATTATTCTTAACTTTCAGATAATTAAATCTATAACTTACTGATTTTTTGTTTGTCTTTCCGGAAACAAGGTCTTGCTCTGTCGCCCAGGCAGGAGTGCAGTGATACAATCACGGCTCACTGCAGCCTTGACCTCCTGGGCTCAAGTGATGCTCCGGTCTCATCCTCCCACGTAGCTGAGGCTACAAGTGGGTGCCACCAAGCTCAGCAATTTTTTTTTTTATTTTAGAGATGGGGTCTCATTATGTTGCCCAGGCTGGTCTTGAATTCCTGGGCTCAAGTGATTCTCCTGCCTTGGCCTCCCAAAATGCTGCGACTACAGGTGTGAGCTACCATGCCTACCCCAGATCATTAAATCTAACCTTGAAAGGCCCTTAAAGGGTCTAACAGGACAGGGGAAGCAGAGAAAAATAATAAGGTAAAGAGAGGGGTCACAGACAAGGGATGTTTTGCTAGGATGGCCAGGTTCTAGAAAGTTCAACCCCGTTATACAGGTATTGCATAAGTTTTTTGACATTTTTATAAGCATGGAGAGGGTAGTATAGACAAAAACATACCAAACTGTTATCACTGGTTACCTGGGCAGGAGAAGATTTTTAGCTTTTTCTTTGAACACTTTGGCTTGTTGTCAAGGAGATACACTGATTTTTATCATTTGAAAGGAAAATCCAATAAATCTTAACCCCCACCCGCCCCCGGCCACCCCGCAAAAAGTTAATTCGTTTCTTTTTTTGAGACAGAGTCTCACTCTGTTGCCCAAGCTGGAGTGCGGTGGCATGATCTCAGCTCAATGTCTCCCAGGTTCTCTAGGCTCTCTGTCTCCCAGGTTCAAGCAATTCTCCTGCCTCAGCCTCCCAAGTAGCTGAGATTACAGGTGCGTGCCACTACACCCAGCTAATTTTTGTATTTTCACCACGTTGGCCAGGCTGGTCTTGAACTCCTGACCTCAGGTGATGCACCCACCTCGGCCTCCCAAAGTGCTGGGATTCCAGGCGTGAGCCACCGCGCCTAGACAAGTTTGTTTCCAGTTATTGGAAGAGATCCTTCATTCACAAAGCATTTAATAGGCACTACCATGAAATGCCAGTCCCTTGTTAGTCTAAAGAGGTGAGAGTTATTTGGTCTATCAGTCTAGAAGAGACACACAGGTAAACGAAGAATTACGGTAAAGCATGTTGAAGGGTGGAGGGAGGACTGCCCAGCTCCCCGGCATATCCTGTGGAACTTTACCCCAGTCAGGTCTAGGTGCCAAGGGGGCCTGGCAATAAGGGAGTTCAGCAAGGGCTGGATAAAAAACACCAACTTGCAAAGATAGAAAGAGGACCGCGTTCTCTGCAAAACTTTTCAAAGAATAGGCAAGCTCAGGAGGCAATGACCAAGCAAAACTTAAACTCAATAATCATGCATGGAATATATTCAGTGCTGTGTCCCCTGGCGACGAGCTTCACCTGCAGCATTGAGCACAGCATGCACAACAAATCCATTAATCTACTAAGGCTATGGAACAGTGTGATCCAATCAAGCTTGCTCAAATGATGGCAATGTTCTCGATCTGTTCTCTATCAGTGCTGTCTAATAACAGCAGCCTCTAACCACCTGTGGCTGTCAGGCACTTGACACGTGGCCAGGGCAGCTGAGGAATGAACTGTATTTTGTTAATGTAATTTTTTTTCTTTGGAGACAGAGTTTCGCTCTTATTGCCCAGGCTGGAGTGCAATGGCATGATCTTGGCTCACTCACCGCAACCTCCTCCTCCCGAATTCAAGCGATTCTCCAGCCTCATCCTCCTGAGTAGCTGGAATTACAGGCATGCACCACCACGCCTAGCTAATTTTGTATTTTTAGTAGAGACGGGGTTTCTCCATGTTGGTCAGGCTGGTCTCAAACTCTGACCTCAGGTGATCCACCCGCCTTGCCCTCCCAAAGTGCTGGGATTTACAGGCATGAGCCACCGCGCCTGGCTTGTTAACATAAATTTAAAGAGCCACATACAGCTAGTGGCTACTGTGTTGGCTGGCACAGCTGCAGAAGCTTAATATTAAGACAAAGAAGCACGCCTGGCAGGCGAGCCGGACACTGCGGAATCATCCACTCATCCCAATTTGCCTCTAGGGACTGAGTAGCTGAATTCAAGGCACCTGATGCACAGAAATGTGACTATGGATTTGCCTTTCATTCCTCCTTTAGTCTAGCTTGGCAGTTTTTAACCCTTTAGTAAGCATACAAATTTCTGATCAAAGCTGAATACTTTCATGGGCAATTCAAGGTACTTTGAAGAGTGATTTTTGACTTTGTAACCTAAAAGAACTTCTCTGTGGGAGACTGTAAATAAAGGGTTCAGGCCAAGAGAGGGCCTGGCTCTCCGTGGACACGGTGAGGATGGTCCTCACGAAGGTCAGTCTGGAAGGCAGTGCCAAGTGTGTCTCAGCAAGGTGCCCATCACAGGACTCGCACAGGGCCGGGCGGCTTTCCAGGAGAGACAGATGCTGCAGGGCCCCTCAGTGCAGTGGCAAGACTATAGCGCACTGCAGCATCCACCTTCTGGGCTCAAGCTATCCTCCCATCTCAGCCTCCCAAGGAGCCGGGTCTGCAGAGACAGGCCACCGTGACTGGCTCTTTTTTTTTTTTTTTTTTCTTTAGGAACAGGGTCTTGCCACTTTGCCCAGGTTGGTCTCGAACTCCTGGGCTTAAGCTATCCTCCTGCCTCGGTCTCCCAAAGTGCTGGGATTACAGGCATGAGACACCATGCCCCTAAGGCTGTGTTCTTAAGGAGCCACTGCAAATGTAAAGGAGAGTGGGACAATCTGACTTGTGTTTTAGAAGGCGCCCATTACAAGTTATACTAGTAGGCAGGGCACGGTGGCTCAAGCCTGTAATCCCAGCACTTTGGGAGGCCGAGACGGGCGGATCACGAGGTCAGGAGATCGAGACCATCCTGGCTAACATGGTGAAACCCCGTCTCTACTAAAAAAATAAAAAAAAACTAGCCAGGCGAGGTGGCGGGCGCCTGTAGTCCCAGTTACTCGGGAGGCTGAGGCAGGAGAATGGCGTGAACCCGGGAGGTGGAGCTTGCAGTGAGCTGAGATCCGGCCACAGCACTCCAGCCTGGGTGACAGAGTGAGACTCCGTCTCAAAAAAAAAAAAAAAAAAAAAAGAAGTTATACTAATATTTCAGAAAGGAAAGACACCGGGAGAAGAGGCCATTTCAAAGAGTACTATATCCCTAGAGGGAATAGAAAGGCCGCCAGTGGCTTTGCAGAGAACAGACACTTGAGCTGGGTAATTATTTCCAGGCACTGGATTAATGCTGAAAACAAAGCCATCCTCTCTAGCCAAAAGGCTGCTTTTACTTCAGTCTCTAGCATAGAAGTTCCACCCATCTGATAGACAGAGCCAAGTCATTCGTTCATTCAAAAAAATATTTATTATATGCTCACCAGCAGCAGGCAAGGTGGTAGTGAAACAGGATGAACAAAAACCAAAGGCAGAACTCATCCTCATTTTGAGCCTTAAAACTGATGGGGAGTAAGGAGAGGAAGGCGAGGAGGGGACCTTCAAAGTATGCGCAAAGGCCCTGAGGCCAGAAATGGCTCTCTGATGGATCTGCACAGTGTGGTTAGAGTAGAGAGAAGGGGAACACCGAGAGAATGGAACACGGAGAGAACGCAGACTAGCAAGATGGGCAGAGGCCAGCATAGGAGGCTTTTGGGATTGTGAATCTAAAAGCCAAGGAGAAAGCACTTGAGAGTTTAAAGTAGGAAGGGATAGCCAGGAAGATGTTCTTTTCAAAAGACTGGGAGGGTAGGGCAGATGGAGATACTGAGAACAACTATAAGGCCACTGTAGTTCAATGGTGATAGGTTGGTTGAAGTGGAGTGACATTTAGGATACGACATTCTTAGAAAATGACACAAAAGGGCAAAGAACAGAAAAATGGGGAATGAGTCCCTATCTCTGTGGGTGAAGATGTGAAATCTCTCGTGGACATGTTGAGTTAGAGACACCCATGAATAGGCAAGACGGTCAGGTAGGCAGCTGGCCCTCTGCACCATGACTCAGAAGCAATCTAGGTTGGAAACATAAATGTCTGAGTCATAAAACTCCAGATGTGGGCAAGATCACCCAGAGAAGGAATATGCTAGGGGAGACAAGGACAGTGCCAAGCGTTCAGCAACTCCAGCATTTAATGGCCGGAGAGAGGAGGTGCCAGGGAAATAGAAGGAAAATCAGAACTGTGGCGGCAAAGAAGGCAAAGGAAGAGAGAGTGTCCACAAGAATAATCAGCATCTCCAGTACTGCAGAGACAGTGCGGCAGATGAGGATGGAAAACCTCCCCTGGAAAAGGCAACACAGAGTCTCCAGGAAGCTCAGTGGGGATGTGAATGTGGAAGGTCAGGGTGGAAGCCACACTGGAGCTGGCAGAACAAAGACATGAATACAGACGCTTCTGAGAAGTTTGGCTTGCTGGACACAGTGGCTCACACCTATAATCCCAGCACTTTGGGAGGCTGAGGCGGGTGGATCACGAGGTCAGGAGTTCAAGACCAGCCTGATCAACATGGTGAAACCCCGTCTCTATTAAAAATACAAAAACTAGCCGGGCATGGTGACGCGCACCTATAATCCCAGCTACTCAGGAGGCTGAGGCAGGAGAATCGCTTGAACCCGGGAGGCAGAGGTTGCAGTGAGCCGAGATTGCGCCACTACACTCCAGCCTGGGCAACAGAGTGAGACTCCATCTCAAAAAACAAAAGGTTTGGCTTTGAAGAAAGAGTACAGAAATACAGCAGTTGCCGTAGTAGGAAAGATGTGGGGGTCAAGACGGCAGAGAGGGGAGACAAGTGCCTCTAAAAGTCTGTGAGTCCAAGCATGGTGGCTCACACCTATAATCCCAGTACATTGGCAGGCCAAGGCAGGAGGATCACTTGAGCCCATGAATTGGAGACCAGCCTGGGCGACATAGCAGGACTCTGTTGCTACAAAAAATTAGGCATGGTGGCATGTACAGGTGGTCCCAGCTACTCAAGAGGCTGAGATGGGAGGATCGCTTAAGCCCAGGAGTTCATGGCTATAGTGAGCTACGATCGTGCCACTGCACTCCAGTCACTCCAGTCTGGGCAACAGAGTAAGCTCCCATCTCAAAAAAAAAAAAACAAATAAAGACAACACAAAAAATTTAAATGTGTATATTCTTCAAAAGGTTAAGAGTTACCCTATGTGGCCGGGCACGGTGGCTCAAGCCTGTAATCCCAGCACTTTGGGAGGCCGAGATGGGCGAATCATGAGGTCAGGAGATCGAGACCATCCTGGCTAACACGGTGAAACCCCATCTCCACTAAAAAATACAAAAAACAGCCGGGCGTGGTGGCGGGCGCCTGTAGTCCCAGCTACTCAGGAGGCTGAGGCAGGAGAATAGCGTGAACCCGGGAGGCGGAGCTTGCAGTGAGCTGAGATCCGGCCACTGCACTCCAGCCTGGGTGACAGAGCAAGACTCCGTCTCAAAAGAAAAAAAAAGAAAGAGTTACCCTATGACCCCACAATTTCACTCCTAAATCTATACCCAAGAGAAATGAAAATGTGTGGTGTCTGCACAAAAACTCAGACACAAACACTCTCTGCAGCATTATCCCTACTAGCCAGAAAGTGGACACAACTCAAACGTCCATCAACACATACATAGATAAACAAAGTATAGCATATTCATCCAATGCAGCATTATTCAGTCATAAAAGGAAATGAACTACAGACACTCCTCAACTCATGATGGAGTTACAAATGCTAAACCCATAAAATCAAAGTACCGGAAGTCAAAAACGAGGCCACGCACAGTGGCTCATGCCTGTAATCCGAACACTTCAGGAGGCTAAGGCCAGCGGATCACTTGAGCCCAAGAGTTCCAGACCAGCCTGGGCAACACAGTGAGACCTCTGTGTCTACAAAACATGTATTATATATATATATATATATATATATAAAAGACAGAGAGAGAGATAAAAAAGACAAATGCATTTAAGGCAGACATAGTGTGCTACACTCCTGTAGTCCCAGCTACACCAGAGGATCCCTTGAGCCCACCATTGCACTCCAGCCTGGGCAAGATCGTGAGACCCCATCAGAAAGTAAGGCAGGCAGCACTTTGGGAGGCTGAGGGAGGCAGATCACTTGAGGTCAGGAGTTTGAGACCAGCCTGGCCAACATGGTGAAACCCCATCTCTATTAAAAATACACGGCAGGGCACGGTGGCTTACACCAGTAACCCCAACACTTTGGGAGGCCGAGGCAGGTAGATCACCTGAAGAGATTGAGACCATCCTGGCCAACATGGTGAAACCGGTCTCTACTAAAAAAATATAAAAATTAGCTGGGCATGGTGGCACGTGCCTGTAGTCCCAGCTCCTCAGGAGACTGAGAATCGCTTGAACCTGGGAGGCAAAGGTCGCAGTGACCCGACATAGTGCCACTGCACTCCAGCCTGGTGACAGAGTGAGACTCCGTTTCAAAAAAAAGAAAAATACAAAAATTAGCTGGGCGTGATGGTGCTCACCTGTAGTACCAGCTACTCGGGAGGCTGAGGCAGGAGAATCGCTTGAACCAGGAGGCAGAGGGGTGCAGTGAGCTGAGATTGCACCACTGCACTCCAGTGTGGGTATAAAAGTGAGACCCCATCTCAAAAAGTAAGAGAAAAAAAAAGGAAATTAAGGATGGGAAGGAGGGAGGGAGGAATGAATAAATAAATAAATAGGCATCTAATATACCTAACCTAGGGAACATCATAGCTTAGCCTAGCCTACTTTAAATGTGCTCAGAACACTTAGAGTTGGGCAAAATCATCTAATGCAAAGCCTACTGTATAATAGTGTTGACTCTCTCATGTAATTTATGGAATACCATAATGAAAGTGAGAACAGAATGGTCGTATAGATTGTTTATCCTTGTAATCATGTGGCTGACTGGGAGGTGCCTGGCACCCCAAGAGAGTCTCATACTGATGCTAGCCAGAGGAAAGATCAAAAATCCAAAATGCCAAGTACTGTTTGTACTGAACGTATCACTTCCGCACCATTGTAAGTCAGGGACAGTCTGTACTGATGATCTATGCTACAAGAATGTGGATGAGCCTTGACAACATTATTCAAAGTGAAAGAACTCAGACCAAAAGGTCACATACTGTATGATTCCATTTATATGAAATGTCTAGCATAAGCAAATCCACAGGCACAGAAAGTAGACTGGTACTTGCCAGGCACTGGGGTAAGCGGGGAATGGGAAGTGACTGCTAATGAGCATGAAGTTTCTTACTGGGGGTGATGAAAATGTACAACTGATTGTGATGTTGGCTGTACAACTCTGTGAAAAAAACAACCCAAAAAAATACATATATATATATATATTTTAGACAGAGTCTTGCTCTGTCATCCAGGCTGGAGTGCCGTGGCGCAATCTTGGCTCACTGCAACCTCCACCTCCCGCGTTCAAGCAATTCTCCCGCCTCAGCCTCCTGAGTAGCTGGGATTACAGGCACGCCACCACACCCAGCTTATTTTTTGTATTTTTAGTAGAGACAGGGTTTCACCATGTTGGCCAGGCTGATCCGAAGTCCTGACCTCAAGTGATCCACCCGCCGCGGCCTCCAAAAGTGCTGGGATTACAGGCGTCAGCCACCACACCCGGCCTCCGTGAAAATATATTAAAAACCATAAAACTATTCACTTTAAATGGATAACTGGGCCAGGGGTGGTGGCTCACAACGGTAATCCCAGCACTTTGGGAGGCCAAGACAGGAGGATCGCTTGAGCCCAGGAGTTCAAGACTAGCGTGGGCAACATGGTGAACACCTCATCTCTACAAAAAAACATAAAAATTAGCCAGGGGTGGTAGTACATGCCTGTAGTCCCAGCTACTCAGGAGGCTGCAGTGGGAGGATCGCTTAAGCCCAGGAAATCAAAGCTGCAGTGAGCCGAGATCACCCCACTGCATTCCAACTTGGGCGACAGAGAGAGACCCTGTCTCAAACAAACAAACAAAAATAAAGGAGAATTGTATGGTATGTGAATTATATGTCAATAAAGGTTTTGGGTTTTTTTTTAAGTCAGTAAAGTGCTGGATCTTTAGGTTCCCAGGAAAGCCCAGGATAGGTGAGGGAAGTCACAGGAAGCTGAAGGGGGCTTATTATCATTCCACTCAGCCCCTCACCACCATGACACCTGGTCTTTCCAAACTGATAACCTCAAGTCATTGGTAAAGGATCCATTACCAATGGAGAACAATGATGGAATGACTATTTTAAACTCTCAGGCAATAAAAAGTACCCAGATCTCTAAAAGGCCTCAGCCCTGATACTCTTACTCTACAGGCATTTAGAGAGGAAAAAGCAGAGATGGTTCTTTTTAAACTAAGCTTGAAACAGTCGATTTTAGATCACAGTCTTCTAGAATAATAATAGCCACATAAACATATAACGTGGGTCATACTTCAAAAATGGGGCAAACACAAGGTTTTCATGAGTGAACCACAAAGCTAAATTGCACAGACACTGCCGACAGGATTCCTTGAACAGATGCACAGTAGAGACGATGCTGGCCAAGAGAAGGTAGATGATTTCTCATTTGCAAAACCATAATCAGACATCTTCAGAGTTCTGGGATATTTTAGACCTTGTTAGGAGAGGAACAATCTGGTAGTCATCTAACTCACAAATAAATTCTTTCCACTGCACAGTACATGGATGGCACTTCTTGGGCTGTCAGAGATAGAGAGGAGCCAAAATACGGTTAAAAATACTGATGCTCATTTTTTGAAAGAAAAATTCTCAGCACTTCTGCATCGCGCTGTGATTTAAAAGTGTTTGTGGTTATATTTTCTGAAAGAGTTTCCTTGAAAAATGACAGAAGGTCTCTATCTCACAGGCGTCCTCATAAACAATCCCTTTGTGAAAGTCTTAATTTACATACAACAGTGAGAACAAGGATCCTGGGCTAATTAAGGTCTGGGGCTGGTTAGCAAATTGCTATAATTGTATATTCTCTAGCATCCTGTCTCTGAAAACACATCCATACCCCGGCAAATCTCAGCAAGAATGATACTGTTCAAGATTTTAATATCTTGGGCTTCCTTCCGCTGCATCTGTGCGTGTTTCCAAGTCTTTCATTCCCTTGTGCCGGTGACATTACACAGACATTTTTAAAAATGGTTTCAGCTTTGGCAGGCTGGCATCCACACACCACAAGCATTACCACAAAACGCACACATGGCAGGATCAAGACGCAAGCAGCCCAAACAGGGGAGCCTTTGTATGGAGACGTGAATTCAACCCGCAGAGTACATCATTTCTCAGGCTGCAAATCCCTGGTCTTCAAGGCACTTGTTCTGACTCACATGGTGAGGCCAAATTCTGCAATGAATTGTGCCATGGCCAGTGTCGCACAGGGAATGCAAAATGACAGTCCTCGGCTTCTTCTGACCCGGAAATGTGTTTTGTTGGGTTCACGCATGATCTTTAGAGAAGCCAGTCTACATAGACCACATTTCTAAATCAGGCAGTTTTTTTTTTTTTTTTTTTTTTTTTTTTTTTTTTTTTTTTGAGACGGAGTCTCGCTCTGTCACCCAGGCTGGAGTGCTGTGGCCGGATCTCAGCTCACTGCAAGCTCCACCTCCCGGGTTCATGCCATTCTCCTGCCTCAGCCTCCCGAGTAGCTGGGACTACAGGCGCTGCCACCTCGCCCGGCTAGTTTTTTGTATTTTTAGTAGAGACGGGGTTTCACCATGTTAGCCAGGATGGTCTTGATCTCCTGACCTCGTGATCCGCCCGTCTCGGCCTCCCAAAGTGCTGGGATTACAGGCTTGAGCCACCGCGCCCGGCATTAAATCAGGCAGTTTTACAGGGGAAAAGAAAATCCCAGCTGGCCACAGCGGGTGATATTCCTGCTGGTCAGCAATCAGATGGAGGCACCCTCCCCACTTTGGCACACTCTCCCATTCACCAAAACTCCCCTTCCCCCTGCATCCCCAGATGCCAGCTACAGTCACTGATCTACCTGCTGGGCCCTTCAGACATTTGACTTGCAACCCTTGGAATACAGGTCATGGTTAAGTACAAAGGTTTGAAATCTCGGGACCTTAAACACTCTTACCAAAAAAAAAAAGATTTAAAATCTAGGGACCATAAACACTCTTATCAAAAAAAAAAAGGTTTAAAAATCAAAGGGCAGGGTGTGGTGGCTCACGCTTGTAACCCTAGCATTTTGGAAGGCCGAGGCAGGTGGATCCCTTGAGCCCATGAGTTCAAGACCAGCCTGGGCAACACAGCAATAACCCATCTATATAATTAATAAATAAAGATAAAACTTGACCCTAGTTCCATCCTTACTTTGACACTTCCTTAATTCATCTGAGCCTCAGTTTCCTTAACTGTAAAATGGGAATGACACACCCACATCATGGAATTAGTATGAGAATTAAATGAAGTAATTTGCATATCATGCCCTGAAGTACTCAGAAAATATCAGCCACGCAAACACATCTGGCATCGAGATGGCACTTCCGATTCATGTAGGAGCATCTTTCAGCAGGATCATTACCCTTGGACACAAATGTCAACCTGACATCCTGAAAGCTCCAAAACTTCGTCTCCTGAGAGCTAAAACGCTCTACTAAATGCCAAGGCTGGCATAATGGCAATGACTGGCTTGGGAATTACTCAGTTAATAAGTGAGTACATGTCAAGGGGAGAGGGGTGTAAAAATTGAAATTCAGTTAGAGAAACTGAAAGGTCACAGGGACTAGATGTAGGAATAGGACTGAGGAATTGCGCACCAATTGTCAGTTTCTAAGTTTCCCAAGGAGAGGACGGCTCAGCGCCTGTTTTCTAACTGCAAGTAGAGAAAAACACGTTGCCAGGTTCATAAGATGGTAGAGGGGTCACTTTATCTCCTTTTGAAAACCCAACTCTTTCCCAGTGGGGACGGCGTTAGTGAGTCCAGGTGTCCAGGATATTAGCCCTTCCCTGGCCAGAGGGCAGAGACATGCACATGGACTTTGCGCTATTGTTCCTGAGGCTCTGGGCTGGCTCTACTCCTGAGAGCGGCCTGGACCTCCAGCCTTCCCACCAATGCCGTGGGAGCAGCTTCACACCAACAGACCACCTGCAGTCCATCCCTTTCCTGCTCAGAACCGAAGGACCCTGACCTGGGTCATGTCACAGGGGAAGAGAGTCCCTAAACTTCCCAAGAAAAGCAGGCTGGAGGAAAAAAACATGTTCACTGAGCCTGGAGATCATCCCACTGTGGACACTGAGATCACTGGGACTGAACAAGAGATAAGGTTTCATCCCGGTCAGCTTCACAGAATCATATTTTCACTATGTAGACTTCAGCTCTGGGAACCTCAGCAACCCCGATCTTAACCCCAGGCCTTTGCATATTAAGCCAAGTGGCTCCACACAAAGGTGCTCCGGAAACAGAAGCTACCACCATCAAGTGGCACAAGAGCTCAGTTTCACATAACGACAATCACCCCAGGGAATCCTTGGGGAAAGTTCTCCCTCAAAACAGGGTGACCCCTTCCCCTCAATGATTCCCTACCAAAGGAAGAATTCCCAAGCACCCGAGAAAATCCTTCCAAACACCTGCAGAACAGCTTCTTCAAACGTTGCAGAGGCCAACAGGACAGGAAGCTTGCAGGGAAGTGCAAAGCACCCGACTAGATGGAAAGAAGCAAATTCCTATCTGGTCCCGAGCCTGCCTGTTGGGCAACTATACACAATTCTTTCTTTTTTTTTATTTTTTTTTCCCTGAGACAGAGTCTCGCTCTGTCACCCAGGCTGGAGCGTAGTGGCGTGATCTCGGCTCACTGCAAGTTCTGCCTCCCAGGTTCACGCTATTCTCCTGCCTCAGCCTCCAGAGTGGCTGGGACTACGGGCGCCCACCCCCACGCCCGGCTAATTTTTTGTATTTTTAGTAGAGACGGGGTTTCGCCGTGTTGGCCAGGATGGTCTCGATCTCCTGACCTCGTGATCCGCCCGCCTCGGCCTCCCAAAGTGCTGGGATTACAGGCGTGAGCCACCGCGCCCGGCCCACAATTCTTCACTGTGCCCCCTCTGAGCAGGAGGTCTTCCGGGCATGGTTTCCTCATCTGCCTCTAGACCTTCTTCGTAGAGGCTGCAAGTGGGGGAAATGGCAGAACACAGTCATTCTCACCACCTGATGGACCTAGCAACAAAAATTCACTGCCTCTAAGTTGATGCGAATCAGCTAACATTTTTGAGCAGCCACCCTGTCTCAGAACCATTCTGAGTACTCTATCTGTGTAAGAAAAGTTCATCTTAGCTATAACTTTCTATCTTTGTAAAAAGATATAACGTTTCCATTTACAAAAGGAAACTTAGCCACAAGTAATAACTCAGCCAGAAAGGGGGCAAGAACCACGAAATCCGGCTCTAGAAGCCAGGTGTTTTTTGTTTGTTTTTTTTTGAGATGGAGTCTCACTCTGTCACCCAGGCTGGAGTGCAGTGGCGTGATCTCAGCTCACTGCAACTTCTGCCTCCTGGTTTCCAGTGATTCCCCTGCCTCAGCCTCCTGAGTAGCTGAGATTACAGGTGCCCGCCACTACGCCCTAAGTTTCTATTTTTAGTGGAGATGGGGTTTCACCATATTGGCCAGGCTGGTCTCAAACTCCTGACCTCATGATCTGCCCACGTTGGCCTCCCAAAGTGCTGGGATTACAGGTGTAAGCCACCCAGTCAGAAGCCAGGTGTTTTAAATCTCAATGGCACCGGCCTCTCAAATCAAAGGGGTAAGTAAGCATGGTGGTCCAGGTGTGCTTAAAGAGGGAACTTGAAACCATAGTGCGCACTTACAGTCCCAGCTACTCGGGAGGCTGAGGCAGTAGAATCGCTCAAGCCCAGGAGTTAGAGGCTGTAGTGTACTATGATGGCAAGAGCACTGCACTGCAGCCTGGGCAACTCAATGAGATTCCACGTATTTAAAAAAAAAAAAAAAAAAAAAAAAAAAAAGGCCAGGGGCGCGGTTGCTCACGCCTGTAATCCCGGCACTTTGGGAGGCTGAGGCGAGTGGATCACCTGAGATCAGGTGTTTGAGACCAGTCTGGCCAACATGGTGAAATCCCATCACTACTAAAAATACAAAAATTAGCCGGGTGTGGTGGCGCATGCCCCAGTTACTCAGGAGGCTGAGGCAGGAGAATCACTTGAACCCGGGAAATGAAAGTTGCAGCGAGCCAAGGTCGAGCCACTACACCCCAGCCTGGGCAACAGAGCAAGACTCTGTCTCAAAAAATATTTTTTTTAATGTAAAAAAAAAAATACAGCAGCCAGCATTCTAGCAGAGTGACAAATAAGAAAAGACAGCTGGGCGCAGTGGCTCACGCCTGTAATCCCAGCACTTTGGGAGGCCGAGGCGGGCGGATCATGAGGTCAGGAGATCGAGACCAT
>NW_012121820.1:6243218-6245459 GCF_000951035.1 Colobus angolensis palliatus | reverse complement strand
AATATTATTCTCCAATAAAAGAAACCAGGATCCACCGGGTGCGGTGGCTCACACCTGTAATCCCAGCACTCTGGGAGGCCGAGGCAGGTGGATTGCCTGAGGTCAGGAGTTCGAGACCAGTCTGGCCAACATGGTGAAACCCCCTCTGTGCTAAAAATACAAAAAAATTATCTGGGTATGGTGGCACGCGCCTGTAATCCCAGGTACTCAGGAGGCTGGGCAGAGGAATTGCTTGAACCTGGGACGTGGAGGTTGCGGTGAGCTGAGATTGCACCACTGTACTCCAGCCTCCACGACAGAGCAAGACTACATCTCGGAAAGGGAGGGGAGGGGAGGGGAGGGGAGGGGAGGAAAGCAAGCAAGCAGGATCCATGGAGAAATGGATGATTTTAGGGCTGAGGCAAAGACATACAAAACGAACCTGGAGCATCTTATAGCGCCAGAAGGCAAGAAAGTGCTCAATAATGGCTGGGCGCGGTGGCTCAAGCCTGTAATCCCAGCACTTTGGGAGGCCGAGGCTGGCGGATCACAATGTCAGGCGATTGAGACCATCCTGGCTAACACGGTGAAACCCCGTCTCTGCTACAAATGCAAAAAAATTAGCCGGGCATGGTGGCGGGTGCCTGTAGTCCCAGCTACGCGGAAGGCTGAGGCAGGAGAATCACTTGAGCCCGGGAGGTGGAGGTTGCAGTGAGCTGAGATCGTGCCACTGCACTCCAGCCTGGGTGATAGAGCGAGACTTCGTCTCAAAAAAAAAAAAAAAAGAAAAGAAAAGAAAAGAAAAAAGCAAATGCTCAATAAATAAATAGGCTGGTCTGGCATGGTGGTTCACACCTGTAAGCCTATGGGAGGCCAAAGTGATAGGATCACTTGAGCCTGGGAAATTCAAAACCAGCCTGGGCAACACAGCAAGACTCCATCTCTACAAATAAAAAGAACAAAAAATAGCCAGCTGTGGTGATGCATGCCTGTGGTCCCAGCCAGTGGGGAGGCTGAGGCAAGAGGACTACTTGAGCCCAGCAGGTCAAGGCTGCAGTAAGCTGTGATTGCACCACTGCACTCCAGCCTGGGCAGCAGAATGAGGCTGTCTCAAACGAACAAATAAACCCCACAACGATGGAGTCTGTCAAGGGGACACAAGAGCCAACAGAAAGAGCTCCCATCTGCCAAAGCTGGAATTATTTGAGCAATAAAATAAATAAGTAGTACTGGATTACAACCCACAGTATAAAGTAACTATCCCAGAGCCCACACTGACAGAGATAAATGACTGAATAAATACATAAGGGAGAAGAGACCAATACCCCATACAGAAAAATTCTAAATTTTTATTTATTTTTTATTTATTTATTTATTTTTTTTTTTTTTTGAGACAGAGTCTCACTGTCACCCAGGCTGGAGTTCAGTGGTGGAATCTCGGCTCACTGCAACCTCCGCCTCTTGGGTTCAAGTGATTTTTCTGTTTCAGTCTCCCAAGTACCTGGGATTATAGGCATACAATGTTTGTATTTTTAGTAGAGATGGGATTTTGCCATGTTGGCCAGGCTGGTCTCAAACTCCTGGCCTCAAGTGATCTGCCCACCTTGGCCTCCCAAAGTGCTGGGATTACAGGCATGAGCCACCACGCCCTGCCCCCAAATAATTTATGTCAAACCTCTGCTTTCGAGGAGGTGGAGCATAGCTCTTCACTCCTTAAGTGTGGGTGACACCGTGTGACTTCCTTCCAAAGAGCAAAGGATGGAAAGAGAAGAAAGCTCTACCACAGCCAGATGGTCATGGTCAACATCAACAGTGATAAATCTTTTCTTTTTTTCTTTCTTTTTGAGATAGTCTCATTCTGTTTCCCAGACTGGAGTGCAGTGGCACAGTCTTGGCTCACTACAACCTCCGCCTCCACACCCTCTACCCTGGGTTCAAGTGATTATCCTGCCTCAGCCTCCCAAGTAGTTGGGACGAGAGGTGCCTGCCACCACACCCAGCTAATTTTTACATTTTTATAGTAGAGGCGGGGTTTCACCATGTTGGCCAGGCTGGTCTCAAACTCTTGACCTCAGATGATCCTCCCGCCTTGGCCTCCCAAAGTCCTGGGATTACAGGTATGAGCCACTGCGCTGGGCCAACAGCGATAGCTCTTATTAATAACACATACCCTTGGCCGGGCGCGGTGGCTCAAGCCTGTAATCCCAGCACTTTGGGAGGCCGAGACGGGCGGATCACGAGGTCAGGAGATCGAGACCATCC
>NW_012121820.1:6220867-6243073 GCF_000951035.1 Colobus angolensis palliatus | reverse complement strand
GAGGTGGCGGGCGCCTGTAGTCCCAGCTACTCGGGAGGCTGAGGCAGGAGAATGGCGTAAACCCGGGAGGCGGAGGTTGCAGTGAGCTGAGATCTGGCCACTGCACTCCAGCCCAGGAGACAGAGCAAGACTCCATCTCAAAAAAATAAAAATAAAAAAAATAACACATACCCTTGATGTGATATGATGAAAATGGCATTTTACCCTCTGTAGTCTTCTTCCTCCCCAAAACCCATAATCACTGTTTACCAGTCTAATCACGAGAAGCACATCATATAAATCCCAACTGAGAGGACATCTACAAAATGCCTGACCAGTATTCCTGAAAACTGCTACGTTCAACAAAAACAAGAAAAGTCTAAGAAACTGTCACAGCCAACAGGAGCCCAGGCAGACAACTAAATGTAATGAGGAATCCTGAGTGGGATTCTAAAACAGAAAAGGGACTTTCGTGGAAAACCGAAGGAAATCTGAATAAGGGATAGTCTTTAGTTGGTAATAACATAACAAAATTGATACATTATTTGTGACAATTAGACCACACTAGTATATGATGTTAATAATAGAAGAAATTTTGTGTGTGGAGCCAGGGGCTAACATGGGAACTCTTGGCACTATCCTCAGAACTTCTCTGGAAATCTAATACTACTCTCACATTAAAAGTTCATTTTAAAAACATAGAAAATTGGCCAGACATAGTGGCATATGCCTATAATCCCAGCACTTTGGGAAGTCAAAGAGAGAGGATCACTTGAGGCCAAGAGTTTCAGACCAGCCTGGGCAACCCACCGCGACCTCATCCCTACAAAAAAAAATGTTTTTAATTAGCCAGGTGAGGTGGTGTGCACCTGTAGTCCCAGCTACTCAGGAGGCTGAGGTGGGAAGATAGCTTGAGCCCAGGAGATTGAGGCTACAGTGAGCTTTGAGCCCAGGAGATCAAGGATACAGTGAGCTATGATCATACCAGTGCACTCTAGCCAGGACAATGGAATAAGATGTTGTCTTTAAAGAGAAAAAAAAAATATATATATATATATATACACACACAACAGAAAATGACAAAATGACTCCTTCAGACTAGGTGGCCACCAAAAGCCTCCTTGAGGAGCCACTATCTGAGATAAGTCTGAGATCACAATGAGAAATGGGCAGCCTGCTCCCGGCAAAAGACACACAGGGGCCCCAAGGAAGGAACCAACAGGAAGGAGGCCAAGGAGCTCAAGTGAAGAAATGGCACAAAGAGAACAGAACGTCACAAAGGAAACAAAGGTAAACAGGGCTGGCCCAGGTAGGCAGGTCAGGGTGACTTCAGACCTGAGTGGAAGGGTACTGGAAAGTCATCAGAAGGAGTTAGCAAAACAAGACAGAACCTGATCCACTCTTTTTTTTTTTGAGCCGGTGTCTCGCTCTGTCCCCCAGGCTGGAGTGCAAAGGCATGATCTCGGCTCACTGCAACCTCCGCCTCCTAGGTTCAAGCAATTCTCCTGCTTCAGCCTCCCAAGTAACTGGGATTATAGGCACATGCCACCACGCCCAGCTAATTTTTTCGTATTTTAGTAGAGACAGGGTTTCACCGTGTTGCCCAGGCTGGTCTCGAACTCCTGAGATCAGGCAATCCACCCGCCTCGGGCTCCCAAAGTGCTAGGATTACAGGTGTGAGCCACCATACTCGGCCCCCTTTTTTTTTTTTTTTTTTTTAACAGAGATGGGGTGGGGGGAGGGGGGTCTCATTAAGTTGCCCAGGCTGGTTTCGAACTCCTGGCCTCAACTGATACTCCCACCTCAGTCTCTGAAGTAGCTGGGATGACTGGCATGCGCCACTGTGCCTGACCCCAATCCACGTTTTTGAAGCGTGTTCTGGCTGCTGAGGGGAAAAGATAGGAGTAGGAGAGAAGAGAGAAAGAGACAATGGTCACTCAGCTTGGTCATGCTTGGATAGAATCTAATGCAACACCCCACATCACAAATACAAAAATCAAGGGACACAGCCAGTGTCCAAGCCCCCTGGGGAAGGTAAGCAGCAGACCAGGGACAAGACCTCCACCTCCTGGCCCCCTCCTCTTCAGTCCCTGTCTCCTGCTGGACCACATTTGATTCTGACCACAACAAGGGGGCTGAGAAGCCGCTGAGAGGCACGTGTTCCCGCAACATCAAAAACACCTCTGAGAGAAGGTACCTTCCTTGCTCTGAAGTCCCTGGTGCCTCAGCTCTCTTCACCATCAATGGATCTGAAACCTCCTGCCACCCGGCACAGGCTGGGTCGCACTGTGATGAGGGGGCAGCAGCCCTCTGCCTCCACCCAGCCTCCTCCTGCTGCTCCCCAGCACAAAGCACCCACCCAGTAAGCCAGGCCTTCCCACCTGGGGTGCCTCCCCTCCTGTGACCGCTGCCAGAGATCAGCAGCCAGCTCCCACTTCCCGGGTCCCAGCCTTGACTACCGGACCCCCAACTTTGCCCCAAAATGACATGCTGTCTTTTTTTTGAGATGGAGTCTTGCTCTGTTGCCCAGGCTGGAGTGCAGTGGCACGATCTCAGCTCACTGCAACCTCCGCCTCCCGGGCTCAAGTGATTCTCCTGCCTCAACTTCCTAAGTAGCTAGGATTACAGGTGCGTGCCACCATGCCTGGCTAATTTTTGTATTTTTAGTAGAGACGGGGGTTTCACCATGTTGGCCAGGCTGGTCTCGAACACGTGACCTCGTGATCGCCCGCCTTAGCCTCCCAAAGTGCTGGGATTACAGGCATGAGCCACCGTGCCCGGCGACACGCTGTCTTATAACAATCCTCAAAATGCTTTTGGTTTCAGGCGCCTTTAGGAAGTCACTTTGTAGGACACTCTGCAGCCATATGAGAACCTCCTTCCGGTAGTCTGCAGTAACCCTGTCCAGCCTCTTCCTCCCTTCCCCATAACCCCCAGTGCAAGGCTGTGTGTTCCAAGCAAGCACACAGTGACTTGCTGAAGGAATGAAAACACCTTGGTACAACCATTAAGTTTGGAGATGAGCCTTTTCATCAACCAAAGATACAAAAAATACTCCAGTAGCTCATTTGTAAAAGCACCCTGAAGGTAAAAGTGAATAACTGCTTCCTTTTGGGAAGCCTCATAAAACCTCTTTCACACAGACCAAATGAAAAGTACCAATCCCTCAATTAGAAGATATTCAGGAGTCTACTCTAGGCTTGTGAATAAACGCATAAATTGTTTGCCCTAATTTGCTAAATTTTGAAATAATGCAAACACTGGCCCCGGCATCCCAGCAAGCTCTACATTTGCTTTTTATCTCTAACCCAAGACCACCCCTTTCCAATGAAGCGGGCTGATTTCATCCCACTTCTGGGATTCCAAAGAGGCCTGTTGTTAAAATCAGAAAACAAGCGGCAGCTAGAGGCTCTGGTGGCTTCCAGAACATGCTTTATTTAAACTGTGGCTTCTGAAAGTCACCCTGCGGAGAGGTAGCCAGCCACCCTCACTCATGACACACAGGTAAAATTCACTGTCAGGACACCTACACAGACACCAGGGAAAGAAAACCAAAAGGAGGAGAGTTCTCCATAAATTAGGTTCATTCATCAAAAAATCTTATATCTGAAAATCCAAGAAGAGTTACAACGTCAGCTCAGAGAGCCACACTTCACTGCTCCACAATAACAAAAAGAAATTCCAATTTCCTCCTTAGCTCTAGAATAGATAAACCAAGATTTTTACTCACCTTTGGAGCGAGTAGAGATATCCATGCCCTCTACCACCTCCTGTTCTGTTTTTATTTCCTCTTCAGCCAAGCTGAAACAGAGCAAATTATGTTCATGTTTAGGAAGGCTGAGAACTGGCCCCATGGGGGCAGCTATTGGGAAGTTCTAGCAACAAACCCACCTTAAAGACATTCCCTCATCCTTATCCAGGGCTGGGGGAAGGAAACCCACACCTGATTTCAACAAAGTGTGAAGAGTCCTAAAGGAGTTTTTTAAGACACTAGGTTTTTTTTTTTTTTTAAGTCAAATTACTATTCCAGTTGTCATGCTATTGGGGAATGCAAAAGGCAATTTTTTAGACACACAATTACAACCTACCCCTGTGGGCCAATGAGAACCCAGCCTTCAAATAAACAAGCTTCTCATTGTTAACACAGGGTTCAAAGGCAGGGAGGTTGGAGGTGTTCTGCAGGGTATCCAGAATTCTGATCTCTGAATACTTTAGGGCAAAGAGTAAGATTTCCCATACCTCCCCCTAAATCTTATAATTCCCTGATGAGGCAGAAACATGAAAAAAAAAAAAAAGATATAGGTTAAATCACAAAGCAGAAGAATATGCCCAGCTAGAAGCTAAAGACCTGCTCTCAAAACACTGAACCGAGGAGCACTGATTCCAGGAATCAGACCGGGGTCTCCACACTTCCAACACCCTGAATGCTTCCTCTCTACAGCAGGCACGGCTTACTACTGAGTTGTGACTAATTATCCCCCACCACAAAAGTGGAATGAGGAAGGATTATTCCAAAGACAAAGGCTAAGAGTGGAGGGTTGGGGAGAGAAGCAAATAAAGCAAGCCCCTTTGCTGGGAGGGTCTGTCACCCAGAACATTCTCTCTCTTTCTGCTGGAACTGGAGTTGAAAGAGAGCCGGCCATATAAGATCTTCCTCCTACAGAGAACTCACAAGCTAAACCAAAGGAAAAAAAATAGTTATGCTTTCATAGATGCAAATGGTTTGAGGTGCTAGAACTTTCCAAACATTCAGGCTGACACTGAAGCCGGGCATTTACTCCAGAAGCAATTCCATCAGACTGTGGTTCCACAGGAAGAAATGGGTGCATCACCAATTGATATGGCTGGAATTTTCCATTTGGAAGACTCAAAGCCAGGACAGGAAGGAGGCTGGGGAAGAGAGAATGTCCTGTTTGTGTTCCCTGGTCTGGGACTGTGACAACGCAAAAGGCCCAAAAAGACAGCCTCATGTCTGGAACCCTAGTATAAGGGGAAGATTTTAGGAGAGTTCCATGTTAGGAGGAGAGGATTTGGGATGGGAGCTAGATAGAAAGGAAACGATTATAGTTCAGAGTTAAACTCTAGGAGCTTGAAGATAAAGAAAGGTAGTTGGTTTTAAATGAGAATATTCACATATTGAGCACTCTGATGCTGAGCCCCGTTAACAATTTCATTTACACAGCATCTGTAAAGAAAGCCTGCGACACAAATCACCGAAGAAACAACCGACATGTTGCCACAAATGGTTTTCATCAGGAGAAAGCAGCCTGCTAAATTTAAACACATCACTTATATGCAATAATACAAGGGTGACTTATTGAAGGTGATTTCAGCACTAATGCTTTCTATTCCAACTCAAGGAGAAAACATTCTCAACTCAGAAACACACTCCGCCTGAAACATACACAGGTTGTCCAACTGGATGCTGTTGACGGGTTCTGGCTTGGGGTGACTGGAAATACATCTTAACAAAAAGCCCCATGCAGCCCTTGGAGATGGGTAGACAGTTCACTTCAAAGGAACAAATAGCAACCTTGATCTTTTCTAGCAACTAGAATTCTGTTTCCCTCTCTAGCATGAAGTATGTGAAATTCTAAACTTCTTGAAACCGATCCCATATTTTGAGTAATAGAGAAAACGCTAATCTGTGATCCAACTGAAATCTACAGTGGTGAGGAAAACAATTATGCAGAACTGAGCCCAAAAAACCCACTCGAAGGATTTCTGCAGCGATGAAAACATTCAAAGGTGTATTGATCATGGAGGAAGGCTGCATTCAAGGGAACAATTATTTGGCTTGTAACAGCCTAGAGGAGCTGAATACTTCAGGCAGGAATGCTGCTGAGAGACGAGGAAAATGCAAACTAGTTATGTGGTTGGTATTTGCTTCTGAGTTTTAAGATAATCAATGCTGGAGCAGAAGAGAGAGGGAAAAAAAAGTTAAGCTGTTTTATCTTTCCAAGTATTACAAGTAGGCACCATAATCACCCAACTTTAGCAATAGCACCACCAGCTTTATCACAAGATTTCAAGCACAACAATTTAAGAAAACCATCTTTTTCACAGATAAGCAAACCATCCTTTCAAAAGGAACCCATGCACACACATGCACGCACACAATAACTTGTATTTGGCTAAAGGAAACTGCAGTGTCTATGCATTAAAAGGAGGGAGAAAAAAAAAAAACTTCATTTACAAAAGCAAAGACCAGAATGCAAAATTAGTCATTTTGAATAGCCACATCTAACGGGACTTCCTTTCTCCTATGCCACTGATTTCGGTTTTTGTGTGTGTGTTTTTTGTTTTTTTTTTTTTTTTTTGGTTTAGTGTTAAGAACTAGTATGTTATTAGGGAAAAAAAACATGAATATTACATCAAAAGTAGTGGCAAGAAAAGATCTGTACCTGTCTGAATTGCCCCACTGATGTTGGTCAATTTCGGTTAAGAACTGTTCAGTCATTTGGGGGAAGAAAAACAGTCAAATAATTGTTAAAAAGAAAAAGCAGCTGCATTTGGAGAAAATAGTTTGAACTTCTGTCATTAATACATTAAAGTCTTAGAACATAGACAGCTTATTTCCTTCCATATCTGCTAGCTTCCAGCAACCCTGATGATTTAAATCAAAAACAATGAGACAACAAGCTCTTGTTTCAAACTGACATTACTTTTCTCCCTTTAAAGGTCTGCTGAGGAAACTGGGGGCCCGCTAAAGAAAAAGGATAAAATTAGCTGAAAAGCAAACAATTTCTCATTCCAATAGGAAAATACACCATCAACTAGTTAGATACATTGTATACACCACCACCTCTTACACTCACTTTACCCAAGTCATTTGCCTGTAGATTTCACAAACTGATACATTTCAGGCAATTCAAAGAAATAACAGTACCTGCAAAGATAACCAAGACCACCACCCCATCCCATCTCAAAAAGAATAAAAGATTTCTTTCCCAATGCCTGAGCAAGAAAACCTATGCTTACTTCTTAACCTGCATGCACTGAAAAAAGAGCAATTAAAAGTTGCAGATGAACTACTGCACCTCCAGGATGCTTTAAGCCTTCTGATTATTAATTCTGAGGACTCAGGGATGGTCCGTAATTCCCAGGAATCTCATCTCCTCAACACTTCCAAGAGAGAGAAAAAAGCAAGCATCTAGTTTTGACAGGAAAATGCCTGGATACACAATGCCCACATATTTCTTTTCCCCAAGTGCCCCTACTATTTGACTTTTAAAGAAGAATATCTAAGCCATCCAGAATATATAACCAACATGCACAAGACTCTGGTTCTACAGATGAGGATCATCGCACAGCAATTCAAGAATCATGCATCATTCGAAAGGACTTTTCCTGGTTTTTACTTTCATTCAAAATACCAAAATGGTCCAGGCTGTAAGAAATATTTAATCCCCAAGGCATAACATCTTCCTCTTCTAGATTACAAAATAGTGAACATCAAAATTAAAAACCATGCTTCCCTAAATCTGCAATTAATTTTTTAAGAAATTGGGGTGGGGGGGAATGGTTAGCAGAGCAGCTTTATATAAGCACTCACCTAAAACAGGCAGAGTCATCGGTAGCTAAGCTATTTATGCAGGATTCTTAAAATGGCGTCTGGCAACACTGCCTCATTCCTGTGTTGAAGCTAAAATGGTAGCAGTTTGTTCAATAGCTGTAGCTCTTGTTTAAGCAGCCCTGCTAGTTTCAAAGCCACCTTCCTAAATACCAGAACTAGGAAAAGCTGAACCAAAGGACACCAACAACCCAACGTTTAGAAGCTTAAAAAAAACTCTGCAATGACAGGGAGAGTTTGTGAAGTCACAGGTTCCTAAGGAAAAGCCTTCTCTTGTAGATCCTGAGCTTTCAACATGAGGCTCTGTGATGAGGCCCCCTTGCCCTGGAATTAGGTGGGTAGAAGGTTAGGAATTGTGCAGCCCCGTGGCACAAACTGCAGACGGACAAGTGTCTGTGCAAACACAAAAATGTTCCCAGGGAGCAGGCTGTGGGGAGGCGAGGAGGAAGCCCGGTCCCCCTTCTCTTCTCAGTCTATTAGAAACCAGTTTTGCATCCATACCAAAAAGGTGCTAGGTAAAATGAAAGTGCTTCAAGGACAGCAGGCATCTGAAAAGCCAAGCTAAAGGGCTGCACCTCAGTCTACAGCCAAGGTAAAATAAAAAGGCTGTTTATAAGCCTGCAAACAGCCACCCAATACCCAGCCCTCTGAAGCAGCCAGTCTAAGACAGTTAACATCAAGGAAAGACAATCCGAGTCTGCAGAGGAGAAACACAAGGAAAACATTCCCTTATCCAATGCACAGGATACTCACAAATTAGATTTCTGACCACCCCCAACAGAGCCTGAGAATTAACAATGGGTTTTGCAAAACCCGCTTTCAGAGGCCGAACTAACAGCCTGAGTGGATAACGTCATTTACTGTTACAGGTCTGAGCATTGGCCTCAGAACTCCTCTGGTGCTAGGAGTGAGGAGTTTCAAGGTGACTGCTTTTTAGCTCCAGGGAAAAAGGAGGGCACAGTGCCCAAGGCCATGCCAGGGAAAGGACGGGCCATTGGCCCCCGCCGGCCGGTAGGTAGGT
Organism: Colobus angolensis palliatus; assembly: GCF_000951035.1. NCBI lineage: Eukaryota > Metazoa > Chordata > Mammalia > Primates > Cercopithecidae > Colobus > Colobus angolensis. The sequence goes on along the minus strand of NW_012121820.1, from coordinate 6,234,500 downwards.
AATTGGGATGGGGGGGGCAGGCTGGCAGCAAACTGGCTGCAGAGCTGGCATGGCCACTGCCTGCTTGTTTGTCTGCAAGGAGAGTGGGAAGTAGGGGGGAGGGCAACCATAATCTTAGCAACCTGAGCCAAGGGTGAACCCTTGCTCAGATTTTGCATTTTAAGAGTAACCAAAGGGCTTCGAAACATATTCCCTTTTTAAATCTCTGCTGTGCAGTAGCGAAGGCCCCTTTGAATGTATCTTTCTTTCCAGAGTCAACCAGAGGCAAAGCCAGATTGAGGGTTCCCAGGCTGACAAATGTCTGCTGCCTCTGCCACAGGAGAGAGAAGGGGAAAGAGGGCAAAAGAAACAAAGACATCACACGTTGGAAGTGGCTGGACTTTTAAAAACCTACCTTTGCCTCAGGGTTTTCTAGGTTACTGTCACCCCACTTCCTAAAAAGTGTCTCCCCTCCTCATATTTAAGACCTGATGCAGTCTCCCCACTGGTTCTCCCAGGGAAAGAAAAGGGGGAATGTTTTGTTTAAAATAAAAGGGGAAAAAAAGCTATTGTTTTCATCCCTAATTTATAATCCAAGAGGCCCCCAATTGTTTCTTTCTGACTCAAATCTTTGAGCTGTTAATTATAAAAGTAACTGGACTTGGCGCCAACGGGCTAACTATGATCAGGTTCAGCAATTAGAAAAACTCTGTAGAAAGTTTACTGAGTGATTATATATAATTAATTCCTAGTTACAGACTGAACACTGACCATTTTCTGGAGCTAATAAAAGCAGTTACTCCCCCTCCCCCACGTGAATGCCACTTAATTTCCCAAAGCAGAAAGTGAATCCATCCTGGAGGGTCTTGAAGGAAAAAAAAAGGAGAGGAATCAAAAGCTTCAGTGTGTCTGTGTTTGCTCCTCGCAGCTGTGTATCCTCTTTGGGGACTGAGGAGGCAGAAGGAAAAAGGAAAACAGCCCAACATTCTGTTCCTCCCTCTGCAATTTACAACCATGGCAGACAGAACATTCTACCTTGATGAGAAAAAGAAGGGGGTTGAGGGGGAAGAAAGGAAGGGAGATGACCTAGGAATGGAAGGTAGGAGACTCTTCTGTTTGGCAGATCCGCTTTTCCTAAAAGGAGCAAAGATGGTAGAAATTTCCAGAAGGCCCGTTCTTAGTTCGGCCACTGTAATTGTCAATCTTTAACCTTTCCTCCAAGTCTATTGGTTTAAAAGCTAGAGTAGAAGAACCCCATTGGGCTGCTCTGGGAGCCAGTACTGCCGTCCCTACCTAGTCCTGCTGCAATGCAGACATTTTTTTCCCCTTTCCTGAAACTGGAAAATGATGCTACTTTGAAAGCAATTAACTTTTTACAGACTCATGCTTGGTAGGGGTCACAGTACCAGAGGAAAAGTGGCTAGCTTGGTCCAGTGTTGGCAACTTGCTGGGGGCTGTACATCTGAAAACAGATCTTGGCTCTCCAAACCTGTGGGAGCCATTTTAATGCAAGCTTTTAGAGGACAAATGCCTTGCCCTTAAGTTCCCTTCCAGCCCAACAAACACAGTATTATGCAAACGTTGAAGGCACCAAACCAGGAGTCTTATGATTAGACACTGCTTCTAGGGAGGCCACAAGAACCTCAATATGTAATTTCCATTTACAGCAAGGAGATAAGAACAAAGAAAATAGCTGAGTGTCTGAACTTACTTGTTTGGGGCAGTGGCACTGTTCAGTTTTAAGTATGTAACATCATTAACTGCCTGCAGTTGTACTCTAAGAAGCTAAGCTGGCCTGCCTTGCACAGACTTTTTTCAACTTAGAATGTGGTACGAAACATTTCTCCTGATTAAATGAGCCTTTTTCCAATTTGGTGACAGAAAGTGGGCTACTGGACACTCATTTGAAAGAAAAAAGATTACTGACTCCATAAAGTTGACATAACACAGCAATTGAATATATTTCCTGCATTTACAGTCATGTCAGATTGGTCTCCAAGCTGAAAATTTACGTACTGAACTTCTAGGGAAATTCTAAAGGTAATGCTAAACAAGACTCTACTTTTCCCACTTAACTTCTAGCCAGCCTTAAGAGGTCAAGGGAAATGTAAAAAGTGACAAATCTTATGTGGGGCCAGCATGCATACAGATGGGTGGATAAGACCTGAAAAAGGCCAAAATGTGTTGGTCAGTGAGTCCTGAATCAAACCCAGTCTGGTGGCAGATGAGATTTTGCACCATATATAAGTCCTAAAGCATGAGCACACTGACACCACCACCCCCCAACACACACATACCACCACCACCACCACCACCAGCTTCTGCCCCACCAATGTTTTTAGGGCTCTGCAACTCTAAGAACAAGCAGTTTCATTACATTTCACAGGCACATCACCTACTCACAGTTTGAATATCCAAACAAACCCCATGAAAGGTCTACAGTCAAGTCACAATGAACTAAACACTTCTCCCCTGACTCAGGGTAAACAGGAAGTATAATCTTCAATCCTAGCTGCAGGTTATCAGGAAAAACAGTGGATTCAAACAGTCACCTAAAATCAAGACACTCTTTCAAAAGCCCTTATTTTGTTCCTGCTAATGAAGCCCCCAACTCCTGCAGCCAAGACCCCCTATTACAAACAGACCCCAAATATTCGCAAAACTCTTCAAACATGGTCACAGAGGAAATGGATTGCTTTACTTACCCAACAAATGTTCAAGCAACCGTCTCATTTTTCCACAGTTAGGAAGAGAGAACAGGCTGGCAGATTTGGGACTTGATCAAAAAGGAAATTTTTTTAAACAGTTACATGGTATTATTAAAAACACACAACAACAACAACAACACAACCCAACAACTGAATATGGAATGCTGTCATGAGCCACAGACATGATTTTATTTCCTCTACACTCCATCACACAGGAGAAGAGAGGAGGATACAATGTATAAAAGGGACAGGAAAATGAAAACAAGGATAAAAGGTAACATTAGTTCCTTGAAAATCATGCAAGAGTAGAAAACTAAGGGATTCAGAATCCTTGCAGATTTTTTTTTCTTTTTTCTTTTTTTTGCAGGATGTTGTCCAAGATCTCTCTCCCCACACCCCCCAGTCCCCATCCCTACTCCAAAAACTTCCTCCAAAACCTAGAAAACACTTTCAGAAACATTTGCTGGCTGTAGGCTGGCTTGCAGAACACTCTGTAGCAACCTAAGTCAGGAAAACAGGCTGAACAATGTAGTTTCAAGTGCAAACGCTCTGTAGAGTAAGAGAAGACCGTGTACAGACACCACCACCCACCTAGGCCCCAGGAGCTAGACTCTCCTTAGCACTGCTCTGCTGAGGCCTCAATTCTTTTGCAAACATGCTCCTCTCTTGTCAAAACTTATCCAGCCTTCCCAGAACCTCTTTGGAGAGGCAAACTTGCCTGCTCTGCTGTCTGCCATGAGCTCTCCTTGGAGAGGAGCCTGTTTGCTTACCTTCCATTTTCTTCCCCCAGCAGGGCATGTGGCAAAAGAGAAGACAATAGTGCAGGGGTGGGGGGGGAGGACTGCTCAGAGAGAGAGAGGGGGGAAGAGAGAAGGAAGAGGGAAAGAAAAAAGAAAAAGAAGAAGAAAAAAAAAAAAAGCTTCTTTTTTGGCATACCAGGATCTAGCTTCAAACTCTTCCAGAAACACCATGCCCTGGTGGAAGGAAAGGTGTGCCAGGCCCTTGCCAGTTTGCAAAATCAAGCTATGGCTAATGGCTACTGAGCCATGTGACCCAAGAAAGCAAAAAAATTCTCTCTAAACAGTTCCAAGTTAACATAAGTGCTCTGGGGGTGAGTGTGGCACGGCCAGCCACAGAGAAATCACACTGCTCGCCCACAATTCGGATGTCTCAGAGGGAGGGGGAAAAAAGATGGTTAAAAAGTCGAGCTTACCTCTGTGGATGCATTGTTAACACTGTGTAATGTCAATACTTATAAAACATGGAGGACAGGCTCCTAGTTCTCACAGAAAAAGGGTTTGGCACTTCGGCTGATGATCTGGCCGCCTAATAAAAGCTCATCCCCGATTGGCTGCCCTGGCAAATCGGAGTGTAAAGCCGCCCCGGATTGGCTGAAACACTTCCTGAGCGATTATCTTTGTGAGGCTCGGGTGAGCAAGAGCCATCCTGTGCATAGAAAAAGACAGGCTAAGCTAGGCCTTTTGCAGCAAGAAAAACTTGGGAAAGGGGCCCCCACACGCACTTCTCCTGCACCCTGGCTAGATTTCCCGGCACGGGCCAGCCAGGGCAGCCAGCCTGACCTGCTCCAGGGAAGCCTGAGGACTGGAGGCCCCTGGGAAGGGAGTTTCTTGGAGTGGGCTGGAACGGCTCACCCTCACCTGCCCCCAGAGAAACGGCCCTTGTCCAGGGAGGAAGGCCAGCCGTTTTCTACAACAGTCCAGCAGGGTGGCTCTCCAAGGGGAAGGGGAAGCTGGGGAGTGGGGAATCCCACGGAAACAGCCAAGGGGGCCAGAAAAAGGGGCTTGAGGCAGGCCTCTGAGGAGCTGGGGAAGCAGGCAGAGCGGGGGAGCCACGAAAAATCAGCAGAGAGCAGCCCTGGCTTCTCAGAGGAGCGAGCAGTAGCTGCTGAGGGGAGGAGGGGAGCAGAGTGGTCAAGTTTGCATAGTCATTGTCCCCATGCCTCCTTGCAAGGCAGGCCAGAGAGCCGTGGGCCTCTCGCCCTGCTTAGCCAGTCCTGCGTGCAAAATCAACGTGGGTTCCTGCCTCCCTGCCACGATGCCAAGGGGGACCCCTCACCGTCCTTACCCTAAGAAAAACCCAAAGCCCTCCTGGCAGGCCACATGCCTGGATCCACAAACTTCCCTTCCCTCCCGGCCCCTCCCCCACGGCCGAGGCCTGCTAAACCTGTCAGTTAAACACAAATCTGACTTCCGTATTAGCCTGCGATGCCTTCGGCTTCCTGCCTGTTAACCCTCTCTCGGACTCCGGGCCTGGCTGGGAAAAACTAGGCCTTGAGATCGCAGCAAAGGCCTGTGGAAAAATACCAGCTGCAGCTCTCCCGGCAGATGCAGAGAGAGAGAGAGAGAGCCGCTGTCTCTCAGCCTTTGCTTCCCAGGGAGGCGTGTACCTTGTGAATCCAGGGCACAGGCAGTGCCTCTCGGGCTGAGAAGCCATTTCAATCCAGAGGGAGACAGAAAGATGGCACGCTCAGCCCGGAAACAAGAGCCCCCATTATGCATCAGGCCTACCCCCGTAGGTCAGCCCTTCCTGCCACAATCATCCCTGTATGTGTGTGCCTGGGGGAGCTGGGCCCTCCTCGGTGGGCAGACAAATCCCCTGGGCTTCCTAAGGATTCTTGCTTCCATTTATTTGCACAGAGAACGGCTTCTTTTCGTCCCCCAAGGCAGATGGAGCAGCGATTTCACACACAGCCCTCCATTTGGCAGCCCCCCACCCCCCATCTCTGGCACCACTCCCCAGTAAAATATTAACTGGTTGTTCAGAGCTGCTTATCATTCTACCCACTTCAGCTGCGTTAGGAGGTCTTTGCCGGTCTCCTCCCTGAAGCTGCCTTTGCAGCTGGTCTGTACCCAGAGATCGAAAAGGACCTTAAAATGTCCAAGTTTTCTCGCTTTCTTTCCTTCTTCGGCATTTTAAACGACAAGGTGCTTAATTAACAGGATTTTTTAAAACAGCAAGCTGGAACCACAGAAGCTAAATAAACACCATTCTTTAGAGGCTGGAGAAAGCTTCCAGAGTTAACGCAGCCATAAGCCAGGAGGCATAACTCCGGAGCAATCAAGTCTCCCCTCTCCTCCTAAAATTAGGACTTGTGGGCTTTCTTGTCCCACACGGTTCCCACAAAGAAAACGAAGAGCTGATGGCTTGCTTTCCCTGCCCCTCCAACCCCCACATGGACAACAGATGCCCACTGCTTGTACATAAATTCTTCCTGGCCGGGAATCTCATATCAAACAGGCTCAGGAACGAGCTGGGAATTGAAACTCGCTGTAATGCAGGGCAGGACCCAGGCTTTATGAAAACGGACAGGATGTTGCTGTTGTTACTGTTTTAGACTGCTGAGGCCAAGCTGCAGGGAGGGACAGTTCCATGGCCACCCAACCTGACAAAGCTCCAGGGCTCAGGACAGCAGGCCTGGGCCTCACCAGAAGGGAGGGGCCTGCTCTTCCTGGAGGTAAAAAGCTGCATGGGGAGACCAAATGGGAGGAGGCGAGAGGTGGAGGCCACAGTGAAGGAGTGCGTGCTCGGTGCTCGCCCTCCTAGCTGTGTGGGCAGCGGCCCTCCACCACCATCCCATATGGAATGCTGTTTGTTTCTGCGGGTGCTGCTTTGAGGGGAACAAACAGGACTGTGGGGTTGGTGGCAGATCTGGCATGCAGCTAATTCCACGAACCAATGAGGAAATAAAATATGCCGCTGGTGTGCGTGGTGGATTTTAACCTGGGATTAAAGCTTGTTGCATAAGCAGCTACAGCATCCTCCCCGCCTCCCTCCCTCGCTCTGATCACTTGATCACTTGAAATGTTTTCTGGGGCAAAGAGCAGGAAGCTGCTGGCTTATTCTGGCAGCTCTGCTCTGTTTGAGGAATGCTGTTGGCATTCGGGTAGGTCTGAGGTTATCTGGAAAACAGCAATTCGACTGGGGACAGACACAAAAGTATGGTGGCAGATGGAATCCTGGGAGGAACACAGATTGAAAAGAAAGCCTGGGGCAGAGGCCTACGAAGGGCTGGTCCTGGGCTTGATGGAATGTGGCTGATAAGCAGGAAATAAAACCAAATGTTGCAGGTCTCAATCTAGAAATCCATTCAGCAGCTCCTCTTAAAGCCCCACTGCAGTGAGTATCCCAGCAGCTACTTCTAAATTAGTGCTTTACATAGACTGATTCCTGAAGTAGGTGACATTGTTAGAAACCTGGAACTAAGCCCAGAGAGGTGAAGTGAGCTGCCCAAGGTCACACAGCTGGGAAGTGCCAGAGATCAGACGTCCCTCCCCGTTAGCACTTCACATCCCTAAACTCTGTACCTTCACCTGCCTCTAAAGAAAGAACCAAAGCAAAGCCGAACCAAGCACAGCAGAAACAATGAGGCTAAAACCTACCAACAGCAACTGCATAACCTGTGTTTTATTTTAGGAGGTAGACCAGTTTTGTTTGTTTGTTTTTCGATACAGTGTCTCGCTCTGTTGCCCAGGCTGGAGTGCAGTGGCAGTGATCACAACACAGTGCTGCAACCTGAAGAAGACCAACCCTATTGAGGTGGGTTTTCAGTACTGAATGATGGCGCTGAAGGGAACTTTTAGATTAGACTCATTCAAAGGCCCCTCATTACAGACTGAGGCCCAGAGGAAGCGACCCTCTCCCTCCCAACCTCCAGCAAGATGCAAGATGTCAAGGGAGAACACTTGGCCATCTCTAAAATTAGGCTTTTATATTCCATGAAACCAGTGGTTCTCAACCATGGGGGGTTTTGCCCTGTAGGGGACATTTGGCAGTGCCTGGAGACGTGTGGGTTGTCACAGCTAGGGAGGTTGTATTACTGGTATCTGGTGGGTAGAGGCCAGGGATGATGCAAAACATCCTGTGGTACACAGGACCAGAAGTATCTGATCCAAAATGTCCAAGGTTGGGAAACCCTGGCTTTCAGCCCTTTAAGGAAAGTGAAGACAGGCCGGGCGCGGTGGCTCAAGCCTGTAATCCCAGCACTTTGGGAGGCCGAGACGGGCGGATCACGAGGTCAGGAGATCGAGAGCATCCTGGCTAACACGGTGAAACCCCGTCTCTACTAAAAATACAAAAACTAGCCGGGCGAGGTGGCGGGTGCCTGTAGTCCCAGCTACTCCGGAGGCTGAGGCAGGAGAATGGTAAACCCGGGAGGCGGAGCTTGCAGTGAGCTGAGATCCGGCCACTGCACTCCAGCCTGGGCGACAGAGCGAGACTCCGCCTCAAAAAAAAAAAAAAAAAAAAGAAAGTGAAGACAAAAGTCCAATCATTCTGCCTCTGGCTAGAAAAGCCAGCACAGGCCTAAACAAGCAGGTTCCTTGGTGATATTAATAAGCAATGAGCTAATAAAAATAGATTAAAACATGTCTCTCTTAATATTCCCAAGGTACAGAGAGGATCGGGGTACAGAATCAGGCTGGAGGATCGGGGTACAGAATCAGGCTGTAGGGAGCCAGGCAGAGTGTCACAGTAACAACGCTGGTCTCGAGGGAGAGGAAGGGCTGGCCCCGAGGGAGAGGAAGGGCTGGCCCCAGCTCCCTTCCCCCAGCACCTTATGAGCTGAGGCCTGGCCTCCCTGAAATGGCTCGCCCGTTCCGCTGGCCTCCAGCCAGGCGAGCAGCGGCGGGAGCGGCCCCACAAGCTGCATCCCGAGATAGCCTGTTCGGCTGTCTCCGAAAATAAGCACACTTGCAGTTATCAGCCTCCAGCTACAGCAGGCCTCTCTGACCGTTACGCGAAATGGACAGGATTGAGGCAGGGACGTGTTTTAAATATCTTGTTTTATTTTGTTCCTTTTTGGCCAATTAGAACCGAGGCCAACTTCGGGCACAGTGTCAGAAGGGCTCACCTTCAGAGCCCGGAGCTGATTGCATCATGTTACAGCCACACATGTTACAGCCACAAAGAGACAGATAGGAGCCTCCCTCCCCTGCTGAAGATGCCTACGAGGAGAGGGTTGTGGAGTTTTGTTTTGTTTTGTTTTTTTACCTCTTTCTAGGAGGGACTGGCAGGATTAGGCAAATGGCGGGAGGGAAAACAAAAAGGGCTGGTGGCAAGGGCAGGGGGTGAATGATCGCGCCTCATCAGGCAGATGGCCACAGCGCGCGTGGGTGGGGCGCCGAGCAAGGGATGCAGGAGCACAAGGAAAATAAAAGCAGGAAAATTCAGGCCCTACTCTTTTTTCTTCCTAGCAATTACTTTTATGGGCAGAAGACTATAGATTTATTCGCTGTGTTTCTCCCTCCCACTAGAACGGTGGTTTTGCCCCCGCAAGGGGACATTTAGCAATGTCTAGGGACATTTTGGGTTGTCTCCATTTTGGGTTGTAAGATCTTTCAGGCAAGTGGGGAGTGCTATTGCCATCTAGTACTGCTAAACATCCTACAATGCACAGGACAAGACCCCACAGCAGAGAATTAGCCAGCCTCAAATGTCAATAGTGCAGAGGCTGAGAAGCTGTGCACCAGGCTGAGCGCTTCACAATGCAAGGAAGGACCTTGTCTGAATTCTTCACCATCATGCCCTCAAGAGTCGAACACAGCACTTGACATATATTAGAGCTCAGTAGAACGCCATCTCCCATCCGGATGGTTGCAAGAATCTTACCTGAGCTCTCTGCTTCTGCCCTTGCAAACACTTGTACACATGCACTCACACACATACGCACACCATACCACCCGGGCTGCCAATGATCCTTTTATTTTATTTTTTTCTCTGCTTTTTTTTTTTTTTTTCTTTGAGACAAAGTCTTACTCTGTCGCCCAGGCTAGAGTGCAGTGGCACAATCTCAGCTCACTGCAACCTCCGTATCCCATGATCATGCAATTCTCCTGCCTCAGCCTCCTAAGTAGCTGGGATTACAGGCACCTGCCACCACACCAGCTAGTTTTTTTGTGTCTTTAGTAGAGACGGAGGTTTCACCATGTTGGCCAGGATGGTCTTGATCTCCTGACCTCATGATCCGCCTGCCTTGGCCTCCCAAAGTGCTGGGATTAGAGGCATGAGCCATGGTGCCCAGCCACTTTATTTATTTATTTATTTATTTATTTTCTGAGACACAGCCTCACTCTGTCGCCCAGGCTGGAGTGCAGTGGTGCCATCTTAGCTCACCACAACATCCACCCCCTGCGTTCAAATGATTCTGCTGCCTCAGCCTCCCAAGTAGCTGGGATTACAGGTGCGAACCACCACACCCGGCTAATTTTTTTTTGTATTTTTAGTAGAGATGGGGTTTTTTTTTTTTTTTTTTTTTGAGACGGAGTCTGGCTCTGTCTCCCAGGCTGGAGTGCGGTGGCCGGATCTCAGCTCACTGCAAGCTCCGCCTCCCAGGTTTACACCATTCTCCTGCCTCAGCCTCCAGAATAGCTGGGACTACAGGCGCCCGCCACCTCGCCAGGCTAGTTTTTTGTATTTTTAGTAGAGACGGGGTTTCACCGTGTTAGCCAGGATGGTCTCGATCTCCTGACCTCGTGATCCGCCCGTCTCGGCCTCCCAAAGTGCTGGGATTACAGGCTTGAGCCACCGCGCCTGGCCGAGATGGGGTTTCAGATTTCACCATGTTGGCCAGGCTAGTCAGGAACTCCTGAGCTCAAGCGATCTGCCCACCTTGGCCTCTCAAAGTGCTGGAATTACAAGCGTAAGCCACCGTGCCCAGTCTGCCAGTGATCCTTTCAAAACACAAGTCAGCTCCTGTCCTTCCTCTGCTCAAAATCCATCAATGACTGCTATTTCTCAGTAACAGCCCAAGTCCGGAAAATGACCCACCAGCCTCCCGGATGGCGCTGTGCCCTTCTGATCTCCGACCATCTCCCTCCACCCCCCTGCGGCTTGCTCTGCTCCGGCCACTCAGATCATCCACCTGTTCTTTCCATTCTCTAACTTGTTCTCTTTTCCTTGGAGCCGTGGTACTTGATCTTCTACTCTGATCCTTCCTACAATCAACGGATCTGCCCACTTCCCCAAACCACCCAGCAGCAAGTCATTTCCTCTGCGGGGCCTCAACATGTCTGCATCTTCCCTCCTAATTCTGAAAGGATTCCCCACAGCCGACAAGGTGTCTCCCCTGCTGCACCCTCCATCGGACGTCTTCCCATTTGAGCCCTGGCTTAACAACTAGCCCCATTTCTCTTGCACCTGTAACCTTTTTCCTTTCTCTTCCCCACATCAAGAAGCACAACTGTGCAGTGATTGAGTGTGTGGCTGCTGCTGCCACACTCTCTGGGTGTGGATCCCAGCCACCCCACTTGCCAGCTGTGCAGCCTTGCTTGAAGTACTAAATTCTGTGTGCCTTGATTTTCTCATCAGTACAATGGGAACAATAATAATAAGTACCTGGAATCATTGAATAAATCATCTCTACCAAGAGCTTGCAGCAACATTGCACAGAATCAGCACTCATTTAGTTGCTGTTACTATTTCACTCTTGGCTCATTCTTTTTTTTTTTTTTTTTTAATTTTATTTTTTTCTGGAGATGGAGTCTCGCTGTGTTGCCTAGGCTGGAGTGTAGCAGCACAACTTCAGTTCACTGCAACCTCCACCTCCTGCGTTCAAAAGATTCTCCTGCCTCAGCCTCCAGAGTAGCTGGGATTACAGGTGCGTGCCACCATGCCGGGCTAATTTTTGTATTTATAGTAGAGGTGGGGTTTCACCATGTTGGCCTGGCTGGTCTCAAACTCCTGACCTCAAGTGATCCGCCTGCCTCAGCCTCCGAAAGTGCTGCGATTACAGACTTCAGCCACTGTGTCTGGCCATCAGATATGATTTTAAACACTTTACATGAACTAACCCATTTATCCTCAAAACTATAAAGCAGGCCGGGCGCGGTGGCTCAAGCCTGTAATCCCAGCACTTTGGGAGGCCGAGACGGGCGGATCACGAGGTCAGGAGATCGAGACCATCCTGGCTAACACAGTGAAACCCCGTCTCTACTAAAAAATACAAAAAACTAGCCGGGTGAGGTGGCGGGCGCCTGTAGTCCCAGCTACTCGGGAGGCTGAGGCAGGAGAATGGTGTGAACCCGGCAGGCGGAGCTTGCAGTGAGCTGAGACCCGGCCACAGTACTCCAGCCTGGGCGACAGAGCGAGACTCTGCCTCAAAAAAAAAAAAAAAAACTATAAAGCAGGAGCCATTATACTTATCAACCCCACTCCTAGATGAGTAAACTGAGGTTGGGACTAACAGTCCCATTCTTTTTTTTTTTTTTTGAGACGGAGTCTCACCCTATCACCCAGGTTGGAGTGCAGTGGCATGATCTCGGCTCACTGCAACCTCTGCCTCCCGGGTTCAAAGCGATTCTCCTGCCTCAGCCTCCTGAGTAACTAGGATTATAGGCACGCGCCACCACGCCCGGCTAATTTTTGTATTTTTAGTAGAGACAGAGTTTCACCATGCTGGTCAGGCTGGACCCGAACTCCTGACCTTGTGATCTGCCCTCCTCGGCCTCCCAATGTGCTGTGCTGGGATTACAGGTATGAGTCATCAAGCCTAGCTTTTTTTTTTTTTTTTTTAAGTAAAGGGCTCCTCACTCTGTTTTCCAGACTGCAGTGTGATGGCAAGATGACAACTCACTGTAGCCTCAGCCACCTTGACTCAAGCAATCGTCCCACCTCAGCCTCCTGAGTATCTGGGGTCACAGGTGTGTGCCACCACATGCAGCTAATTTTTCTTTTTTAATTTTTTACTAGTTTTTTGTTTGTTTGTTTTTGAGACAGAGTCTCACTCTGTCGCCAGGCTGGAGTGTGGTGGCGAGATCTCAGCTCACTACAACCTCTGCTTCCCGAGTTCAAACAATTTTCCTGCCTCAGCCTCAGCCTCCCAAGCTGGGATTACAGGCGCACGCCACCAAGCCCGGCTAATTTTTGTATTTTTAGTAGGGACAAGATTTCACTATGTTAGCCAGGATGGTCTCAATCTCTTGACCCTGTGATCCACCCGCCTCGGCCCCCCAAAGTGCTGGGATTATAGGCATGAGCCACCGCGCCCGGACTTAATTTTTTATTTAAAAGAGACAGAGGTCTTGCTATGTGGTCTGGGCAGGTCTCAAACTCCTGGGCTCAAATGATCCTCCCAACTCAGCCTCCCACAGTGCTGGAATTACAGGTATGAGCCACAGTGCCTGCTGGTATCTGCTTTAGATAGTGTGGGCAGGAGGTGGGGAGACCCTTCAAGGAGGCTGTGACATTGGAGCCGAGGAACATAGAACCTTCCTGGTGGAGGGAACAGGAAGTAGGAAGGCTCTAAGTTGGGCTAAGTTTGGCAGCTTGATGTTTCAGAGGAACAAAAAAAGGCCAGGTATGGCTATGCCAAATAAGGTGCAAAGAGGCTGGGTCCCATGGCTCACTCCTGTAATCCCAGTGCTTTGGGAGGCTGAGGTGAGCAGACTGCTTGAGCCCGGGAGTTCGAGACCAGCCTGGGCAACAAAGCAAGACCATGTCTCTACAAAAAAATAGAAGAAATTAGCCAGGCATGGTAGTGCACACTTGTAGTCCTAGCTACTCAACAGGTTGAGGTAGGAAGATCACTTGAGTTAAGGAACTCAAGGCTACAGTGAGTGGTGATCATATCACTGCACTCCAGCCTAGGCAACAGAGTGAGATTCTGTCTCAAAAAATAAAATAAAGTGGCCGGGCATGGTGGCTCATGCCTGTAATCCCAGAACTTTGGGAGGCTGAGGCGGGCAAATCACAAGGTCAGGAGATCAAAACCATCCTGGCTAATACAGTGAAACGCCGTCTCTACTAAAAATACAAAAGGGTGGTTGTGTTTGGCCGGGCGCGGTGGCTCACACCTGTAATCCCAACACTTTGGGAGGCCGAGGCAGGTGGATCATCTGAGGTCGGGAGTTCAAGACCAGCCTGACCAACATGGAGAAACCCTGTCTCTACTAAAAATACAAAATTAGCCAGGCATGGTGGTGCATGCCTGT
>NW_012121820.1:6212196-6213592 GCF_000951035.1 Colobus angolensis palliatus | reverse complement strand
GGTACGGTGGCTCACATCTGTAATCTCAGCACTTTAGGAGGCGAGGCTGAGGCAGGCAGATCACGTGAGGTCAGGAGTTAGAGACCAGCCTGGTGAACATGGTGAAACCCCATCTCTAGTAAAAGTACAAAAATTAGCCGGGCGCTATGGCTCACACCTGTAATCTCAGCACTTTGGGAGGCCGAGGTGGGTGGATCACGAGGTCAGGAGTTCGAGACCAGCCTGGCCAATATGGTGAATCCTCGTCTTTACTAAAAACTACAAAAAATTGGCTGGGCACGGTGGCGCGTGCCTGTAATCCCAGCTACTCTGGAGGCTGAGGCAGGAGAATCGATTGAACCCAGGAGGAGAAGGCTGCAGTGAGCCAAGATCACGCCATTGCATTCCAGCCGGGGCAACAGTGCGAGTCTCCTTCTCAAAAAAAAAAATTTTAAAAATCAAAAATTAGCCAGGCGTGGTGGGCGCTTGTAATCTCAGCTACTCAGGAGGCTGAGGCAGGAGAATTGCTTGAGCCCAGGAGGCAGAGGTTGCAGTGAGCCGAGATCCCGTCATTGCATTCCAGCCTGGGCGACAGAGACTCTATCCATCTCAGAAAAAAAAAGTAAAAGATCAAGAGGACCTAAGTATGGAGATAAGGTCAGAGACAAGGTCACCATTTCCTCTACCATCTTTCCATTACTAAGACTCAAAATATTCCACCACGTTCTTTACCTTCCCATCCCCACTCTCCTCCACATCTAATCCACACCATCCCTGAACCCACCCCAAATGACAGCCCTATAAAAGGGTAGCTAGACATGTACACACAAGCTTAAGATGGACTGTGACTCTGCACTGTGTAGCTCCAGAACCCCAAATAATTTCCATAACTCTCTACACCTGATCCTCCACGTATAAAATAGGAATACTACTCTCTATCTCATAGGGTTATATAGTAAATAGAGTAAATGAATTAATAGATATGAAAATACCTCCCACGGGTGGATCACCTGAGGTCAGGAGTTCAAGACCAGCCTGGCCAACATGGCAAAACCCCGTCTTTACTAAAAATACAAAAATTAGCCAGGCGTGGTGGTGGGCGCCTGTAATCCCAGCTACTCAGGAGGCTGAGGCAGGAGAATCGCTTGAATCCGGGAGGCAAAGGTTGCAGTGAGCCGAGATCGCACACTGTACTCCAGCCTGGGCGACAGAGCGAGACTCCGTCTCAAAACAAACAAAAAACAACCCCAAAAATTAGCCGGGCATGGTGGTGGGCACCTGTAATCCCAGCTATTTGGGAGGCTGAGGCAAGAGAATCGCTTGAACCCAGTGGGAGGCAGAGGTTGCAGTGAAGCGAGATTGCGCCACTTCACTCCGGACTGGGTGAAAGAGCGAGGCTGTGCCTCAAAAAAAAAAA
>NW_012121820.1:6204773-6211181 GCF_000951035.1 Colobus angolensis palliatus | reverse complement strand
CCTAGGTGACAGAGGGAGACTCAAAAAAAAAAAAAAGAAGACACAAAAGACAATAAGAGAAAATAAAATAATATATTTTGGCCGTGCGCAGTGACTCACACCCGTAATCACAGCATTTGGGGAGGTTGAGGCGGGTGGATCACCTGAGGTCACAAGTCCGAGACTAGCCTGGCCAACGTGGCGAAACCCCATCTCTACTAAAAATACAAAAAATTGGCCGGACGTGGTGGCGGATGCCTGTAACCCCAGCTACTCAGGAAGGCAGGAGAAACCCTTGAACCCAGGAGGCAGAGGTTGCAGTGAGCCGAGTTGGCACCACTGCACTCCAGCCTGGGCGACAGAGCAAGACTCTGTCTCAAAAAATAAAAATAAAAATAAAAAAATTATGCGTTGTATTTGCTTTTCGGGGCAGCAATCTTGTAAGCAGTTGATAAGACTGTTCATCTCCAGAGCCTAGAGTAGGTCCCGCACAGGGGAGTATGTTGATTTGAGTGAAGGAACGTCAATTCCTGGGGACTCAGTACAAATGCTTTAAAACAATTTGCTTAATACTGGGTACAATAGGCTTAATGTGGCCTGGCTAAGTTCCTGGAGTGACTTCTAGGGGGCTTTAGCTCCTCCTGCTGCCACCACCTTCATCGCCCTCCTCGTTGTCATGACGACATTTCCTCCGCCTCATCTTTACCTTGGAAGAGTGGCTTGCACTTATGGAGGTGCCATGTGCCAGGCAGTGTTCCAAACACAGTTTACGTATTAATTAATGTAATCCCTCCAACAACCCTATGAGGCAGGTACAAGGATAACCCTCATTTTACAGGTGAGAAACCTGAGGTGCAGAGAGATCAAGTAATTTACACATCTGAAAAAAGGAAAACATTCCTAAGAAAAATGAAACCTCAGCCCACTTGGCCTCGAAAATTTCAAGAAGCTAAAACTATGGAGAAAGGGAACCAACACTTACAGGCGATCAGGAACCAATTTACCAACAACAGCAGCAAAAAATAGACCAAACACAAACAGAAATTCCAGAGAGGGCGATTCACAGCTCATCTCCTGTTCTGAGGCCCCCCAAACCTCCTTGTGTTTCCCATCCACCTGGTTCCTCAAGCCCCAGATCTGGACATCACCCTTGACCGCGGCTTCCCCATCTCCCATCCCAAGCCCTGTGGCTTCACCTTCTGAGCGCCTTCCACTGCCGACTGCGCCGGCGTAGCTCCATTCTGCAGAGGTGCTTGGCTCCAGAGCCACCATTATCTGCTATCTGGGCTGGAAGGGAACAGCCTCCTTACCCTGACTCTGCTCCCATCCTCCACCCTCAGCAGCTGGTAGGATCTTTTGAAATTTCAATTTGGACCAGATCACATCCCCATCCCCCAACCCCCACCTCTAAAACCCTTCACAGGTTTCCCATTGTTCTCAGGCCAAAGTCTCAAATTCTTCACCGAGCCCTAGGGGGCCTCTAGGCTTCCCTTCTCCAGCTTTTGCTCAGGGTCTGAGCTCCAGCCAGCTTCGAAGACTGAGCAAGTTTGCCTGGGTTCAAATCTTGTCTCTGCCTTTCACTCACTGTGCCACCGCACGTAAATAACTTAACCTCTCTGGGCCTCTAAAGTGGGGATAATAGCACCTCCTAGAGTGTTGTCAGGATTAAATTAATTCATGTAGTAAAAAGTGCTCACTTAGCACAGCATCTGGCACCCAGTTAGCTATTGCTATTGTTATTGCTATCACATAACTCCTGCTCATCCTTCAAAACCCAACACAAAATTCATTTCTTCAGGACAGCCTTCTCAGACTCATTTCCCAAAAAAATCAGATCCTAGGCTGGGCACGGTGGCTCACGCCAGTAATCCCAACACTTTGGGAGGCTGAGGTGGGTGGATCACCTGAGGTCAGGAGTTCAGGACCAGCCTGGCCAACATGGTGAAACCCTATCTCTACTAAAAAATACAAAAATTAGTCGGGTATGGTGGTGGGCGCCTGTAATTCCAGCTACTCTGGAGGCTGAGACAGGAGAATTGCTTACACCAGGGAGGCAGAGGTTGCAGTGAGGGAGATCGCGCCACTGCACTCCAGCCTGGGCGACAAGAGCAAAACTGTCTCAAAAAAAATAAATAAATCAGATTCTCCAGTTATATGGTGTCCTCATAGCGCCCATGGCAATCATAATTTAATACTTTATATATGTTTAATCACTGGGTACAAATTTTGTTTTATTTTTTTTGAGACAGAGTCTTGCTCTGTCTCCCAGACTGGAGTGCAGTGGCGCAATCTCTGCTCACTGCAACCTCTGTCCCAGGTTCAAGCAATTCTCCCACTTCAGCCTCCTGAGTAGCTGGGACGGAACTGCAGGCACACACCACCATACCCAACTCATTTTTGTATTTTTTGTAGAGATGGGGTTTTGCCACTTGCCCAGGCTGGTCTTGAAGTCCTGGACTCAAGTAATCCGCCTGCGTTGAACTATCTCAAAGTGCTGGGATTACAGATGTGAGCCACTGCGCCGGGCGGATATAAATTCCTATGGTCAAGTTCTTACTGTCTGTTTTGTTCAATTCTGTGTCACTCTGGCACACAGTAGGTGGTCAAAAATAATTTGGTGAATATTGGACAAGAGAGTAGCTGAATAAATCAGCTGCAGAGAAGCCCAAATCCCCAATTTTCAAGTTAAAGAATTAGAAAAATCGGCTTTTCATGAGGGTGCAGGAAAACTGAAGCCCGCTGGGGGTAACTGGGTTACAAAAGGAAGCTGCAGTGATTCCAATGTAAAGCAAAACTGGGAGCGTGGTCCAGAGAGCTGCAGTGCAGGGGCTGGGCTAGCCTAAGAGCTGACTACTTGGTATTCAGAGCAAGCAGCTCAAACAAAGAGAGGAGAGGGACGAATTCCATGGGGAGCTGAAGGCCAAAGGCCGGAAGCTGAAGGCAGAAGTGGTGGATTACCCTGGGGTCGGGAGGCTTCCAGCTGCAGAAATCGCCCAGATTCTAGGAATCCATCCCACCCTTGCCCCTGCTCACTGCTCTCTTACCCGAATTGCCTGCCCCCAACCCTTCGGCTCACCAGCCTCGGAAACAGAGCGACTCACTCCAATGCCTCTCATCCCAGCTACAGCCCAAGCCACCACCAGCCTGATGTCAGAAACTCTGACAGGCCAGGTCCAACAAATACAAATACAGGATGCCCAGTTCTGTTTGAATTTCAGATAAACAAAGAATCATTTTTAGTGTAAGTATATCCTGTATCAATCTGGCACCTCTGCCTCTCTGGTCCCCTCATATTCTCCCCAGCAATGTCCTTTCACAGTTACCTTTCTGCTGCTCAGAGTCTTGAGCCTCCTGGGAAGATAAACTGGCCCCCTCTGACCTCTGGGTAAGGGAGAAACCAACACCAGCCAAATAGGGTGGGGTAAGGACCCACACACACACAAAAAAATGCAGGCACAGTGGCCGAAGCCCATAATCCCAATGCTTTGGGAGGCTGACTTGGGAGGATCCTTGAAGCTAGGAGTTTCAGACCAGCCTAAGCAACACAGCACGATGTCTTCTCTACAAAAAATTTTAAAAATTAACTGGGCTTGGTGGTGCACACCTGTAGTCCCAGCTACTCAGGAGGCAGAAGCAAGAGGATTGCTTGAGCCCAGGAGTTCAAGGCTGCAGTAAGCATGGCACTACACTCCAGCCTGGGTGACAGAGCAAAACCCCATCTGAGAAAAAAAGGAAAAATAAATGACCTACCCAGTTATTTTTTTCTTTTTCTTTCTTTCTTTTTTTTTTTTAGACGAAGTCTTGCTCTATCGCCAGGCTAGAGCACAGTGGCGCGGTCTTGGCTCACTGCAACCTCCGACTCCTGGGTTCAAATGATTCTCCTGCCTCAGCCTCCCAAGTAGCTGGGATTACAGGTACGTGCCACCACGCCCAGCTAACTTTTGTATTTTTAGTAGAGATGGGATTTCACCGTGTTGGCCAGGCTGGTCTTGAACTCCTGACCTTGTGATGCACCCGCCTCAGCCTCCCAAAGTGCTGCGATTACAGAGCCACCGCGCCTGGCAACCTACCCAGTGCTTAGCACAGAATACACTCTCCATAAAAAGCAACTTCATACAGCCATCCTCTACTCTCTGGTCACCTAGGGGCCTCTCGCAAGTCCTTGTGAGATACATGGCATGGATGTCTGAACCCTTTTCAGAGAAGCGGAAAACTGAGGGCCTGCTAATTGGTGGAAGGGCCAAGAAGAAAAGTCCTGCTCTTTGGGATTCTGCTGCTAAAGCTCTTTTTGAGTCTGTCAGATGTGAATGTGCAGGAAACTATAAGCCATATGAGGGCAGGTTAATTGTGGCTTCACCCGTGGACTCCTGGATCCCAGCATAGTGCTCTAGCGCTTACTAGGTGCTCCGGAAATAATTTCAGAGGAGCTGAGGGTGGTGGCTCACATCTGTAATCCCAGCACTTTGGGAGGCCGAGACAAGCGGATCACTTGAGGTCAGGAGTTCGAGATCGGCCCAGCCAACATGGCAAAACCTTGTCTCCACTAAAAACACAAAAGTTGGCCAGGCATGGTGACTCACGCCTATAATTCTATCACTTTGGGAGGCCGAGGCAGGCAGATCACAAGGTCAGGAGATCGAGACAAACCTGGCTAACGCGGTGAAACCCTGTCTCTACTAAAAATAAAAAAATTAAAAAATTAGTGGGCATGGTGGCAGGTGCCTGTAGTCCCAGCTACTCGGGAGGCTGAGACAGGAGAATGGTGTGAACCTGAGAGGCGGAGCTTGAAGTGAGCCAAGATCATGCCACTGCACTCCAGCCTGGGTGACAAGGCGAGACTCCATCTAAAAAAAACACAAAAGTTAGCCGTGCGTGATGGTAGGTGCCTGTAATCCCAGCTACTCAGGAGGCTGAGGCAGGAGAATCGTTTGAACCCGGGAGGCAGAGGTTGCCGTGAGCCGAGATCACACCACTGCACTCTAGCCTGGGCAACAGAGTGAAACTCTGTCTCAAAAAAAGAAAAAAGAAAGAAAGAAATAATTGCAGAGCGAATACAAATCCACCAGAGTCTCCACGACGACCTGATAATAGAGCACACACTTGTGGTCAGGCCTATTCTCTCTCTCTCTCTCTCTCTCTCTCTGCCCTGCACCCATCTACCCTGCCCCATGTTCTGGGTCTTGAACCCAGGTCTGTCTTTCTGTGCTGTCTCCATAGCCCCAACTACATGGCTACATGGTGGGGAGAAGGAGAGGATGACGCTTAAGGCAGATTTCTGGCTTTTCTCCCCAAATGAAGCAAAATAACAAATGTAGCTTCAAAAGGAAAGCAGCATGATCATGGAAATGTCAAAACAGCCACGTTCTTTTCTAGCCAGGCAGAGGAGACTTCATAGAATTTGACTCAACACAGTTGCATTCGGCATTCCTTAAACACCTAACGTAAGCTCCCATTTACTGGCAAATCGCCCTGAAACAACTACAAGGTAAAGGAATTCCCGGAAGAAAAGGATTTTCTAGGGCCTTTGAAGAGATGTGCTGACTCTAACCCAAACAACCCTCAGAGAACATGGAGCCACTTGGTTAACTCTCTGTGAGGGTCGTCCAGCAGGTAGAGCAGGGGCGTCCACCAGTATCTGTTTTTAATTGCTTCTGCCTGAACCCACGGTCAGAAATGAACATTGGGATCTGACTGAGGAATTATTTTCCATTTCTATTTTTTTTTTCTTTTTTTAAGACGGAGTCTCGCTCTGTTGCCCAGGCTAGAGTGCAGTGGCCAGATCTCAGCTCACTGCAAACTCCGCCTCCCGGGTTCACGCCATTCTCCTGCCTCAGCCTCCAGAGTAGCTGGGACTACAGGCGCCCACCACCTCGCCCGGCTCGTTTTTTGTATTTTTTAGTAGAGACGAGGTTTCACTGTGTTAGCCAGGATGGTCTCGATCTCCTGACCTCGTGATCTGCCTGCCTCGACCTCCCAAAGTGCTGGGATTACAGGCTTGAGCCACCGCGCCCGGCCTATTTTCCATTTCTTACCTATGTTTTCTTTATTCAGTTATAGGGACAGGGTGGTCATGGGGATGGTGAAAGAAGTTTGGACTTCGAGACCATTTTGATCAGGGCCTATACTCTTTATAAATGGGAAGTGACTTTCGGGCATTAATGGGCTCATCAGGTTCTCACCTTTGGTGCATCTCCCCCACGGTCAATGCCAGCCCAGTCATGGATCTCAACCTGATCCAGCGGACTTTTCTCCATAAACTTCCCCTGACGCCTGAAGAGATACTTCAGCTGCAATGTCACCTCCTCAAAGAGGCCTTCCTTGATTGCCTTATCTAGAGGACACTCACACCCAGCCCTGCCCAGCAGTCACGTTCTATGAGGTTACCTGTTGTATTGTCCTATGAGGACTATCAGCTATCACACGCTGTTG
>NW_012121820.1:6201781-6202503 GCF_000951035.1 Colobus angolensis palliatus | reverse complement strand
GAACAATAATAATAATGGTTTATATTAACTGTTTGGTAATTGAATCCTTACAGCACTGTGACATAGGTACATTGATTTTGCCACTTTGCACTTGCTGTTCCCTTTGCCCAAAACACTCTTCCCAGGTGTTTGCAGGACTTTTCTCTACATGCAGGTCTCTGCTCAAATACCACCAACTCAGAGAGGCCTTTCCTGACCCCCTCCCTAAAGGAGTGCCCAGCATCACTCCCTAATCCCATGTCCTGCGGTTAAGGATTGCATTGTGTCCCTTCTAAAATGATATGTTAAAGTCTTACCCCCCAGTACCCCAGGATGTGACTTTATGTAGAAATGGGAATTTTTTTTTTTTTTTTGAGATGGAGTCTCATTCTGTCACCTAAGCTGGAATGCAGTGGTGCAATCTTGGCTCACTGCAACCTCCGCCTCCCTGGTTTGAGGGATTCTCCTGCCTAGCCTCCCAAGTAGCTGGCATTATAAGCATGTGCCACCACACCCAGCTAATTTTTTGTATTTTTAGTAAAGATGGGGTTTCACCGTGTTAGCCAGGATGGTCTCAATCTCCTGACCTCATGATCCACCCACCTTGGCCTCCCAAAGTGCTGAGATTACAGGTGTGAGCCACTATGTCTGGCCTGAAATAGGATCTTTTTTTTTTTTTTTTTTTTTTTTGAGACAGAGTCTCGCTCTGTCGCCCAGGCTGAAGTGCAGTGGCGCGATCTCGG
>NW_012121820.1:6198344-6200930 GCF_000951035.1 Colobus angolensis palliatus | reverse complement strand
GTCCCAGCTACTTGGGAGGCTGAGGCAGGAGAATGGCCTAAGCCCGGGAGGCGGAGCTTGCAGTGAGCTGAGATCCAGCCACTGCACTCCAGCCTGGGCGACAGAGAGAGACTCTGTCTCAACAAAATAAAATAGAATAGAATAGAATAGGCCATTAGGGTGGGCCCTAATCCAGTATGACTGAAGTTCCTATAAAAAGTAGAAATCTGAGGCTGGGTGCGGTGGCTCACGCCTGTAATCCCAGCACTTGGGAGACTGAGGTGGGTGGATCACTTGAGCCCTGGAGTCTGAGATCAGACTGGCCAACATGGTGAAATCCTGTTTCTACAAAAATTAGCCGGGTGTGGTGGCACACAGCTCCTCAGAAGCTGAAGCGGGAGGATCACTTAAGCACAGGAGGTCGAGGCCGCAGTGAGCTGTGATGGTGTCATTGCATTCCAGCCTAGGTGACAGAGTAAGATCCTGCTGCCAAAAAAGAAGAAGAAGAAGAAGAAATCTGGGCTAGGCACAGCGGTTCATGCCTGTAATCCCAGTACTTTGAGAGGCTGAGGTAGGAGGATCTCTCGAGCCCAGAAGTTCAAGGCTAGCCTGGGCAACAGGACCCTGCCTGTTTGAAAAAAAATTTTTTAATTAGCAGGGGTTGGTGGTGTGTGCCTGTAGTTCCATGTACCTGGGAGGCTGAGGCAGGAGGACCACTTGAGCCAGCAGGTTGAGGCTGCAATCCAGCCTTGGTGACAGAGTGAGACCTTGTCTCAAAACAAAAAAGAAGATCTGGACACACGGCCAGGCATTGGTAGCTCACGCCTGTAATCCCAGCACTTTGGGAGGCCAAGGCAGGCAGATCACCTGAGGCCAAGAGTTTGAGACCAGCCTGACCAATATGGTAAAACCCCATCTCTACTAAAAATACAAAAATTAGCCAGGCTGTGGTGGCGCGTGCCTGTAATCCCAGCTACTCAAGAGGCTGAAGTTGAAGAATCGCTTGAACCTGGGAGGCAGAGGTTGCACCACTGCACTCCAGCCTGGGTAAAAGGGCAAGACCCTGTTTCAAAAATGAAAGAAAAAGAAGGGCAAGGCAAGGCAAGGCAAGGCAGGGCAGGGCAGGGCAGGGCAGGGCAAGGCAGGGCAGGACAAGGCAAGGCAATCTGAACACAGAGACAGACACAGAGGGAAGACGATGTGAAGACAGAGGATTGGAGCAATGCATCTACAAGCCAAGACATGCTGGAAATTGCCAGCAACTACCTGAAGTTAATAGGAAGAGGTAAGGAGGACTGTTCTCTACAAGTTTCAGAGGAAGCATGTCCCTGCCCACACCTTGATTTGAGACTTGCAGTCTCCAGAACTGTGAAATAATATATTTCTATGGTTTTAAGCCACCCAGTTGTGCTGCTTTGTTTCGGCAGCCCTAGGAAACGGATACACCTGCTTTCTTTTTCGTTATTGCTCTGATAGCCACCTGCCACTGCACACATTTATTTGCCTGTTTACTCCCTGCACCCAGGATGGAATGTAGGTCTCTTGAGGCCGAGGTCTCATGTTCATATGTTCATGCATCTGTTACAAGGGCTGGCATTTACTCCTTCCTTCAGGAACTATTCATTGAGTGCCTACTATGCCAGGCCCTGCCTTTTTTTTTTTTTTTTTTTGAGACAAAGTCTCACTTTGTCGCCCAGGCTAGAATGCAGTGGTGCGATCTCAGTTTACTGCAACCTCCACCTCCCGAGTTCAAGCAATTCTCATGCCTCAGTCTCCTGAGCAGCTGGGACTACAGGCATGCGCCACCACGCCCAGCTAATTTTTTGTATTTTAGTAGAGACGGGGTTTCACCTTGTTGCCCAGGTTGATCTCAAACTCCTGACCTTAGGCAATCCACTTGCCTTGGCCTCCCAAAGTGCTGGGATTACAGACACAGTAAATTACCACACCCTGCCAAGCCTTGGCTTTTTGAAGTTTACATTCTAGTAAGAAGAGACAGGTAATAAACAGTAAATAGATAATAAATACGAACAATAAGTAAATAAAAGGCAATAAAAAAGAACAGTAAAATAGGTAGTGCGTTAAATGGTGATGAGTGCTATGGAAAAAATATAGCAGCAAGGGAGATGGTGGGGGTTGGGGTGGGTAACAGCGGTCATCAGTGTAGACAGAGGCCTCACCAAGGAGGTGACAGCTGAGCCTGAGTAAGATCAAGGAGGAGGCGTGGGGACTTTGGGGGAGAGCAGTACAGGTTGAACAGCAGTTCCCAGCACGAGTGATTTTGCCCTCCAGCGGACATTTGTCTGGAAATATCAGGGAGGTGCTCCTGGCATCCAGTGGGCAGAGGCCAGGGATGCTGCTAACCATCCTGGAACACACAGAACAGCCCCAAAACAAAGAATGGCCCAGCCAGCTGGGGGCAGCGGCTCACACCTGTAATCCCAGCACTTCGGAAGGCCGAGACGGGTGGATCACGAGGTCAGGAGTTCGAGACCAGCCTGGCCAACATGGTGAAACCCTATCTCTACTAAAAATACCCAAATTAGCGCCAGGAATGGTGTCATGCGCCTGTAATCTCAGCTACTCAAGAGGCTGAGGCAGGAGAAT
>NW_012121820.1:6196620-6198294 GCF_000951035.1 Colobus angolensis palliatus | reverse complement strand
AGGCCGAGACGGGTGGATCACGAGGTCAGGAGTTCGAGACCAGCCTGGCCAACATGGTGAAACCCTATCTCTACTAAAAATACCCAAATTAGCGCCAGGAATGGTGTCATGCGCCTGTAATCTCAGCTACTCAAGAGGCTGAGGCAGGAGAATCGCTTGAACCCGGGAGGCAGTGGTTGCAGTGAGCCAAGATTGTGCCATTGGACTCCAGCCTGGCCAGAGCGAGACTCTGTCAAAAAAAAAAAAAAAAAAAAGGAGGAAGAAGAAGAAGAAGAGGAAGAAGAAGAAGGAGGAGGAGGAGGAGGAGGAGAGAGTTGGAGGAATAGCAAGGCGATCATTGCTGGGATGTTTCATTCTCTGGAGACTTTCTGCAGAGAAGAGACACAGGCTGTCAAGTTCCACAAAGATCACTCTGGCCATGGGGTTGCAAATCGACTGAAGGGGGCCATGGCAGACGTAGGGAGACCAGTGGGGATGCTTGGAATGTTCCACGCCTGAGATGCAGGTGGCTCAGAGCAGGGTGAAGGAGGACAGAAGGGCAGGATTCTGGATCAACTTGGGAAATCCAGTATGCAGGGTTTGTGGAGTGTGGGAGGGAGGAAGAGGAGGCATGGATGACTTCAAGATCTTTGTTGTTGTTATTGTTGTTTTGTCTGTTTGTTTCTTTGTTTTTGAGACAGGGTCTCGCTCTGTCACCCAGAGTGCAGTGGCGCAATCACAGCTCACTGCAACCTCCACCTCCCAGTTTCTAGAGATTCCCCTGCCTCAGCCTCCTGAGTAGCTGAGATTACAGGTGCGTGCCACCATGCCTGGCTAATTTTTGTATTTTTAATGGAGATGGGATTTCACCATATTGACCAGGCTGGTCTCAAACTCCTGACCTCAAGTGATCCACCTGCCTCCCAAAGTGTTGGGATTACAGACGTGAGCCACTGCGACTGGCCTTGATTGTTTTGTTTCCAGGCTGGAGGCTGCAGTGGTGCCATCACGGCTCACTGCAGCCTCCAGCTGAGCTCAGGTGATCTTCCCATCTCAGCCTTCTGAGTGGCCAGGACCACAAGCACACACTGCTATGCCCAGCTAATATTTTGAATTTTTTGTAGAGACAGGGTATTGCTATGTTTCCTAGGCTGGTCTCAAGCTCCTGGGCTCAAGGGATCCCCCCCACCTTAGCCTTCCAAAGTGCTGGGACTTCAATATCTTCTGACCTGAGCTGCTGGGGGGCTGGAGTTGGTGTGGGCTGAGATGGGGACAGCAGTGGGAGGAACAGGCTCTGGGAGGATGAATGCGGGGGTGAGCTATTAGTCATCCAAGTGGAGATGTCACGGAGGCAGTTGGATGATGGAGTGCAGGGGAAGTTTGGGCTGGAAGTATAAATGTGGGAGGCAGCAACATCTAGACGGAATTTAAAGCCATGACGCATATGGGCTGAGATCACCTAGAACTCTGGGTGATGGGAAAGAATCGGGTCCAAGGGCCAGTCCCTGATGCTTTCCACAGCTTGTACATTTGCCTGTGAGAATGAACCAACAAAGATGACAGCCGGGCACGGTGGCTCACGCCTGTAATCCCAGCACTTTGGGAGGCCAAGGTGGGAGGATCACCTGAGGTCAGGAGTTCAAGACCAGCCTGGCCAACATGGCAAAAACCCATCTCTGCTAAAAAATACAAAAA
>NW_012121820.1:6185773-6188045 GCF_000951035.1 Colobus angolensis palliatus | reverse complement strand
AAATTTATCCATGGAAAAACAAAGTCTGCCTCCCACCATGATCCTCTGATACTCTTCCCCAGAAGCAATGACTATTAGCAGGTAGCAGAAATGGCCCGTGCATGCAGAAGCACAGTACTCTGCCTTTCCTGGTTTTGTTGACACAAATACTGGCATGCTGTGCTCACTGTTCTGCTCCTTGCTTTTTTGCAGTCGTCAGTATATCTTGGAGAATTGCTTGGTATCAATTCACGTGGAGCTGTTTTATTGTTTTTAAGTGGCTGTAGAGTCCCATCCACCAAACAGCTGCATCATCATTTATTTAACCATCTCCTACTGATGGACATTTGGATTGCTTCCAGTCTTTGGCTATTATGAGCAATGCAACAATACATCTCCTAATTCATCTGTCTTGGGCAAGGATTATCTATAGGAAAAATTCCTAGAAGTGGAATTGCTGGGTCAATAGGTCTCCGTATATTAAAGCATTGGTGTAAGTATATGTAAGGGTATCTCTGTGTTTAAAGTTTTATAGAATGGCCACATGACATGTGCAGGCTTCTTGACTATGTATGAAGGAGAGAAGGTATGTGAAGGCAACTTTATTTATTTTTTTCTTTTCTGAGATGGAGTCTCGCTCTGTAGCCCAGGATGGAGTACAGTGGCCTGATCTTGGCTCACTGCAACGTCCATCTTCCGGGTTCAAGCGATTCTCTCACCTCTGCCTCCCGAGTAGCTGGGACTACAGGCATGTGCCACCACGCCCAGCTAATTTTCCTATTTTTAGTAGAGACAGGGTTTCACCATGTTGGCCAGGCTAGTCTTGAACTCCTGATCTCAAGTGATCTGCCTGTCTCGGCCTCCCGAACTGCTGGGATTACAGGCGTGAGCCACTGTGTCTGGCCATGAATGTAATTTTTTAGGAGCTCCATTTCGTGTGTGTTGGGTGGGACATTTTGGGTAACAATGCCTCAGACCTGAGGTCTCAGGGAGACTTTGGGGAGGAAGTCTCCAGCCTGGGACTGGGCATTCCAAGGAATAGGTGCCCCTCCCTGTGATAGAATTGGGGTCAGCCTGCTGTGAAGATGGGAGGAAGGACAGGATTTAATCATTCATTAGCAGAAAAGATATTTATCACATTCATATGGTTCTGGCTCAGGGCTCAGCCCTTAGAGCATGCAAAAGGATAGTCCTCAAAAACCTAGAGCCCATTCATTCCTGAGAGGTCTGAGAACAGGGAAAAAAACAAACAAGCAAACACACAAAAAAACAAAACCTAGAGCCCAGTGGAAGAAGAAAACTCAAGCTGGAGATGAAGTTAAATCTCTATAAAGAATTAAATTTGGCCGGGGGTGGTGGCTTACACCGGTAATCCCAGCACTTTGGGAGGCCAATGAAGGTGGATCACCTGAGATAAGCAGCTCAAGATTAGCCTAACCAACATGGTGAAACCCCATGTCTGCTAAAAATACGAAAAACTTAGCCAGGTGTCGTGATGCACACCTGTAATCCTAGCTACTCTGGAGGATGAAGCAGGAGAATCACTTGAACCTGGGAGACGGAGGTTGCAGGGAGCAGAGATTTCGCCACAGCACTCCAGAGTGGGCAACAAGAGCGAAAACTCCGTCTAAAATAAATAAATAAATAAATAAAATTGCAGGCCGGGCATGGTAGCTCACACCTGAAATCCCAGCACTTTGGGAGGCTTATGCGAGAGGATCACTTGAGTCCAGGAGTTCAAGACCAGCCTAGGCAACATGACAAAGCCACATCTCAATTAAAAAAAAAAAATAGGCAGGGCACGTTGGCTCACACCTGTAATCCCAGCACTTTGGGAGGCTGAGGTGGGGGGATCACCTGGGGTCAGGAGTTCCAGACCAGCCTGGTCAACATGGTGAAACCTCATCTCTACTAAAAAAATACAAAAATTAGCCAGGCATGGTGGCAGGCGCCTGTAATCTCAGCTACTCAGGAGGCTGAGGCAGGAGAATCGCTTGAACCCAGGAGGTGGAGGTTGTAGTGAGCCTAGATCACGCCATTGAACTGCAGCATGGGGGATAAGAGCGAGACTTTGTCTCAAAAAAACACAGAGAGAGAGATAAAATTCCAAGCCAAAGAACAGTAAAAATGTCCCTATGCTAACTACTAACAGGTAACAGATATAGAATACTGTTTGTTTTTGTTTTTTTGAAACAGGGTCTCACTCCCACACCCAGGCTGGAGTGCAGTGGTGCAAACACAGCTTGCCCTAGCCTCCACCTCCAGGGATCAAGCCATCCTCCCAACTCAGCCT
>NW_012121820.1:6174748-6178678 GCF_000951035.1 Colobus angolensis palliatus | reverse complement strand
AGGATGGTCTCGATCTCCTGACCTCGTGATCCGCCCGTCTCGGCCTCCCAAAGTGCTGGGATTACAGGCTTGAGCCACCGCGCCCGGCCAACAAATTTCTTTCACCAAAGTTTTGAGTGATTCAGGAGTCTTCCAAAGTGAAGAACCGTGACCCAGGGCACCTGTGTTTTTATGGACAGTCATGCAGCAGCGTCACAGGAGGACAAAAGGGTTTGATCCTGTGATGTAGTACACGGTGGCAACTTAGCAAGGCCCGTGTGTGTCGTCTTCATGGTCTCCGGGGACAGGACTGGATCCCTCTGGAATGAGGGGCTTGGGGCCGACTTTCAGGACAGGCAGGTCAGAGAAAACTTGAGTGGCCCACTGCAGAAGAGGAAGGCAGGAGAAGGTCAGAGAGTGACCTTCCTCCTTCTATGGCTTCCTCAAATTCCTTCAGCTTCAAATGCTCAGTTTGCCAAAGTGCCGTATTTTGGGGTATTGTGTTTCGAACGCCTACAGGAGAAGTCCCTACTTCTCTAAGCAGACTTGAGCAGGCATCAGAAGCACGTGGGGGAGCTTGCTAAACACTGATTGAGGGACTCACCCCCACCCCAAGTTTCTTAATCGAAAGATTTGAGAATCTGCATTTCTTGAAATTCTCAGGCCTTTTGATTAAGAAACTTTTTTTTTTTTTTGAGATGGAGTTTCACTCTTGTTGCCCAGACTGGAATGCAATGCCGTGATATCGGCTCACTGCAACTTTCGCCTCCCTGGTTCAAGCGATTCTCCTGCCTCAGCCTCCTGACTAGCTAACAGGGGCCTGCCACCATGCCCAGCTAATTTTTGTAATTTTAGTAGAGACGGGGTCTCACCATATTGGTCAGGCTGGTCTCAAACTCCGAACCTCAGGTGGTCTGCCCACCTCGGCCTCCCAAAGTGCTAGGATTACAGGCATGAACCACCATGCCTTGACGAAACTCTTTTTTTTTTTGAGATGTAGTCTCACTCTGTCTCCCAGGCTGGAGTACAGTGGCTCCATCTCGGCTCACGGTAGCCTCCGCCTTCTGGGCTCAAGTAATTCTCCTGCCTCAGCCTCCCGAGTAGCTGAGATTACAGGTGCCTGCCACCATGCCTAGCTGATTTTTGTATTTTTAGTAGAGACAGGGTTTCACTATGTGGGCCAGGTTAGCCTTGAACTCCTCATCTCAGGTGATCCACCTGCCTCGGCCTCCCAAAGTGCTGGGATTACAGGTGTGAACCACCACACCCGGCAGATTAAGAAAATCAAGGAGCTGGGGGGAAGTGGGGCTAAGAATTTGCATTTCTATCAAATTCCACCAGAACTTAGCAGGTGCTGCTGCTGATCCAGGGAATAGGCTTTGAGAACCAGGGCTCAGTTGATTGCTAGTATAATTAACAATCTCTGATCCCATCGCTGGCTCCCATTTCAGAGCAATGGTTGGTGCCTGCAAGGTTTCATCTCATTGGGTCCTCACACAATCCCATGGGGTCCCAGTGTTCTTATGGATGAGATTACCAAGGCTGCAACATTCACAGTGAACTGTCCAGGGTCACGCAGCTGCATCCAAAGTCTAGGTTGGAACACTGGTCTAATTACAAGCAGGAGAGAACCTGGAGAGAACCTGGGCAATTTCTTTGGGAGCATCAGAGCAAGCTCTCCCACCACCTGCTTGAGCACATCCAAATCCTTCCGACCCACCCAACTCTGCAGCAGGTAAAGAGCCTCGCCTCCTGCTGGGAAAGCAGTTTCTTGCGGCGTGGCCTTTGCGAAACTCCGTGGAGAAATGGCGCCCCCTGGTGGCTCCAGAGAGAGCAGCGTTCCATTTCCCCAGGCGGGGAGCTCTTGTCTCATGCGTCATGGGCATTCTTGGACCCCATCACTAACATGGAAAATATTATTCAGTCCATTCCATCCTAGGAAAGAACTCAGGGTGCTGAAAGGAGGTGGGGACTTAAGAGCTCAGGAATGTAAAGGAAGGGCGGCTGACCGGGCCCTGGGGCTCTCAGGGGGCTGGAATGGCTAAAGCACAGCTGAGAACAATCCGGACTTTCACCTTTGACCTTCCCAAAGGCTTCTGCTGAAGAAGAACAGATATCTCTACTGAAAATACAAAAATTAACTGGGTGTGGTAGGCGGGCCCCTGTAATCCCAAGCAGGAGAATTGCTTGAACCCAGGAGGCAAAGTTGCAGTGAGCTGAGATGGTGCCATTGCACTTTAGTCTGGGCAATGAGAGTGAAACTCTGTCTCAAAACAAACAAATCCTAGGCCAGGCACAGTGGTTACCACCCGTAATCCTAGCACTTTGGGAGGCTGAGGCAGGAGAATTTCTTGAGTCCAGAAGTACCAGACCACCTGGGGCAACATAGGGAGACCGTATCTCTACAAAATAAAAAACATTAGCTAGGCATAGTGGTGCACACCTGTAGCCCAAGCTAGTAGGGAGGCTGAGGCAGGAGGATCACTTGAGCCCAGGAGGTTGAGGCTGCAGTAAGCTGTGATTGCACTACTGAACTCTAGCCTAGGCAACAGAGGGAGATGCTGTTTCAAAATAAATAAATAGACACACACACCCCCCTTTGCTGTGATCCACCAGGTCCAAACATCTGTCCCCCAAGCCACTTTTCCCTGACCTCATTTGCTTTCCATTCTCCCCTAGCTCACTCCAGTACTACTGCCTTGAGGCAATTCCTTCTGTTCTGTTCTCTCAACAAAGCCCTCAGGGCCCCAGGGCCTTTACACTTGCCATTTGCTCTCCCTGGAATGCAGTTCCTTCTGTGTTTCTTGGCACCCTTCCCCATATTTTATTTAAGTCTCCACTCAAGTGTTTCCTCCCTGCCTACTCTGTTTAAAATAACTCCTCCAGGCCAGGTGTGGTGGCTCATGCCTGTAATCCCAGCACTTTGGAAGGCCTAGGCAGGTGGATCACTTGAGGTCAGGAGTCGGAGACCGGCCTGGCCAACATGGCAAAACCCCGTCTCTACTAAAAATACAAAAATTAGCCGGGCATGGTGGCACCTGTAATCCCAGCTACTCGGGAGGCTGGGGCAGGAGAATCGCTTGAACCAAGGAGGTGGAGGTTGCAGTGAGCCGAGATTGTGCCACTGCACTCCAACCTGGGCAATAGAGCAAGACTCTGTCTCAAAGAAAAAAAGGTCCATCTGTAACTGGCTGTGAACAATCAATTGAGATAACTGACTGCCTTTGGGCCAGCCAAGGTGTAGACTTTGAACAGTTTGCCTTGAAGCCCCAATATGTAAACTTCTTTCTGTGGCCACACTACCAGCCCTCTGTAATTGTTCATGAATCGTTAACTTCCTGGTATGCATTTTTATTTTTATATATTAATTTGTTCTCTGCTTAAAAAAGAAAATTCTGTTGCTGTAACACAATATTGGCTTTTTTTTGAGACGGAATTTTGCTCTTGTCGCCCAGGCTGGAATACATTGCTGTGATGTTGGCTCATGGCAACCTCCGCCTCCTGGGTTCAAGCAATTCTCTTGCCTCAGCCTCCCAAATAGCTGGGAGTACAGGTGCCTTCCATCATGCCTGGCTAATTTTTGTACTTTTAGTAGAAATGAGGTTTCACCACATTGCCCAGGTTGGTCTCGAACTCCTCACCTCAGGTGATCCACCTGCCTCTGCCTCCCAAAGTGCTGGGATTACAGGTGTGAGCCACTGCGCCCGCCTGGCCAATTTTGGTTTTTTAACAAGCCCGCCTGTTTCTGGTCGTCCTTCAGCAAATGAGAACTACCCAAGTAACTTGGAAGGCACTTAAGGAGGCACTGGCTCTCAAGTGCCTGTAATCCCAGCTACTCAGGAGGCTGAAGCACGAGAATCGCTTGAACCTGAGAGGCCGAGGTTGCAGTGACCTGAGATCACACCACTGCACTCCAGCCTGGGCGACAAAGCAAGATTCCATCTCAAAAAA
>NW_012121820.1:6169268-6171616 GCF_000951035.1 Colobus angolensis palliatus | reverse complement strand
TCCACCCGTCTCGGCCTCCCAAAGTGCTGGGATTACAGGCTTGAGCCACCTCGCCCGGCCTTTTTTTGTTTTTTTAAGTAGAGACGAGGTCTTGCTATGTTGCCCAGGCTGGTGTCAAACTCCTGGGCTCAAGCTGGGCTCAAGCTATCCTCCTGTCTTGGCCTCCCAATGAGCACTATATTAGTTAGCACGTAGATTCTGTACAAAGATCAAGAGAGAACAATCTACTTTATTTCCCATTTAGTCCATCTATAAGGGATTGAGAGCTATTTGGGTGGCTTCCTGTTCCTTGGTTGGGCCCCAGGCTCTTCCTATCTTGTTGCTCAGTGTCCTCAACACATGGCTTCCACCTTAGGGACCAAGAGAGTCACTCCAGCTCCTGCAGGAAAGAAAGGAAGACAGAGGGAGGGCATTCTCTTTTCCGCTCATGGTCTTGGCCCAGGAAGTTGCCTACATTACTTCTGTTCCCATCCCATTGGCCAGAACCTCGTCATGTAGCCACGCCTAGTCGCAAAGAAAGCTGGGAAATGTAATATTTAATTGGGTAGCTCTGTGCTTCCTTTTAGTCACATCCTCCAAGGGCAATGCTATTTTGATTACTCACCGTGACATGCGTTTTACATTTACACAAATAGCCTCCTGTTACTCCTTTGGTTTGTCTTTTCACTCTGTTTTGAAGATCTCAACACAGGTCTCTGTAAATATCTAGTCCATTTCTTCGGCTTCCCCATCTTCTGTGCAGTCACCATATTTTATCAAAGTACTCTCCTAGCAATGGCCCCCATATGGCCGCCTCCACACACATCACTGCCTCTTCTCCCCAGGAAGGAGATGCCGGGACATAGGCTATGTGGGTGCAAAAAACTGCCAGGCTGCTCTCCCACATAGCAGCTGCCAGCCCACACTCCTGCCAGGCGCATGTGGGGGTTCTATAGTCCCATGAAAGGTATTTTATTCATTTTTGTCATGTCTGTAGTTGGACATCTGTTGTTTTTTGCATGGCCAGCATCCATTCTTCCTTTTTTTGGTCACTGTGCCCTAGCATTCTTTTGGGAAACTACCTGTTCCCTCATTCTCAATCCACGTGATTCAAATGGGACTGAATCTCTTACTTCCTGGTGTGACCATGTGATGACACACTGGCCAACCACCATCTAGCACCTCCCAATCAATCCAGTGAAAGCATGTGACTCAAACTGAATCAAATTAGACCCAATTCAGGACTTTTACTGGAACTGTTGGGAAAAAGGCTTTCCCTTTCTCTGTAGGTGGTTAAGCTGGAGCTCGTGGAGGCCAGGACTGCTACGATTTCAGAGGAGAAGCTACTTGATGGTGAAGCAGGCCTCCGCAGAAGAAAGCATAGCTGAGAGATGAAGAGAGAGGCTAATTCTCATACTGTGATCTGTGTCCCGGAACCAACCATGCCTGAAGGCGACTTGCACTAGAGCTTTCAGTTACGTAAGCCAATAAATTCCTTATTTATTTATTGAGACGGAGTCTCGTTCTGTCACTTACACTGGAGTGCAGTGGTGCAATCTCAGCTCACTTACACTGGGGTGCAGTGGTGCAATCTCAGCTCACTGCAACCTCTGCCTCCCAAATTCAAGTGATTCTCCTACCTCAGCCTTCCGAGTAGCTGGGATTACAGGTGCGTGCCACCACGTCCAGCTAATTTTTGTATTTTCAGTAGAGACGGGGTTTTGTCATGTTGGCCAGGCTGGTCTCAAACTCCTGGCCTCATGTGATCCACCTGCCTTGGCCTCCCAAAGTGCTGGATCACAGGTGTGAGCCCCCATGCCCAGCCAAATTCTTTTTTACACAAACCAATTTGAGTTGGGCTTAGGTCACTCAGAGGCAAACGAAGTCAGACTAACCCTACCCATCCTGGTGCTAGGCATACCGTAGGTCACAGGACAAATGTTTGTTTTTTCATTTTTTTTTGGTAAAGAAAGGCAGATTCATTAGAGAAAGTATGAAGATACACTGCACGAAAGCAATGGGCGGCACAGCAGAGAAGGGGCTGTCTGCAAATGTTTGTTGAATGAATGAATGAGTTCATGTGTGGGAATAAATGAGACATGAGAGACAGCTACCCAGTGATGTGTAAATACCCACAGTGAGTTATCCAGGAGTTCAGGTGAGGAACACAGGCTTATTTATTTTGCTAAATATAAATTCTAAGGCTAAACAAGACACATGTGAGCTCATTCATTGCACTTCAGTTTTGTTCCTTTTGCTTTCAATCAGATCATGACAGGTGCCCGCCACCACGCCTGGCTTGCTTTTCTTTCTTTCTTTCCTTCCTTCCCTCCTTCCCTCCTCCCTCCCTCCCTCCCTCCCTCCCTCCC
>NW_012121820.1:6166265-6167728 GCF_000951035.1 Colobus angolensis palliatus | reverse complement strand
GACCAGCCTGGCCAACATGGTGAAACCCCGTCTCTACTAAAAATACAAAATTAGCCAGGCGTGGTGGTGCATGCCTGCAATCCCAGTTACTCGGGAAGTTGAGGCAGGAGAATCACTTGAACCTGGGAGGTGGAGGTTGCAGTGAGCCGAGATCGTGCCATTGCACTCCAGCCTGGGCAACAAAAACGAAACTTCGTCTCAAAAAATAAATAAAATAAATAAAATAGGAAGAAGAAAAGAGTCACAGGTTAGGGATGGTAGTTGGCTTCGCTAGGAGGCTGTATCTGTCACAAGGAAGATCACAGAAGCCACTGTGTTCTAGAATATTGAAATCTCTTGTCCTCCTTTAGTTCTTGCCCCTGAATGACAGACACTGCCAGAACTCATTTCAGGTCTATATGCATCCACAGGCGACTTAATAGTAATTCACTATGTGAGTTATTAAGGGTTATTAAAATGCAGCATTCGTGAACTAAAATTAGCCAATTTATCCATGCCTGTATTCTGCCAAGTCCTTCTGGCTGCCACTCAATGCTTAATGACCTTGCCTTTGCACGAATAGCTGAATTGGGTATGGGGTTTCCTTTTGAGGTGCTAAAAATGTTTTAGAACGAGATAAGGTGGTGGTTACACAGCATGGTGAATGTGGTAAATACCACTTTGGTTAATTTTTCCTTATGTGAATTCACCTTAATTTAAATGAAGGAGAAAGAAAAGGAAGAGGGAGAGGGACAGGAGACGCAGAAGGCAGAGGAAGGGAAGGAGAGAAAGAAAATCAAAGAACCGTAACAGTTACTGCTGATGGCCATATGGAAAAAAAACCCTAATACTTTTTTTTTTTGGATGGAGTTTTACTCTTGTAGCCCAAGCTGGAGTGCAATAGCGCCATCTCCGTTCATTGCAACCTCCATCTCCCACGTTCAAGCGATTCTCCTGCCTCAGTCTCCCGAGTAGCTGGGATTACAGGCGCCCACCACCATGCCCAGCTAATGTTTTGTATTTTTACTAGAGGTGAGGTTTCACCATGTTGGCCAGGCTGGTCTCGAACTCCTGACCTCAGGCGAGCCACTCACCTCAGCCTCCCAAAGTGGTGGAATTACAGGTGTCAGCCACTGTGCCTGCCTCCACATTATTGTGTTTTTTTTTTTTTTTCGAGACATTGTTTTGCTCTTGTTGCCCAGGCTGGAGTGCAATGGCGCCATCTCGGCTCACTATAACCTCTGCCTTCCAGGTTCAAGAGATTCTCCTGCCTCAGCCTCCCGAGTAGCTGGGATTACAGGCATGTGTCACTGCATGCGGCTAATTTTTTGTATTTTTAGTAGGGAGTGGGCTTCTACATGTTGGCCAGGCTGGTCTCAAACTCCTGACCTCATGTGATCCACCCACCTTGGCCTCCCAAAGTGCTGGGATTACAGGCATGAGCCACCGCCCCTGGCAACCCTAATACATTATTGTTACAGCCT
>NW_012121820.1:6157237-6158727 GCF_000951035.1 Colobus angolensis palliatus | reverse complement strand
CCAGGATGGTCTCGATCTCCTGACCTCGTGATCCGCCCGTCTCGGCCTCCCAAAGTGCTGGGATTACAGGCTTGAGCCACCGTGCCCGGCCTCACTTTCGTTCTTCTACTCCAGATCTGGGTTTCTCAACTCTTGGTGTGAACATGTGACCCAGACCTAGCCAATCGGAGGACTTCATTCATCTGGCCGATGTGATTGGTCAAGTCTGGGCACATGACCCAAACTGGACCAATCAGAGGATTAATTTCTACCACTTCCTGCTGAAACTGTCAGAGACACACCTTTCTTGAGACTGCTGGCCCCTCCCACCACATTGAGAGTGAAGCCTCACAGAAGCTGAGAGCATGAAGGACTAGAAGATTCTGATGGCATCTTTGAGCACCTGGCTCCAACTGTGCAAGGATCTTAGGATCTGGATATATTTAAAGTGCACAATATCTTTTTTTTTTTTTTTTTTTTTTTGAGAGCCTCTCTCTGTTGCCCAGGCTGGAGTGCAATGGTGCGATCTTGGCTTACTGAAACCTCCGCCACCTGTGTTCAAGAGATTCTCCTGCCTCAGCCTCCTGAGTGTCTGAGATTAAAGGTGAGTGCTGGCCGGGCGCGGTGGCTCAAGCCTGTAATCCCAGCACTTTGGGAGGCCAAGGTGGGGGTGGATCACCTGAGGTCAGGAGTTCAAGACTAGCCTGGCTAACATGGTGAAACCCCATCTCTACTAAAAATGTAAAAATTAGACTGGCATGGTGGTGGGCACCTGTAATCCCAGCTACTCGGGAGGTTGAGGCAGAAGAATCACTTGAACCTGGGAGGCAGAGGTTGCAGTGAGCCGAGACTGTGCCATTGCACTCCAGCCTGGGAGAAAAGAGCAAAACTCCGTCTCACACACACACAAAAAAAGAAACGTTCTTTCCTCCAATATATATATGACCACCTTTATGATTTTATGTAAAATTATATGCATGGGCATGTACATGTATAAAACCGTTAAACCATAGACTTACTTTTAATGCATTATAATCAAACAGAATTTAACATAGAATTAAACTTACTGTGGCATCATCATTATTAATTACGCCTGTGATGCCTTCTTTATGCAGAGGGTAACAACGCATATTTGCATGAACAGTATTTCTGGTGTATAATTTTCCAATTATCTGGTATTAGAATATGTATGTATTATGAGTCAAATATGAATTATTTAGAATCTCCCCCCGAAATATATCCAGAGTCCTGGAAGTTAATTTATGTGGTTGAATAATTAATATAAGTGCTTATAGCACCCCACCCCCTTAAAGAAAAGAGCATTCGGTCTTTGCCTGCCCAGCAACTGAGGCCCTTGGAAGAGACTCTGCCTTTGCCCAATAGTTTCCCTGGATTTTTGTAACGGGGAGAATGAAACAGCAGAGAGGGAACTGTGGAGTAGATCAGTAGAGCTTTTCCTGTTGAGCAGGCCCTTGCCAATCACTTTCGTTCTTCTTTTTTTTTTTTTTTTT
>NW_012121820.1:6148306-6149878 GCF_000951035.1 Colobus angolensis palliatus | reverse complement strand
GCATGCCTATGGTTCCAGCTACTCGGAAGACTGAAGTGGGAGGATAGCTTGGGCCCAGGAGGTCGAGGCTGCAGTAAGCTGTGATTGCACCACTGCACTCCAGGCTGGGTGACAGAATAAGACCGTGCCCCCCCCCCAAAAAAAAACAGCAAGATTCTTGAGTTCCGTTCTTTCTCATTTGTTCTTCTTTTATTTAAACATTTCCTCAATGCCATGTGCCAAGCCTGTCTGAGGCTCTGGGGATGCAAGGATGAATCAAACTGAGTATTATGCAGATATAGCTGTTTCAGCACTACTGTCTCTTTTTTCCCCTTCTTTCTTTAATAGCAGAACTTACCAGTTTTAGCTGAGTGCGTGTTTATCCAGTTGATGACTACATTTCTTTTTGTTTTGTTTTGAGATGGAGTCTCACTCTGTTGTCCAGGCTGGAGTACAGTGGCACAATCTCGGCTCACTGCAACCTCCACCTCTTGGGTCAGTGATTCTCCTGCCTCAGCCTCCCCAGTAGCTGGGACTACAGGTGCTGGCCACTGCACCCGGCTAAGTTTTGTATTTTTAGTAGAGATGGGGTTTCACCATGTGGGCCAGGTTGGTCTCCAGCTCCTGACCTCAGGTGATCTGCCCACCTTGGCCTCCCAAAGTGCTGGGATTACGCGGGTCAGCCACCATGCCCGGCCCCTGATGACTACGTTTCTTTTTTCTTTTTCTTTTTCTTTTTTTAGAGACAGAGTCTAGGTCTGCCACCCAGGCTGGAGTGCAGCAGTGTGATCTCGGCTCACTGCACCTCCTGGGTTCAAGCAATTCTCTTGCCTCAGCCTCCTGAGTAGCTGGGATTACAGGCGTCCACCACCATGCCCGGCTAATTTTTGTATTTTTACTAGAGACAGGCTTTCACCATGTTGGCCAGGTTGGTCTCGAACTCCTGACCTCAGGTGATCTGCCCGCCTTGGCCTCCCAAAGTGCCGGGGTTACAGGCGTAAGCCGCTGTGCCCGGCCCGATGACTACATTTCTGAGCCTGCTTTGGATCTAAGTGTTCATGTGACCGAGTTCTGGTCAGTGAGATGTAAGCAACAGTGATCAATGCTCCTTCCAGGTCATGCTATTTTTTTTTCCTCAGACACACTTTATCATCACTTAATGGGTCATGCTATTAAAAGGAATGGATATGTTCTCCCTTTGCCTTTTTTTCTGCCATTTTCTACTGGCCAGGATGCAGGTGTGATGGCAGGACCTAGAGCAGGTACCTCGGACCCAGAGATTGAACCTGTGTGTTGAGGCTGGTCATTGCCTCCCTGCTACCCTAGGACCTCCTAACTTGGGTTGTTAGTGAGAGAGATATATACTTGATTTTGTTTAAGCCACTAAACTTAAGGTCTCTTTGTTATAGCAGCCTAGATTTTACTCAAACTGATAAGCCTCTGACCTCCACTTCTAGTGAAATAGACCAAAGAGACAGCTACTCTCTGCCCCCCGCTCTCCCAAAACAGTGACAAGTTCTGAAATAGAGATAACCCCATGGTGTTGTAAGGCTATAAATTAGGGCATGCTTGGTCGGGCGTGGTGGCTCACGC
>NW_012121820.1:6143893-6147161 GCF_000951035.1 Colobus angolensis palliatus | reverse complement strand
TTTTTTTAGTAGAGACGGGGTTTCACCGTGTTAGCCAGGATGGTCTCGATCTCCTGACATCGTGATCCACCCATCTTGGCCTCCCAAAGTGCTGGGATTACAGGCTTGAGCCACCGTGCCCGGCCCTTTAAAAATTTTCTAGCAGGAAAACTTCCTCGGAAGTCTTCAGCTAACTTTAAATCTTATTTACTAGAATTGCATCACATTCCTAATAAAATCACTGGCAGGTGGAAGGAAACAAGCACGAGTGGCTTAGGTCAGTGTTCTCAAACGGTTGTCTCAGGACCAGGCACAGTGGCTCATGCCTGTCATCCCAGCACTTTGGGAGGCCGACGGGGGGGATCACCTGAGGTCGGGAGTTTGAGACCAGCCGGGCCAACATGGTGAAACCCTATCTCTACTAAAAATACAAATATTAGCTGGGCGTGTTGGCACGCACCTGTAATCCCAGCTAGTTGGGAAGCTGAGGCGGGAGAATCACTTGAACGTGTGGGGCGGAGGTTGTAGTGAGCCGAGATTGTGCCAGTGCACTCCAGCCTGAGTAACAGAGTGAGACTCTGTCTCAAAACAAAACAAAGCAAGACAAAAAAGTTGTTGTCAGATTATTAATGACGCCAAAGAGCTCTGGTTTATGTGGTTATGTCTATTGATATTTGCTATATTATAAAAGTAAAAAAAAAAGCATGTATTTATTCATTTAAAATTACCCTTTACATATTAACACAAATAATTTTTTTATGAAAAATAGCTATACTTTGCAAGACAAAAAATAGTGGAAAGCGTGGTATTTTTGTTTGTTTCTTTGTTTGTTTTAGACAGGCTCTTGCTCTGTTGCCCAGGCTAGAGTGCAGTGGTGCAATCATGGCTCACTGCAGCCTCGACCTCCTGGGCTGAAGGGATCCTCCTGCCTCAGCATCCTGAGTACCAGGAAGCACAGGCCTGCAGCAGCACATCCAGCTAATTATTTCATGATTTTTATAGAGACAAGGTCCTTCTGTGTTCCCCAGGCTGGTCTTGAACTCCTGGGCTCAAGCAATCCTCTGGCTTTGGCCTCCAAGTGGCACAGTAGCATTGTTTTGCATTTTGCTATTATCTCTTTGATGTCTGCTTCACAGAAGAAGCTGGATTTTCATGTCTGCTTCTGCATTCAACCCATTGTGATATTCTGTTTTGCTTTAAATACATGGAGAAATTCTGGTCTCATACAGATATGTTATTGCAAAAAGAAAGGCTTTGTGGACCTCTTGGAAAGGTCTTGAGGATTCAGCATTCACAATTGGAGAACTACTGACTTAGATTGATTAAAACTCAGTCTCTGAGGATCCCTTGAGGCCAGAAGTTTGAGACCAGTCTGAGCAACATGTTGAGACTCCGTCTCTAAAAAATGAAAATAGGCCAAGTGTGGTGGCTCATGGCTATAATCCCAGCACTTTGGGAGGCCGAGATGGGTGGATCACTTGAGGTCAGGAGTTTGAGACCAGA
Organism: Colobus angolensis palliatus; assembly: GCF_000951035.1. Classification (NCBI taxonomy): domain Eukaryota; kingdom Metazoa; phylum Chordata; class Mammalia; order Primates; family Cercopithecidae; genus Colobus; species Colobus angolensis. The sequence continues at coordinate 6,145,679 of NW_012121820.1, read as the reverse complement.
CTGGCCAATATGGTGAAACCTTGTCTCTACTAAAAATACCAAAATTAGCTGGGCATGGTGGCGCACACTGTAATTCCAGCTACTTGGGAGGCTGAGGTGAGAGGATCATTTGAGCCCAGGAGGTGGAGGCTGCAGTGATCTATGATCACGCCACTGCACTCCAGCCTGGGAGACAGAGCAAGACCCTGTCTCAAAACAACAACAACAACAACAACGACAACAACAACAACAACACTCCTTGGGCCATAAAGAGGCTTAGCCCCCACCCATAATTCCACACAGCTCAACCGCCCTCTAAACACATGGCTGCTTCCATTCCTGAACAAAATAATAATTCTCTCGGCAAGGAGAAAGGCAGGGAGGGGTACTGGGTGGGCAGCCCACAGGGTCTGCCAGGGATTGCTCTATGGTGGAGGTTTTCCAGCTTATTCAACTGTATCCCACAGTAACAAATACATTTTACATGGTGACTCAGTACACACATGCACACAACAGAAAAATTTTTATTAGTAATACTTAGGCTTTCAACATGGAATGCCCTCTGATGTTTTCTATTTTTTTTGTATTCTTTTCTATTTCATTGTTTAAAAAGTGCTGGCTATAACCCGATAAATTCATTTCATGATTCACTAGTGGGTCATAATCTTCAGTGTGAAAAATACTGTTCTCTAGGGACTTGTCATTTGATTGGAGACAGGGGCTAGACAGACGCCTCCAAAGGAGGGAATTCATAACCATTGCCTCAAAAGTTGGCCAAGGAATTGCCCCAAGATGTCTATGTTGACCCAGCCTTTGTCCTTTTTGTCTGCATTAACTCTTTTCTATGGAGCAGAGGGCAAGTAGGCTCAACTCAAATGGTGGTAAGTAAAAAGATAAGGCTGGGTGCAGTGGCTCACACCGCAGCACTTTGGGAGGCCGAGGCAAGCGGATCACCTGAGCTTAGGAGTTTGAGACCAGCCTGGCCAACATGGCAAAACCCCATCTCTACTAAAAATACAAAAAACTAGCCGGGCGAGGTGGCGGGCGCCTGTAGTCCCAGTTACTCGGGAGGCTGAGGTAGGAGAATGGCATAAACCCGGGAGGTGGAGATTGCAGTGAGCTGAGATCTGGCCACTGCACTCCAGTCCGGGCGACAGAGCGAGACTCCGCCTCAAAAAAAAAAAAAAGGTGAGTGCCACAACATCCGGCTAATTTTAGTATTTTTTTATAGAGACGAGTTTTTCCCATGTTGCCCAGGCTGGTCTTGAACTACTGGGGTCAAGTGGTCTTCCTCTCTCTGCCTCCCAAAGTGCTAGGACTGCAGGTGTGAGCCAACATGACTGGCTGTGTTCATGAGATAATATTGTCTCATCTGGTTTCTGTTTGATCTCCAGATTAATGGTATATCCATCAAGAGTAGTATTCTTGGCCTGGGGCTGTGGCTCACACCTGTAATCCCAACACTTTGGGAGGCCTAATTGGGAGAATCACTTGAGCCCAGGAATTTGAGACGGTCCTGGGCAACATAGAGAGATCCTATCTCCACCAAAAAAAGAAAAGAGAAAACAAAATGCCGGGCGCAGTGGCTCACACCTGTAATCACAGCACTTTGGGAGGCTGAGGCGGGTGGATCACTTGAGGTCAGGAGTTCGAGAACAACCTGGCCAATATGGTGAAACCCCGTCTCTACTGAAAATACAAAAATTTGCCGGGTGTGGTGGCGGGTGCCTATAATCCCAGCTACTCAGCAGGCTGAGGCAGGAGAATCACTTGAACCCGAGAGGCGGAGGTTGCAGTGAGCTGAGAT
>NW_012121820.1:6141962-6142613 GCF_000951035.1 Colobus angolensis palliatus | reverse complement strand
TAGCAAGATGCCATCTCTACACAAAATTAGCTGGGTGTGGTGGCACGTACCTGTGGTCCCGGCTACTTGAGAGGCTAAGGCAGGAGGATTGCTTGAGCACAAGAGGTCAAGCCTGCAGTGAGCTATAATTCTACCACTGCACTCCAGCCTGGGCAACAGAGAAAGACTGCATCTCAAAATAAAAAAATAAAATAGAGAAGGATAGACAAATAGGTTAGTAGAAGAGAATAGAAAGTCCAGCTGATACTGACACATATATGGCCAAATTATGACACATATATGGCCTGAATTGTATACTTTAAAATGGTTTGGCTGGGTGCTGTGGCTCACACCTGTAATTCCAGCACTTTGGGAGGCCACGGTGGGTGGATCATTTGAGGTCAGGAGTTTGAGACCAGCCTGAACAACATGGTGAAACCCCATCTCTACTAAAAAATGGTTTGGCTGGGTGCTGTGGCTCACACCTGTAATTCCAGCACTTTGGGAGGCCATGGTGGGTGGATCATTTGAGGTCAGGAGTTTGAGACCAGCCTGAACAACATGGTGAAACCCCATCTCTACTAAAAATACAAAGAAAGAAAGAAAGAAACAAGGAAGGAAGGAAGGAAAGAAAGAAAGAGAGAAAGAGAGAAAGAGAGAAAGAGAGAAAGA
>NW_012121820.1:6141594-6141912 GCF_000951035.1 Colobus angolensis palliatus | reverse complement strand
CCCTGATCTGGTGATCCGCCCGCCTCAGCCTCCCAAAGTGCTGGGATCCCAGGCATGAGTCACCGCGCCCGGCCTATGCATCCACCTTTTGAAGGGAATGTTGAGGTCAGCCTTCTCTGAACACGTGGGGTGAGAGTGGTTGGAAGGTGGCTTCCCAGTGGAGAGGGGAATGTTGTTGCTTGAAGCAGGGGGATTTTGAGCAGGCAAAACCAGCAGATGTTTACACCCCAAGCTCCCTGAGGCCAGGGAAAGTGCTGGATCCTGAGCACCACTGTATGCCCAATGACTGGCACAGATTAGACTCAGAAAATACTTGTA
>NW_012121820.1:6135928-6138354 GCF_000951035.1 Colobus angolensis palliatus | reverse complement strand
TTTTTTGTATTTTTTTTAAGTAGAAACGGGGTTTCACCGTGTTAGCCAGGGTGGTCTCAATCTCCTGACCTCATGATCCACCTGCCTTGGCCTCCCAAAGTGCTGGGATTACAGGCGTGAGCCACCGCACCTGGCCCTCATCCAGTCTTAAAAAAATCCCCGAACTATAGAATATATAGTGGACATATTTTCTGCATTCCTCTTTTGATGCAGGTAGGAAAAACAAAACCAAAAAACCCAACTCAGAATTGTCCCTCCAGGGGACTGTGAAGCTGGGATACTTACCTACTTACCCATTGACTCCTATATTCCATTAGTTAAGAATAGCGTCTGGTGACTTGAAGTCCCTAACACTTTTTTGGGGCTGTCTTGCATCCTGTGCTGGAGACAGCTCTTAGGTTAAGAGACACAGGTGTTCAGCCTGGGCAGCATAAGGAGACCCTGGCTCTACCAAAAAATAAAATAAAAGCCAGGGGTGGTGCATGCATCTGTGGTCCCAGCAACTCAGGAAGCTGAAGTGAGAAAATTGCTTGAGTCTAGGAGGTCGAGGCTGCAGCGAGCTATGATTGTGCCACTGTACGCAGCCTGGTCAACACAGTGAGACCTCGTCGCAAGAGAAAAGAAAAAGAAGTCAGATGTGGTGGCTCATGCCTGTAAACCCAGCACTTTGGGAGGCTGAGGCAGGTGGATTACTTGAGGTCAGGAGTTCAAGACCAGACTGGTCAACATGGTGAATCCCCGTCTCTACAAAAATACAAAAATTAGCTGGGCGTGGTGGCTTGCACCTGTAATCCCAGCTACTTGGGAGGCTGAGTTAGGAGAATCACTTGAACTTGGGAGGTGAAGGTGGCAGGGAGCCGAGATCGCCCCACTGCACTCCAGCCTGTGCAACAGGGCGAGACTCCATCTCAAAATAAAACAAAAAAAAAGCAGACTGGTGTGGGAGGATCACCTGAGCCCAGGAGGCAGAGGTTGCAGTGAGCTGAGATCATGCCAGTACAGTTTAGCTTGGGTGACAGAGTGAGACTCACTCAAAAAAGAAGAAGAAGAAGAAGAGAAACAGGTGTGTACGGTGGGAGCTTCCAGCCTGTGCATCATAGTTGTAGCTGATCTCAGAAGCAAGCCAAGGGGATTTGCTATAGGGCACCAACAGCATATGCTAGAAAGATAATGTACTGGCTCGTAGCACAGGGTACGTTCTAGTTTTAGGCAATGCTGAATCAAGCGCCTCAAATAATGTCAACAGGACTTGAACTTTCACCATCTTTTAGTTCCTTACACCTTATATCCTCTGTAAGTGGTTTGTCACAACTGTGGGCTTAATGCTACCAGTCCAGGAGCCCTACTAGAACACAGCACCCTTTCTAACATCTGAGCTGACTGTCAAGGCCTGGCTTGAGTTCTGTGCCGCGTCCCGCTCTATGGCCAGGAAGCTGTGGCCCTCTGATTGACCAGATCCGAGCTACACGCAGTGGTGTGTTGATAAATGTCTAGCAAGAGTCTTTTTGAGAACAAAAGCTTTGATTTGTAGTGTTTCCTGATTTCTATGATGTAAGTACCCCCATCAGCTTAAAACCATAGCTGGTTTCAATTACCAGTGTAGTGTCAACCGGTTTATAGAAACCTCATCATGTCCCATCAGCTCTAGTGAGCCAGTTCGAGCCGGCTCAAACACGTGGCTGGCTCATGTGTCTCCTGTTGAGCAGAGGCAGTTGAGGCACCCCATGCATTCCACAGGGACTGAAGGTGGGGAAGGGAAATCAGGGTGCTGTTGTCAGGATTTGGGTGGTGAATAGCTGCTGAATGGGAAAAACAACAGACCTCCATCAATCATACAGACAGACAGAGATCCTGTCTCAAAAAAAAAAAAAAAAACTCAAAAAAACAAAAAATGACAACAAACATCTTGGTAAATATATCCTTATATTATAAAATTATATATCCTTTGTTTGTTTGTTTTGAGACAGGGTTCTCGCTCTGTCACCCAGGCTGGAGTGCAGCAGCGTAAACTCAGCTCACTGCAACCTCCACCTTCTCGGCTTCTACCTCCCTCACTGTAACCTCAACCTCACACCTCAGCCTCCCGAGTAGCTGGTAACATAGGCATGCACCACCATGCCTGGCTAATTTTTTGTATTTTTGGTAGAGACCATGTTGCCCAAGCTGGTCTCGAACTCCTGAGTTCAAGTTATCCACCACCTTGGCCTCCCAAAGTGCTGGGATTATAAGTGTGAGCCACCATGCCCAGTCACCTTATATATCCTTATATGTTGCCTTTTTTATAACACTGGTCAGCAAACCAAGGACCACAGAAGACCAAACCCAGTCTGGCACCTGTTTTGTTTTTGTTTTTGTTTTTTTTTGAGATGGAGTCTCACTCTGTTGCCCAGGCTTGAGTGCAGTGGTGTGATCTTGGCTCACTGCAA
>NW_012121820.1:6130800-6135728 GCF_000951035.1 Colobus angolensis palliatus | reverse complement strand
TTTTTTTTTTTTTTGAGACAGAGTCTGGTTCTGTTACCCCGGTTAGAGTGCAATGGTGCAATCTTGGCTCACTGCAACCTCCATCTCCCAGGTTCAAGCGATTCTCCTGCCTCAGCCTTCCGAGTAGCTAGGATTACAGGCACGTGCTAATTTTTGTATTTTTAGTAGAGATGGGGTTTCACCATGTTGCCTAGGCTGGTCTTGAACTCCTGACCTCAGATGATGCACCTGCCTCGGCCTCCCAAAGTGCTGGGATTACAGACATGAACCATCTTGCCTGGCCTGGCACCTGTTTTGTAAACAAGTTTTGCTGGAACACAGCAAACTCATTCATTTACATAATGTCTATAGCTGCTTTTGCAGTACCCCAGCCAAATGGAGTCATTCAGAGACTGCATGGCCCACAAAGCCTAAAGTATTTACTCTCTTGCACCCTTCACAGAGAAAGTTTGCTAACCTCTGCTCTATCATATAGGACCTACATTATGGAAAGGGAAAAAGGTATATGTTTTAAAAATTCTAACAGACAGCCGGGTGCAGTGGCTCACACCTGTAATCCCCAGCACTTTGGGAGGCCGTGGCGGGTGGATCACCTGAGGTCAGGAGTTCAAGACCAGCCTGACTAACATGGCGAAACCCCGTCTCTAATAAAAATACAAAAATTAGCAATGCATGGTGGCGCACACTTATAATCCCAGCTTCTCAGGTGGCTGAGGCAGGAGAATAGCTTGAACCTGGGAGGTGGAGGTTGCAGTGAGCCAAGATGGCACCACTGCACTCCAGCCTGGGTGACAGAGCAAGACTCTGTCTCAAAAAAAAAAAAAAAAAAAGAGAAAAAGAAATGTACAAAGAAGAAAGCCCACTCTTCTACTGCAATTACTGTTACCAGTGTGGTGTAATAGTCCAATCAACACAATAATCAATACACACACACAGTTCTGTCCTTTCTTTAAAAACAAAAAGAACAGGAATGGGATCAGCAATTTCCTGTAGCTATTATCCCTGAAATACTTTTGTATTATTCTGCCCTTTTTCTGATGGCTCATATCCAAAGAAAGATCACTGCAGGTGTTTGGACACAAAAATCCCAGCAGCTGGTGCTCTTCGCAGCAGAATTTCAACCTGACACACTGAAAGCTAGAATGTTTGTTGGCTCTGATAAGCTAATAACTACATGTTTCAATGCCCCGTGTCCCTGAAGAAGCCATTTTCATGTGACTTTCCTGCTTCAGACCAGGCCATGGCTTCCCAGTTCACTGAGTTAAAAACCAAAATGTTCATCGTGGCCTAGAAGTTCCTCTGTGACCTGGCCTGTAGCCAGTTTTCTGGTACCGCTCTTCCCCTTGGTCTCTGCGCCTTCTTTCACTTCCTCCAAGTTGCACCAAGCCCTTTCCGGCCTTGTACGGGCTTAGTCAGAACTCTTTCAGTTTCAAGTAACTGAAACCCAATTCGACTGGCCTAAGCCTTTAGAGTGTATTGGGCTCATACAACTGAAAAGTCCCAAGAAGACCAGGTGCGGTGGCTCACGCCTGTAATTCCAGCATTTTGGGAGGCCGAGGCGTGTGGATCACCTGAGGTTGGAGGTTTGAGACCAACCTGGCTAACATGGTGAAACCCCCGTCTCTATTAAAAATACAAAAAGTAGCCAGGCATGGTGGTGCGCGTCTGTAATCCCAGCTACTCAGGAGGGTGAGGCAGGAGAATCGCTTCACTTCAACCCAGGAGGCAGAGGTTGCAGTGAGCCAAGATCACGCCATTGCACTCCAGCCTGGGCAACAAGAGCAAAACTCAAAGAAAGAAAGAGAGAGAGAGAGAAAGGGAGAAAGGGAGAAAGAGAGAAAGAGAGAGAGAGAGAGAGAAAGAAAGAGGCTGGGCGCGGTGGCTCAAGCCTGTAATCCCAGCACTTTGGGAGGCCGAGACGGGCGGATCACGAGGTCAGGAGATCGAGACCATCCTGGCTAACACGGTGAAACCCCGTCTCTACTAAAAAATACAAAAAGCTAGCCGGACGAGGTGGTGGCGCCTGTAGTCCCAGCTACTCAGGAGGCTGAGGCAGGAGAATGGCGTAAACCCGGGAGGCGGAGCTTGCAATGAGCTGAGATCCGGCCACTGCACTCCAGCCCGGGCGACAGAGCGAGACTCCGTCTCAAAAAAAAAAAGAAAGAAAGAAAGAAAGAAAGAAGGAAGAAAGAGAAAGGTAGTTCCCAAGAAGGTGGATTCAGACGTAGATGGCTCTAGTTTCCTTTGGCTGCCCCTAGTCTCCACTGCATTGTCTTCATTTTCAGTCTCTCCCGAAGGGATGGAAGGATGGTTCTAAGCTTGCATCCTAATTAGCCACCCAGGTGGAAAGAGGACTCTCATTTCCTCTTTATTGCTCTAGAAAAAGGTCTTGTGGGCTGGGCGCGGTGGCTTACACCTGTAATTCCAGCACTTTGGGAGGCTGAGGCGGGTGGATCACGAGGTCAGGAGATTGAGACCATCTGGTTAACCTGGTGAAACCCCGTCTCTACTAAAAACACAAAAATTAGCTGGGCGTGGTGGTGCACGCCTGTACTTCCAGCTACTTGGGAGCCTGAGGCAAGAGAATCACTTGAACCTGGGAGGCAGAGCTTGCAGTGAGCTGAGATGGTGCCACTGCATTCCAGCCTGGGCCGCAGGGCAAGACTACTCCTTCTCAAAAAAAAAAAACAAACAGAAAAGAAAAAGGTCCTGTGGATGAGGCTCATTGAATCAGCTGGGGTGACACAAACATCCCTGAACCAATCACTGTGATCAGTACAGTAGCCTTCACTGACCAGTCAGCCTTGGGTCAGTCACCCTCCCATCAGCGCTGGTTGGGGAATCGGCCCCATCTGAAACAAACACTGGCAATCGAGAAGGGAAATAGCTGCAGGCAGAGGCAAAAACAACAGGTGTCCGCGGTAGGCCTCTGTACATGTCCTCCCCTCTGCCTGGAGCACCCTTCACCCGCTTTTCACTGTGACAGCAAGGTTATTCTTCACAGCTTCAGTAGAGCAGGCAAAAGATTAGAAGTGGCACAGCTGCCTATTAATAAGAAATTGCACTTTGGGAGGCTGAGGCGGGAAGGTCCCTTGAGCCCAGCAGTTTGAGACCAGCTTGAGCAACACAGTGAGACCCCATCTCTACCAAAAATAAACTAACCAGGTGTAGTGGGCCTATAGTCCCAGCTACTTGGAAGCCTGAGGCGGGAGGATTGCTTGAGTCGAAGAGTTTGAGGCTGCAGTGAAACCCTGTTGCAAAAAAAAAAAAAAAAAAAGAATGTAGAGAAAAACCTTGCTTGTGCTTCAGACCTAGGCAGTAGAATGCCAAAATAGGCTTGTCCCTGCTCCGGAGAGCCACTTCCTAAAAAGTCAGGAATCTTAAGTCAGTTGTACACTGTAGGTAGCTTGAAATTAGCCATGGTGGAAGTATTTACACCACAGGAATTGGCAAATGCTGCAAACCAGGGCTGTTTTGTTTGTTTTTCCCTTGGAGAGCCTGTTTATCAGCACACAACTGCCAAAGAGGGGTTTGAAAAGTTCCTCCGGTCAGAGGTCGACGAGCACTGACAATTAGCCCCAAGAAATCAGAACAGCCAGGTGTGGTGGCTCATGCCTGAATCCCAGCACTTTGGGAGGCTGAGGCAGGAGGATCTCTTGAGCTCAGGATTTTGAGACCAGCCTGGGTAACATGGTGAAGCTCCATCTCTACAAAAAATACAAAAAATTATCTGTGTGGTGGTTTGTGCCTGTGGTTCCAGCTACTCGGGTGGCTGAACCCGGGAGGTTGAGACTTCAGTGAGCTTAGATTGTGCCACTGCATTCTAAGCCTGGGCGACAGAGCAAGACCCTGTTAAAAAGAAAAGAAAGAGAAGGAAGGAAAGAAGGAAGGAAGGAAAGAAGGAAGGAAGGAAGGAAAGAATGAAGGGAGGAAGGGGGAGGTGGGAAGGAAGGAAGGAGAGAGAGAGATTGAAAGAAAGAAAGAGAAAGAAAAAGAAAGAAAGAAAGAAAGAAAGAGAAAGAAAGGCAAGGCTTGGCTTTGGGCAGAAGGAGAAACTTGTTGGGTCAAGGGAGGAACAGAGGTCTAGGTAGTTGACTTTTCTCTCAATACAGATCGCTTTGAAGTAAAGCCAAGGCACTATGAGGGTAGTGACCCTGAATCACATAAGGTGCTGGCTGGTCTTTGTTTAACGCTCGCTGATCTTTGTTAAATGCACTGGTTGGTAGGATAGTGCTTTTGTCTAGAGCTGAGGTCAAAGAATATTATACTAAGACAAAGATTTCTCCCTGTTTGCAGTGGGGATCAAATAGGAAAATGAATGCAAACATTTGGAAAAGTATGAAATAGCCTCCCAAAATATTAGGCAAAAGTTAGAGAAAAAGATGATTCATGCCACAATAATTACTACCTTTCCAAGGAAAAATCAAATCCTTTATGATTCTGGCACAGTAACGTTGCCATGTACATTACCACTCACTGCACTGCCTCAACAGTCATCATTTTATGCCCCCAGGGAAGGAAAGACACAGTGATTAGGAAAAGCAAAAAAAAAAAAAAAAAAACCCAGTTATTGATGACAGTCTTCATGGAGGTTAAAGAGGTAGTTTGGCCTCATTTTATTGTGAACTCCGGTTCCTATAACAGCAAGAATCATCATCCACATTTTTTTACCATGCACACTTGATGTGAAAATCCGGGAAATAAAATGTTTCTAGTTCAAGATGTTCTTTCCATTTAATTCCCAGCATCCTCCCTCCCTTAGCCCTGAGACCATCAGATAGGACCAAGAATCTCTCCCTCCCTTTTTTCTTCACAGGTAACTTTCTCATTGGCCAGCCTGCCCTCAGCCCCTGCACTGTTAAATGCTCCCTCCCTCCCTCCGTCCCTCCCTTTCTTCCTTCTTTCTTTCTTTCTTTTTTTTTTTTTTT
>NW_012121820.1:6126576-6130116 GCF_000951035.1 Colobus angolensis palliatus | reverse complement strand
AGGCGGGAATGCAGTGGTGCAATCTTGGCTCACTGCAACCTCCCCCTCCTGGGTTCAAGTGATTCTTCTGCCTCAGCCTCCCAAGTAGCTGGGACTACAGGCGCGAACCACCATGCCCAGCTAATTTTTGTATTTTTAGTAGAGGTGGGGTTTTAACATGTTGGCCAGGCTGGTCTCAAACTCCTGACCTCGTGATCTGTCCACCTCAGCCTCCCAAAGTGTTCAGATTACAGGTGTGAGCCACAGCGCCTGGCTTTTTTTTTGTATTTTAAGTAGAGACTGGGTTTCACCATGTTGACCAGGCTGGTGTCGAACTCCTGACCTCAGGAGATCTGCCCTCCTAGGCCTCCCAAAGTGCTGGGATTGCAGTCATGAGCCACCGCGCCTGACCACAACTGGCTAATTTTTTTTTTTTTGAGGCGGAGTCTGGCTCTGTCGCCCAGGCTGGAGGGCAGTGGCTGGATCTCAGCTCACTGCAAGCTCCGCCTCCCGGGTTTACACCATTCTCCTGCCTCAGCCTCTGGAGTAGCTGGGACTACAGGCGACCGCCACCTCACCCGGTTAGTTTTTTGTATTTTTTAGTAAAGACGGGGTTTCACCGTGTTAGCCAGGATGGTCTTGATCTCCTGACCTCGTGATCCGCCCGCCTCGGCCTCCCAAAGTGCTGGGATTACAGGCTTGAGCCACTGCACCCAGCCAACTGGCTAATTTTTAAATTTTTTATTAACAGGGGTCTCACTATGTTGCCCAGGCTGGTCTTGAACTCCTGGCCTCAAGCAATCCTCCTGCCTCTGGGTTCCAAATTGGTAGGATTACAGGCGTAAGCTGCTGTGCCCAGACTACCTCTTTCTTAATATGCAAATTGTCCCCACGTAGTAGGGGCTCAAAAGGAAGGCGGTGCTGGGGTGAAAGCAGGCATCAATTTAAGCAGTTCTTAGACCAGAGCCATAAAACCAAACTACCACCATCTGTCATCACCTGAAGAGAGCGGCTGTTCCAGGCACAGCTGAGAACACAGCAGCAAACTGGGTTTCCCAAATGTGAGTTAACCAGTATCTTACAGGTGGGTTAAAATGGCCGCTTACATTATGAGATGTAGGGAAGGGGTGGTTCCTGACCACGAAGGCCACTCAAACCAGATGGCTTTGCTTGTCTGCATGGAGACAGCAGTGTGCGTGGCTGTCCTGTGTCACAGATGGGCTCTTGCTTCCTTCTGTCAATTTCAGGAAAGATGTGTGCGGGGAGACCTGGGGCAGGAAGAGAGGGACGCCCCTAACTACATTACTCTGTAGAATCAGATTAAGATGCTCAACTAGAGGGGCCTAGGAGAAGGAAGGAGTTCACGGAAGGGCAAGCAGAGAGGAGGAGGAATGATTTCCAGCACCCTCATCTTCCCTGTCCCTCCTGCTCCACTGCTCTGAGCACTCCCTCTCTGCACAGAGGGACTAGAAATAAGATCTCAGGGCTGGGAGAACAATGGTTCATGCCTGTAATCCCAGTACTTTGGGAGGCTGAGGTGGGAAACTCACTTGAGCCCAGGATTTCGAGACCAGCCTGGGCAACATGGCAAACCCTCATTTCATTTTTTTTTTTTAAAGACAGTCTCACTCTGTTGCCCAGGCTAGAATGCAGTGGAGTGAGCTCAGCTCACTGCAACCTCCGCCTCCTGGGTTCAAGCGATTCTCCTGCTTCAGCCTCCTGAGTAGCTGAGATTACAGGCACCTGCCACCACATCCAGCTGACTTTTCTATTTTTAGTAGAGATGGGGGTTTCACCATGTTGGCCAGGCTGGTCTTGAACTCCTGACCTCAGGTGATCCTCCCACCTCGGCCTCCCAAGTGCTGGGATTACAGGCGTGAGCCACCGTGCCCGGCCCCAAACCCCCATTTCTACAAAAAACTAACAGAAAAATTAGCCAGGTGTCATGGTGCTCACCTGTAGTCTCAGCTACTCAGGAGGTTGAGGCAGGAGGTTTGCTTGAGCCTGAGAAATCGAGGCTGCAGTGAGCTGTGGTCCCACCACTGTCCTCCAGCCTAGGTAACAAAGCAAGACCCCGTCTCAAAAAAAAAAACAAAAAAATGGATCTTGGGACTTATCACAGGGCGCAGGGCCCAGGCCTCCCATCCAGAGAGAGCCCCCCCACTGGGATGTGCACATCGCCTGTGACAGGCCTGAGCTTTAAAAATCAACCACAGCCGGGCGCGGTGGCTCACGCCTGTAATCCCAGCACTTTGGGAGGCCAAGGCGGGTGAATCACCTGAGGTCGGGAGTTCAAGACCAGCCTGACCAACATGGAGAAACCCCATCTCTACAAAAAATACAAAATTAGCCGGGGTGGTGGTGCACGCCTGTAATCCCAGCTACTCAGGAGGCTGAGGCAGGAGAATCGCTTGAACCCGGGAGGCGGAGGTTGCGGTGAGCCGAGATCGCACCATTGCACTCCAGCCTGGGCAACAAGAGCAAAACTCTGTCTCAAAAAAAAAAAAAAAAATCACCCACAGTGTTGGTGAACCCTATTTGGTTTTTCTGCTTTTTTCTTTTTCATTAAGTGAGAACTTTAAAAACCAGAAGTGCCTTGGGCTTCTCTCATCCTCTGAGAGTCCCTGGGTGCTGTGGGCATCTGCTTTTCAGCTGGGAAAGTCCAGCCTTCTCCCACTCCGCAGCCTCTCTCTGGCTCCTACTGTCAGCCCCCAGCTGAGGTGGCAGGTGGGAGCTTCAGTAAGGTGGTGTCTTGGGTTGAGTTCCTGCAGAAGCTGATCAGGGAAAAAGACTCCATGCAATAGTTCATGTGGGAAGTGGTTCCAGCAGGCCCCAGTGGAGGAAGGAGGAAGTGAGGCAGGGAAATGTAGAAGACACTACGGGTTTGTTTGTTTTGAGACAGAGTCTCACTCCTTTGCCCAGGCTGCAGTGCAGTGGCATGATCTTGGCTTACTGCAGCCTCTGCCAGCCAGGTTCAATGAATTCTCTGCCTCAACCTCCCAAGTAGCTAGGATTACAGGTGTGTGACACCATATCCAGCTAATTTTTGTATTTTTAGTAGAGATGGGGTTTCACCATGTTAGCTAGGCTGGTCTTGAACTCCTGGCCTCAAGGGGTCTGCCCGCCTTGGCCTCCCAAAGTGCTGGGATTACAGGCGTGAGCCACCGTGCCTAGCCACAAATGACTTTCTTTTATTTATTAAATTAATTAATAATTAGGGCTGGGTGCAGTGGCTCACGCCTGTAATCCTAACACTTTGGGAAGCTGAGGCGGGTGGATCACTTGAGATCAGGAGTTTGAGACCAGCCTGGGCAACATGGTGAAACCCTGTCTCTACTAAAAATACAAAAATTAGGCAGGCGTGGTGGCGGGTGCCTGTAATCCCAACTAGTCAGGAGGCCAAGGCAGAGAATTGCTTGAATCTGGGAGGCAGAGGCTGCTATGAGCTGAGATTGTGCCACTGCATGCCAGCCTAGGCAACAGAGTGAGACTCTGTCTCAAAAAAAATTAATTGGCCGGGTGCAGTGGCTCACACCTGTAATCCCAGCACTTTGGGAGGCC
>NW_012121820.1:6123870-6126445 GCF_000951035.1 Colobus angolensis palliatus | reverse complement strand
GGCTAACACAGTGAAACCCTGTCTCTACTAAAAATACAAAAAATTAGCCAGGTGTGGTGGTGGACGCCTGTAGTCCCAACTACTCGGGAGGCTGAGGCAGGAGAATGGCATGACCCCTGTAGGCGGAGCTTGCAGTGAGCCGAAATCATGCCACTGCACTCTAGCTTGGGCGACAGGGCAAGACTCCAGCTCAAAAAAAAAAAAATTAATTAATAAATTTTAATTAATTTGCCCAGGCTGGAGTGCAGTGGTGTGAACACAGCTCACTGCAGCCTTGAACTCCTGGGCTCAGGTGATCCTCCAGTCTCAGCCTCCCAAGTAGCTAAGATAACAGGTATATGCCACCATACCTGGCTAATTATTTTATTTTTTTGTAGAGATGAAGTCTCACTTTGTTGCCCAGGCTGGCCTTGAACTCCTGGGTTCAAGTGATGTGCCTGCTTCAGCTTCCCAAAGTGTTGGAATCACAGGTGTGAGCCACTGTGCCTGGTCACAAATGACTTTCTGAGACCTGTCTCCTCCGAATTTCTAATCTTATTAGAAATTGGGCCCACGTCCCTGCCTTGCAACTCTTGGTTGAACTGATAAGTGACTGCCTTTTTCGTTTTTTATTTTATTTATTTGTTTATTTATTTGTTTTGAGACAGTCTCACTCTGTCCCCCAGACTGGACTGCAGTGGCACAATCTCAGCTCACTGCAACCTCCGCTTCCCGGGTTCAAGCAATTCTCCTGCCTCAGCCTCCCGAGCAGCTGGGACTACAGGTGCATGCCACCACACACAGCTAATTTTTGTATTTTTAGTAGAGATAGGGTTTCACAATATCTGCCAGGCTGATCTTGAACTCCTGGCCTCATGATCCACCCGCCTCACCTCCCAAAGTGCTGGGATTACAGGCGTGAGCCATCACACCCGGCCATGACTGCCTCTTTTAAATAGAGCCATGTTCTCCTCTGGGTCCCCATTTGGTGCATTTCACTCCTTGTGTTAGTTCAATGTCAATGTCTTGCCTCTAGAGAAGTCAGGGACCATTTCTGTCTTATCCTTCTAAAAGCCTCCTCCCACCCTCCCAGTCACTTACTACTCCACCCAGGCTGTCTCCTTGTGGCTTGCACACATTCCCTTTGCACCTGTACTTCCCTCTGTCTGCCCAGAACACTGTCTCTCCAGAATTCCTGCTGGCTCACACATTTTCTGGCTTGGTACAGATAAACATCCTTGGAAGCCAAGTGTTAAGAACAGTAGAGCCACAAGATAGGTGTTCAGGAACATGGATCCCTGAATCTGTACCTGGTGGAGGAGGAGCTCCATTGATCAGGAACTCCTATTGTGAAATTTATAGGAGCAAGAACTAAGTGATTGCATCAAACCATCAAGATTTGGAGCTTCTCTGTCCATGACCCTGGCAGTACCCTAAATGATGAACAAGGTAAGTCACATTTGAAGTGGAATGCTTGCAAGCTCGCTTGTCCACACACCAAAAGCCGTAGTCTCCAGCCAGCATTGTTGGGGATAATGGTAATCATTTGTTCTCTCTCTGAGATAAGCATTTGTCTTTCAATCTATTCTGAATTCAGGTGATGGAAGAGGATGTTGCTTATTATGACACTTAAAATTCCAACAACAATTAAGGCCTGAATAATACCATGGGTAATATTGATGGTATTGATGGGGAGAACGGAGGAACACGTTCTGAAACATAAAAAAATTGATCGGATGGCACAACTGTTTTCCAGGCAAAAGAGCGAACTAAACTATTTTTAAATGTCAAGAGCTAAATAGCCTGGAGAAAAATGCAATATATTACAAGCAATAAGCAACAGACCTAGACATATGTTGATACCTTTCAACATAACAGAATGGCGAGCCCTGGCTTAACCTTCTCCACTTCCAAACCGGTTGCCTCGTGGAATTAACATTTTCCTGTCGTTTTAGAGTAAAGGCCGTGCATTCTCAGCCATTAAGGCTTCCAGTCTGAAAGCCTTTCCTTAAACTTGTTTCAATCCGTCTTTGATTCTGAAATGCTCCGATTATATTTCCATAGTGGCTATGTTAATTAATGGTGATGATCAGACTTAATGAAAGAGGGAGTTAGTAAGCCATTCCGTGGCCACTTTCGTAAAAAGGGAGACTGCTAACAAGTGCTAATGACCTGACATGGAAATCTCACCTTCCCCGGGGCTTTTAACCTACAGTCACATCCTGAAACATAACCTGAAGGCTGCTCTAAGGAACTGGATGTTTGATCTTCTTGTAAGCAGGGCTATCTATACTCAGATTTCTCAACTGAATTCGTCCTAGAAAACAGGGCCTTCAGGCCTGGAGCGGTGGCTCACGCATGTGAACCCAGCACTTTGGGAGGCCAAGGCTGGGGGATCACCTAAGGTCAGGAGTTTCAGGAGTTCAAGACCAGCCTGGTCAACGTGGTAAAACCCTGTCTTTACTGAAAATACAAAAATTAGCCAGGTGTGGTGGCACACGCCTGTAGTCCCAGCTACTCAGGAGGCTGAGGCAGGAGAATCACTCGAACCTGGGAGGTGGAGGTTTCAGTGAGCTGAGATTGCACCACTGCATTA
>NW_012121820.1:6120170-6123420 GCF_000951035.1 Colobus angolensis palliatus | reverse complement strand
TATTGGCCAGGCAGGTCTCGAACTCCCGACCTCATGATCTGCCTGCCTTGGCCTCCCAAAGTGCTGGGATTACAGGTGGGAGCCACCGTGCCTAGCCAAAATTATATTTTATAATTGTCTTTTGTATTTTATTTATGTCATCTATTGCACAAGAATTAAAACTCTCTGTGTACGGCCGGGCCCAGTGGCTCACTCCTGTAATCCTGTAATCCCAGCACTTTGGGAGTCCAAGGCGGGCGGATCACCTCAGATCAGGAGTTCAACACCAGCCAGGTCAACATGGTGAAACCCTGTCTCTACTAAAACTACAAAATTAGCTGGGCATGGTAGTGCGTGCCTGTAATCCCAGCACTTTGGGAGGCCAAGGTGGGTGGATCATGAGATCAGGAGATCGAGACTATCCTGGCTAACACAGTGAAACCCCGTCTCCACTAAAAATACAAAAAATTAGCCGGGTGTGGTAGCGGGTGCCTGTAGTCCCAGCTACTGGGGAGGCTGAGGCAGATCGCGCCACTGCACTCCAGCCTGAGCGACAGAGTGGTGGTGCACACCTGTGGTCCCAGCTACTTGGGAGGCTGAGGCAGGAGGTCTGCTTGTGCCTGGGTGGTAGAGGCTACAGTGAGCCATGATCAACAACTGCACTCCAGCCTGGGTGACAGAGTGAGACCCTGTCTCAAAAAAATAAAACAAAACAAAACCAAAAAACAAAACCAAAGAAACAAACAAACAAAACCAAAAAACAAGATTGATTTTCCAAGATATCTTTTCAGATTTTTGCATTTCTGACTAGCAGGTAACTCCACCTGGATGAGCAACTCCTCTGTGGCCCCTACCCAGAAGCAGACTCAGTATACAAGGACTGTTCCACAGCCCTGTGATTGCATCCCCAACCAATCAGCAGCACCCATTCCCTAGCCTCCTGCCTCCTATCCTTGAATAACCCTAGCCTTCAAATTTTGGGGGTGGTTGATTTGAGTAGTAATAAAACTCCAGTCTCTTGCTTAGCCAACTGTAGGCATATTAAACTCTTTCTCTGTTACAACTCTCCTGTCTTAATAAATTGGCTCTATCGGGGCAGTGGGCAAGGAGAACCTACTGGGCAGTTATGTACCTATGTAAATGTGTACTGAGAATGTTGGAGGCTGGGCACAATGGTTCACACCTGTAATCCCAGTGCTTTGGGAGGCCAGGGCAGAAGGATGGCTTGAGCCCAGGAGTTCAACACCAGCCTGGGCAACATAATGCGATCTCATCTCTCCAAAAAAAATTTTTTTTAATTACCTGGGTGTGGTAGCAAGCACCTGTAGTCTCAGCTACTTGGGAGGCTGAGGTGGAAGGATCACTAAAACGTGGGAGGCAGAGGTTGCAGTGAGCAGAGATCACATTACTGCTCTCCAGCTGACCAAGCAACATTTTTTTTTTGGAAGGATCTATCTAAAACCTACGACAGTGGTTACTTCAGGGGAAGGGCCTGAGATTGGGAATTGTAGTTGAAGGCTACTTCAGATTTACCTAGAATGATTCTCAGTTGGGGGTGATTCTACTTTTTTTTTTTTTCCTCTTGCTTTTTGTAGAGCAGGGCTACCCCATAGGCAGTGTGCCCAAAGTAGTTGATTCTGCTCTCTAGGAGTATTGGGCAATGTCTGAAGATATTTTGGGTTATCACAAATGGTTGAGATGGGGGAGGGTACTACTAGCATCCAGTGGATCAAGTCCAGGGATACTGCAAAATAGTCCACAATGCTTAGCACAGCCCCCACAACAAAGAATTATCCAGCCTAAAATGGCAATGGTACTGAAGTTGAGAAACTGGATTATTTCAATTTTTTTTTTTTTTTTGAGACGGAATCTCGCTCTGTCACCCAGGCTGAAGTGTAGTGGCGAGATCTCGGCTCACTGCAAGCTCTGCCTCTCAGGTTCATGCCATTCTCCTGCCTCAGCCTCCCAATTAGCTGGGACTACAGGCGCCCGCCACCAGGCCCAGCTAATTTTTTGTATTTTTTAGCAGAGATGGGGTTTCACTGTGTTAGCCAGGATGGTCTCGATCTCCTGACCTTGTAATCTGCCTGCCTCAGCCTCCCTATTCGAATTTTTATAAGGAGATAGGATTCAAGTATTACTTGTGTAATTAAACAAGGACTGAAAAAAAAATGATGTGGCGGGGAGGAGTCTCTCTGAAACTATTCTGGTCTGGGAGGCTGCCTGATTAAAAAAAAAAAAAAAAATGGGATGCTGTGATCCGCCATCCACCTTCCCTCTGCAGGACACAGCATGCATTCCCCCAGCTGACAGGAGTGTTGGCTGCTGCTGCCTCACACTCTGATGAGTCCCTCTTCAGAAATTGCTCTTAGCTAAAGGAAGCTGCCTTGTTCAACAGCCTTTCTGCTTGAGAAACCTCTGCACTATTGACATCACTGCTTTGTAGCAGGGGTTGGAGGAACTGTCCTATGCCCTGTAGCATGCGTGGCAGCATCCCTGGCCTCTACCCACTAGATGCTAGCAGTCCCTTCCTTTTTTTTTTTTTTGAGACAGTCTTGCTCTGTCCCCCAGGCCAGAGTGCAGTGGTGTGATCTTGGCTCACTGCAACCTCCGCCTCCCGAGTTCAAGCAATTCAATTCTCCTGCCTCAGCCTCTGAAGTAGCTGGAATTACAAGCGTGTGCCACCACGCCCAGCTAATTTTTGTATTTTTAGTAGAGTCAGGGTTTCACCATGTTGGCCAGGATGGACCCCTTCTCCTATTACAACAACCAAAAATATCTCTGAACCTCTGAACATCACCAAATATCCCCTGGGAGGCAAAATTCTCCCCTTCCCTGCATTAGGAACCACTGATGTATCCAGTGCCTGGTTAATACAGGAGCACGAAGCCCAGCCCCCTGACCTCAGTTTGGAATATCTCTGAGGGCCATCTCAGCCTTCGTTGAGATTGCATCACAAATTCCTCTCTGCCCAGTCCTTCCGTCGTCCCCTCATAGGTGTTGTTTTCCAGAGCACTCTCCAATAAATATTCTGGTGCAAATCTCCCTCCCAGAGACTGTTTCGTGGGACCACTGACCCCAGACCAAGATGAAGGCTCAGAAGGGTTAAGTGGCTTTTCAAAGGTGCCACAGCAGGTTGGATGTGGAGTTAAGACTGTGACCTTTCTCCTCACTCCATGAATGATGCTCATAAGCATCGAGCTTCAAGGCCTTATTACTGGGCTCTGCTGAGCACAACTATCTTTTCCTCCCTCTCCTCCCCTCCCCTCCC
>NW_012121820.1:6119009-6119597 GCF_000951035.1 Colobus angolensis palliatus | reverse complement strand
TCCGCGCCCGGCCCGTCCTGCTAATTTTTGTATTTTTAGTAGAGATGTTGTTTTTCCATGTTGGCCAGTCTGGTCTCAAATTCCTGACCTCAAGTGATCGCCCGCTTTGGCCTCCCAAAGTGCTGGGATTGCACGAGTGAGCCACTGCACCCGGCATACAACTATCCTTGATCTCTGAGTTTTCAACCCCCTTGCCTACCCCATGTGCATTTCTATAACAGAAGAAACAGAAGAAAAATTCGTAGAATGTGCAACCCAGTGGCATGAACTTCAGCCCTCTTCCTTTGTTGTTCTTAAGCAATATACCTTGTAGATGTCCTTGTCTGCATTCTCTCAACTGGTTGACAGCCAGCAAGTTCAAACACGTAGACATTTCAACTATCAGTATCTAACATGATCGCATAAAGGTCTTTGTGCTCAAAAAACTTAAAAAAAAATTTTGTTTTTTATAGAGACAAGGTCTCACTATGTTGTCCATGCTGGTCTCAAACTCTTGGGCTCAAGTGATCCTCCCATCTTGGCCTCCCAAAATGCCGGAATTACAGGTGTGAGCCACTGTGCCTGGCCAGAAAACTTTTTTTTTTGTTT
>NW_012121820.1:6116239-6117473 GCF_000951035.1 Colobus angolensis palliatus | reverse complement strand
GCCCGGCCTTGTTTTTGTTTTTTGATAAAAGTATGGATGTGAGATAATGGGCCCATACAAGTATGTGGTTGGGACAAGGTCATTTCTCAGCGTGATGGTCCATTTCTAACATCATGGGACAGTTACGGAGGTTAGAATGCTGTGGTCTGGTGTGAGAATTCTTGCTATGCCAATAATAATAATAAACATTAGGCTGGGTGAGGTGGCTTACGCCTGCAATCCCAGGACTTTAGAAGGCTGAGACCAGAGGATTGCTTGAGCCCAGGAGTTTAGGACTAGCCCGGGCAACATAGCAAGACGCTGTCCTGTTAAAAAATGAAAATAAAGGCCGGGGGCGGTGGCTCATGCCTGTAATCCCAGTACTTTGGGAGGCCGAGTTGGACGAATCACAAGGTTAAGAGATCAAGACCATCCTGGCCAACATGGTGAAACCCTGTCTCTACTAAAAATACAAAAATTAGCTGGGTGTGGTGGTGCGTGCCTGTAGTCCCAGCTGCTTGGGAGACTGAGGCAGGAGAATCGCTTGAACCTGGGAGGCGGAGCTTGCAGTGAGCCAAGATCGTGCCACTGCACTCCAGTCTGGTGACAGAGCGAGATTCCATCTCAAAAAAATAAAATAAAATAAAATAAAAAATAAATAAAAATAAAAAATAATAATAAACATTCATTGAGCCATTGCTATAAATTAAACACTACATACTTATATATGTATTATTAAATATATACTATATTAATACATATTATACATATAATGTATTTTATAATATATGTAATAGTTAATAGTAACATAATATTAACATTATATTACTGTATATTGTATATATACTGCATAGATGCATGTATACTGTATATTACATTACTGTATTTACTGTTATATATTGTATAGATACATACATATTTATAAATATAAAATAACATTATATATCATATATCAATAGGCAGATACTGTTATTTCACCCACTTACTGGTAAGAAATCTGAGGCACAGAGAAGCTAAGTAACTTACTCAAAGTCACACAGGCAGAGCCACTCCAGCCTGCATGACTGCTCTTAATTTTCAGAAGGTGTGGTTCTAACTCAGAGCACATTTATTCAACTGAATGCATTTATTAGGAAGATCTTGAAAGCCTGTCTTCCCCCCTCCCTCCCAACACATCAAAAAATAATGGAATGTAAAACAATTGGATGCTCTTCATCTTAAACTGGTCAGCTTAATCTGGTCAGTATCAACCAGG
>NW_012121820.1:6112931-6115549 GCF_000951035.1 Colobus angolensis palliatus | reverse complement strand
CGGCTAGTTTTTTTGTATTTTTTTAGTAGAGACGGGGTTTCACCGTGTTAGCCAGGATGGTCTCGATCTCCTGACCTCGTGATCCGCCCGCCTCAGCCTCCCAAACTGCTGGGATTACAGGCGTGAGCCACGGCGCCCGGCCGATTTATGGTATGTTTTCTTGCATTGAAACTGGAAACTCTTGTAACACATAAGTACATTATTCAACTTCCAGTTATTCAAGAAACACTCTAATTTTTTTAACCATCATGTATTGTATAAAAACAGTAGGGGAGATGATCAATTACTCACTGTTTATTTAAAGCTGTGGCTTAAACACTTTCTGTATAGTATCACTTTATTGAAGGATTGTTGAGAGAGCTCTGTCACTCATCTTTGCGCTAAGAAACCCTGGTGCGTGTTGTGTATTGGTTCGTTTTGGCTTCTGCACTGACAAACGGGATCTGATCAAGTGGAACTTCCTGTAGAATAATAATTCACAGAAAACTGCAGGGTACGGTGAATCACGCCTGTATTCCCAGAACTTTAGGAAGCCAAGGTGGGTGGATCACGTGAGGTTAGGAGTTCAAGACCAGCCTGGCCAATGTGGCGAAACCCCGTCTCTACTAATAGTACAAAGGTTAGCCAGGCATGGTGATGTGCGCCTGTTTTTCCAGCTACTGGGGAGGCTAAGGCAGGAGAATTGTTTGAACCTAGGAGGCGGAGGCTGCAGTGAGCCGAGATTGCGCCACTGCACTCCAGGCTGTGCAACAGAGTGACTCTGTCTCAAAAAGTTAAAAAAAAAAATAATTCACAGAAAAGTTAAGAAAGGTTATCTATGGCCTCTTAATCTTCCTGATCTGAAACAACAACTTGGGGTAAAGGAATAACGTTGAGGAAGTGGAGCATTTGAAAAAAAAAAAAAAAAAGAGGAAGAAGAGAAAGAGAAGAGGGAGTGAAGGGGAGAGAGAGTGAAGAAGGAAGGAAAGAAAGAAGGGAGGGAGGGAGGAAAGAGAAAAGGAAAGAAAGAAGGAAGAAAAAAGGAAGGAAGGGAGAAAAAGAGAAAGAAAAGGTTGGTGTCATAAATAGTGTAAATGTACTTAATAAGCAACTGAAATCAAAGGCTGAGTTGTATGTCATACTTGATGTCTAATATTTTAAAATTTAGGCTGGGCGCGGTGGCTCACACCTGTAATCCCAGCACTCCCAGAGGCCCCGGCGGAGGATCACCTGAGGTCAGGAGTTCAAAATCAGCCTGGCCAACACGGTGAAATGCTGTCTCTGCTAAAAATACAAACATTAGACAGGTGTGGTGCCATGTACCTGTAATCCCAGCTACTCCAGAGGTTGAGGTAGGAGAATCACTTGAACCGGGAGGCGGAGGTTGCAGTGAACCGACATTGTGCCATTGCTCTCCAGCCTGGGAGACAAGAGTGGGACTCCGTCTCAAAAAAGAAAAAAAAAAAAAAAAAGGAAAAAGTAGAAAAATTGGGACACAGAGACATGGACATGCAAGGGGAGAAGGCAGGTGAAGATGGAGGCAGAGCGTGGAGTAATGCATCTACAAGACAAGGAAAAACAAAAGTTGCTGGCAACCTCTAGAAGGTACAGGTGGCAAGGAAAGAATCTTCCCTAGAGGTTTAGAAGGGAGTCCAGCCCCGCTGACATCTTGATTTCGAGCTTCTATTCTCTGGAACTGTGAAAGAACACGTTTTGGTTGTTTAAAGCTACTACGTTTTTGGTAATTTGTCATTGCAGCCCTAGGACACAAATATATTCACAATAAAAGAAATGAAAATTAAAATTATACCGACATGTCATTTTTAACCTGCCACTTTCACAAAGATCAAAAAACCTGATAACAGACTAAGTCAGAAAATGTGTTGGGAAATGGATTGCTTTTATTTGCTACTGGTGGGAGTAAATGTAAACTGATATAATCTCTAGAAATTACTTGACAATTTCTATCAAAATTACAAATGCACATACCTTTTGACCCAGTAATTCTGCTTCTAGGATTTATCCTACATTCGAGAAAGTTGCATGTGTGGACAATTACACATGGACACGGTAAGAATCACAGCTCTATCTGTAACCACAAACATCTGGAATGAACACTAACTGTTCATTATCAAGTGATGTTTGAGTACACTGAAGAACATCTATACTTGGAGTCAGCAAACTTTTTACTTAATGGGCCAGATAGTAAGTACTCTAGGTTTGCAGACCCAGAGGGCTCTGGTACAATGACTCAACCGTGCAGTTGCAACTCAAATGTAGTCATACAGACTGGATGCTGTGGATTACGTCTGTAATCCCAGCATTTTGGGAGACTGAGGCGGGTGGATCACCTGAGGTCAGTAGTTTGAGACTAGCCTGGTCAACATAGCGAAACCTTGTCTCTACCAAAAATACAAAAATTAGCCAGCGTGGTACTGGGCACCTGTAATCCCAGCTACTGGGGAGGCTGAGGCAGGAGAGTTGCTTCAGCCTGGGAGGCAGAGGTTGCAGTGAGCTGAGATCGCACCATTGCACTCCAGCCTGGGTGACAGAGCGAGATTCCATCTCAAAAAAATAAAATAAAATAAAATAAAAAATAAATAAAAATAAAAAATAATAATAAACATTCATTGAGCCAT
>NW_012121820.1:6109676-6110501 GCF_000951035.1 Colobus angolensis palliatus | reverse complement strand
CGGAGTCTCACTCTGTTGCTCAGGGTGGAGTGCAGTGGCATGATCTCGGCTCACTGCAACTCCGCCTCCCGGGTTCACGCCATTCTCCTGCCTCAGCCTTCTAAGTAGCTGGGACTACAGGTATGTGCCACCACGCCCAGCTATTTTTTGTATTTTTAGTAGAGACGGGGTTTCACCATATTGGCCAGGCTGGTCTTGAACTCCTGACTTCGTGATCTGCCCGCCTCAGCCTCACAAAGTGCTGGGATTACAGGCATGAGCCACCACGCCCAGCCAGAAAAGACAAACCTATTATTAAGGCAGAAAGTAGATTAGTGTGGTTGCCTGGAGCTGGGAGTGGGATCAGAGATAAGGATAAGTAGTTCCTACTGAGGTGATGAAAAAGCTGCATTATATTAAAAATGTACTAAAAATAATTGAATTACACACACAAAAGCAGTGGATTTCATAGCATGTAAATTACATAGCAATAAAACTGTCTTTTAAAAAAGAGAGACAGGAAGAAAAGAAGAAGCAAAAGAAAAAAGGCCGGGCATAGTGGTTCATGCCTGTGATCCCAACACTTCGGGAGGCCAGGGCGGGTGGATCACCTGATGCCATGAGTTCGAGACCAGCCTGGCCAACATGACAAAACCCTGTCTCTAAAACCCTGTACTAAAAATACAAAAGTTAGCTGGGTGCAGTGGCGCGCGACTGTAGTCCCAGCTACTTGGGAGGTTGAGGCAGGAGAACTGTTTGAACACAGGAGGCAGAGGTTGCAGTGAGCCAAGATCACACCACTGCACTCCAGCCTGGGCAACAAGAGTGAAACTCCGCCTCAAAAAA
>NW_012121820.1:6107380-6108841 GCF_000951035.1 Colobus angolensis palliatus | reverse complement strand
GAATGTCATTCATCAAGTTTAGAAACTTTTTGACAGTAGAGAGTGTCCATCTCAAAAAAAAAAAAAAAAAAAAGGAAAAAGAAGAGAGAGAGAGAAAAAAAAATAGAGGAAGAGGAAGCGGACGCGGAAGAATAACCACCCAAACCAATCAGTCTGCAGCGTTTGGGATTCAGCTTTTTAAAAATTACGTACATTTGCCCAACTCCAATCTTCCAGTTGTTCCCACTCTCCACACTTTCTCAAAGATTACTGCCAGCATTTCCTCTGTCACATGTGCCAATTATTTCAGTCCTCTGGAATGTCATTCATCAAGTTTAGAAACTTTTTGACAAGGTGAATATGGTAACAAAGTCCAAGAGGTGGATGTTTTCCCACCCTTCTGAACCTCTTCCCTTCGCATACTCTTCTCCTCTGATGACTTCTCCTTTAGTCCGTGTTTACATTTTGTGATTTCTTAGACGTGAGTTCCTAGGCAACAGAAAGAGCTGCGTGCGCAGTGAGCTGCGCCTTAGGAAACTGTGGGCTTCTGGAGTGGCCTTCCCCTAAGTTCCCTGCGTGACTGTTGTAGATGTTTGTAGCTTGGTCTACCTAGCAACCCCTCCTCCTCCTCCTGGAAACAGCTCTAGGTTTCCTGGGTGGGGTTTCCTTCACCCACTTGGTGTTTGTGGTCCTGGAGAGGCAGACCGCCACCCATGGGCTCCAGGAATGAGCAGGTGACTCAGGTCAACCCAGACACCAACATAGCTCAGCTCTGGCTGTGGTGATTGGCTGAAAGATGGACATGTGACCTAAGAGAGTCCAGTGAGAGTCAGTTCTGAGATGTTTTCTAGAAATACTGGAAAAGAGATGTTCTTTTTCTACCATGATTGCTTTGTGGTGGGATGTAAGTTGACTGCTGTGAGCCTCGGTGGGCTACCATATGGGAAATTCCTATGAATGAAGCGTTGACCTTTCCTATAGTCCCTGAAAAAAATAAAAATAAAAATAATAAATGAAGCTAACACAGGCCGGGCACGGTGGCTCAGGCCTGTAATCCCAGCACTTTGGGAGACTGAGGTGGGAGGATCACCAGAGGTCAGGAGTTCGAGACCAGCCTGGCCAATATGGTGAAACCCTATCTCTACTGAAAAAATACAAATATTACCCGAGTGTGCTGGCATGTGCCTGCAATCCCAGCTACTCAGGAGGCTGAGGTAGGAGAATCGCTTGAACCCCGGAGGTGGAGGTTGCAGTGAGCCGAGGTGGTGCCACTGCACTCCAGCCTGGGCAACAGAGTGAGGCTCCATCTCAAAAAACAAAGAAAAGAAAAAGTGGGGGCCGCGCACAGTGGCTCACGCCTGTAATCCCAGCACTTTGGGAGGCCAAGGCGGGCGGATCACAAGGTCAGGAGACCGAGACCATCCTGGCTAACACGGTGAAACCCTGTCTCTACTAAAAATACAAAAAATTGAGCCAGGAGAA
>NW_012121820.1:6106359-6107330 GCF_000951035.1 Colobus angolensis palliatus | reverse complement strand
CACTCTGTTGCCCAGACTGGAGTGCAGTGGTGTGATCTCAGTTCACCACAACCTCCACCTCCCAGGTTCAAGTGATTCTCCTGCCTCAGCCTCCCATGTAGCTGGGATTACAGGTGCGCGCCACTGCTGCTGGCTAATTTTTGTATTTTTAGTAGAGATGGGGTTTCACCATGTTGGCCAGGCTGGTCTTGAACTTCTGACCTCAAATGATCCACCTGCCTTGGCCTCCCAAAGTGATGGGATTACAGGTGTGAGCCACTGCACCTCGCTTATTTTTTTTACATTTTACGATGAGGTCTTGCTATGTTGCCCGGGCTGGTCTTGAACTCCTGGGCTCAAGTGATCCTCCTGCCTCAGCCTCCCAAAGTGCTGGAATTACAGGTGTGAGCCACTGCATCCTCCCCTCCCTTTCCCTTATTTGACAGAAAATTCAAAGTACTTGATGTTAACAAAAAGCTGAGATGACCTAGAATTGCTTTTAATTTTTACTAAGACTGGATCAAAGCTTTCTGTTTTTGTTTTGATCGTGGGAAGAACATACTTGTACCTTTTTTTTTTAAATCACCGATAAAACAAGGATACAAGGAAACTCTGCTTCCTGAAAGTTTTGTTCTTCGTTTACAAGAGACAATAAACCCATATAAAAAGTTATGTAATAAGAGGATAGTCAATAACTATGTGTTCAACCTTTTGAACAATGATCCACAGTAAAATCTATGCTTTATACTATGACTCAGTAGATACATATATACACATACACTAAAATAAAAATAATGGGGCTGGGTGAGGTGGCTCATATCTGTAATCCCAGCACTTAGGGAGACCTAGGTGGGTGGATCGCTTGAGCCCAAGAGTTTGTGACCAGTCTGGACAACATAGCAAGACCCCATCTTTACAAAAAAATTAAAAAATTAGGCCGGGCGCGGTGGCTCAAGCCTGTAATCCCAGCACTTTGGGAGGCCGAGACGGGC
>NW_012121820.1:6100248-6100994 GCF_000951035.1 Colobus angolensis palliatus | reverse complement strand
CGTCTCAAAAAAAAAAAAAAAAAAAGTAAAGAACTCATCCAGGAATGGCCAGTTCTTTCCCAACATCCATTTTTCACCCTTCTCCATGTTAAGAGACTCCAATTTTTTCTCTTTTTTGGGTGGGGGGACAGGGTCTCAGTGTGTTACCTAGGCTGGAGTGAAGTGGTACAATCACAGTTCACTGCAGTCTCCTGGATTCAAGCCATCCTCCCACCTCAGCCTCTCAAGTAGCTGGGATCAGACGCACGTGCCACCACACCTGGCTAATTTTTTTTTTTTTTGTAGAAACTGGGTCTCACTATGCTGCCCAGGCTGTTCTCGAACTCCTGGGCTCAAGTGGTCCTCTTGTCTCAGCCTCCCAAAGGGCTGGAATGACAGGCATGAGCCACTGTGCTTGACCAGATTCCAATTTTTATTCTAGCACATTGCTACCTAGAATAAAGGTTAAATTTCCCAGTTTCCCTTGCAGTTAGGTATAGGTGAAAAAGTAGTGTCACTTTATAGCTTAGTCATATGTCTAAGTTCTGGCCAATGAGATGTGAGTTGACATGAGTGGAGGCTTCCAGAAGCCTTTTCTCCCTTCCCGCTTCCTGCTTCCAGGAATGCAGATTTGATGAATGGCATTCCAGCCACTATCCTGAGTCATGTGGATTTAAGAATGGAGTGCTAGATGAAGCAGACAGACAGAAACAAGGTTTCTGGTGAAAGAGGACCCACCATACCAGCCTTGGAGAACTAATCTATAG
>NW_012121820.1:6099146-6099798 GCF_000951035.1 Colobus angolensis palliatus | reverse complement strand
AGGATGGTCTCAATCTCCTGACCTCGTGATCCACCCGTCTCGGCCTCCCAAAGTGCTGGGATTACAGGCTTGAGCCACCGCGCCCGGCCTTAGACTTATTTTACATGAGAAGAGAAATAAACTTTTATCTCATTGAAGCCCCCAATTTGTCCTGTCTCTGTTACTATATCCAAAGTTGAGTCTGATGGACAGTGCCATGTTCCTCAAGCCCTGGCCACATGCTGTATTATCGGCTATTTTTTCATTTAGCTTATCTGACAGGTGAAAAAGTAGTGTCATTTCATAGTTCTAAATTCATTTCTGATAAGAGCCGATCTCATTTTTGTAGATTTTGAGCCATTTGTGGGATTTTGGGTCTGTGAACCATCTTCCCTCCCCTTTCCTCTTCTCCTCTCTTCTCCCCTCTCCTCTCCATCTTTCTTTTCTCTCCCTCTCTCTCTCTCTCTCTTTCTTTCTTCCTTTTTTTTTTTTTCAGACAGGGTCTGGCTCTTTCATCCAGGCTGGAGTGCAGTGCTGCAATTATAACTCACTGCAGCCTCCACTTCTTTAGGCTTACGCAATCTTCCCATTTCATCCTCCCAAGTAGCTGAGACTACAGGTGTGCGCCACCATGCCCAGCTAACTTTTTTAGGGATGGTTTCTTGCCGTGATG
>NW_012121820.1:6096075-6097517 GCF_000951035.1 Colobus angolensis palliatus | reverse complement strand
ACGGAATTTCACTCTTGTTGCCCAGGCTGGAGTACAATGACACGACCTCGGCTCACCACAACCTACGCCTCCCGGGTTCAAGCGATTCTCCTGCCTCCCGAGTAACTAGGATTACAGGTATGTGCTACCAAGCCCAGCTAATTTTGTATATTTTTAGTAGAGACGGGGTTTCACCGTATTGATCAGGCTGGTCTCGAACTCTCGACATCAGGTGATCCACCCTCCTCGGTCTCCTAAAGTGCTGGGATTACAGGCGTGAGCCACCGTGCCTGACCCGCAGTCTTGCTTTATAACAACCTGCTTCGGAGCTAATGAATCCAATCCCATGGGATCGAGAATTCAAGGAAATGAGAAAGACCTTAATCCATCTTAATGATCTAATCACCCCTTAAAGCCACCATCTACCAACACTACCTCACTGGGACAAAGTCAGGACATAAATTTGGGTGGGGACAAACTGTATTTAAGCCATAGCAAACCTAAAAGACTTATTATCAAATGAAAAGAAGCCAATGTGAAAAGGCTACAAACTGTATGATTCCAATTATATGACATCTGGAAAAGGCAAAACTATGGAGACAGTCAAAATATCAGCAGTTTCCAAGGGTTAGGAAGGAGAAGATGAATAGGTGGTATACAGAGGATTTTTAGGGCAATGAAACGATTCTGTCTGATACCATAATGTGCTTACGTTTTACTATACATTTGTCAAAACCTATAGAACTACATAACGCCAAGAGTGAACCCTAATGTAAACCATGGACGTTAATTCATAACGAGGGGTCATGAGGGTTCATCAGTTTTGACAAATATACCACTCTGGTTCAGGATGTTGATAGTCAGGGAGGCTGTGCGTGTGAAGAGACTGGGTATATGGGAACTCTCCATATTTTTTTATTGTATTTATTTATTTATTTCGAGTTGGAGTCTCACTCTGTTGCCTAGACTCGAGTGCCGTGGCGTGATCTCTGCTCACTGCAACCTCTGCCTCCCGGGTTCAAGCGATTCTCCTGCCTCAGCCTCCCAAGTAGCTGGGATTACAGGCACGCACTACCATGCCCAGTTAATTTTTATATTTTTAGTAGAGACAGGGTTTCACCATGTTGGCCAGGCTGGTCTCGAACTCACAACCTCAGGTGATCCACCCACCTCGGCCTCCCAAAAGGCTGGGATTACAGGCGTGAGCCATGGCACCCAGTATATTTATTTATTTATTTGAGACAGGATCTCACTCTGTCACCCAGACTGGAGGACAGTGGCACGATCTCTGCTCACTGCAACTTCTGCCTCCCAGGCTCAAGTGATTCTCCTGCCTCAGCCTCCCAAGTAGCTGGGATTACAGGTGTGGGCCACCACGCCTGGCTTATTTTTGTATTTTTAGTAAAGACGAGGTTTCACCATGTTGGCCAGGCTGGTCTTGAACTCCTGACCTCAAATGATCC
>NW_012121820.1:6095473-6095937 GCF_000951035.1 Colobus angolensis palliatus | reverse complement strand
AAAATACAAAAAATTAGCTGAGTATGAAGGCACGCCCTTGTAGTCCCAGCTACTTGGCGGGGCTGAGGTAGGAGGATCGCTTGAGCCAGGAAGGTAGAGGTTGTAGTGAACTGAAATCACACTACACTCCACCCTGAGTGATAAGAGCGAGACCCTGTCTCAAAAATAAATTAAAAAAAAAAAAAATTAAAGACCAGGCATGGTGGTTCATGCCTGTAATCCCAGCACTTTTTCTTCCTTTTTTTTTTTTTTTCCCCAGACAGGGTCTGGCTGTTTCACCCAGGGTGGAGTGCAGTGCTGCCTCCACTTCTCTAGGCTTACACAATCTTCCCATTTCATCCTCCCAAGTAGCTGAGACTACAGGTGTGCGCCACCATGCCCAGCTAACTTTTTTAGGGATGGTTTCTTGCCGTGATGCCCAGGCTGGTCTCAAACGACTGGGCTTAAGCAATCCTCCAGCCATG
>NW_012121820.1:6093349-6095117 GCF_000951035.1 Colobus angolensis palliatus | reverse complement strand
ATATTTTTGTACTTTTAGTAGAGATGGGGTTTTGCCATGTTGGCCAGGCTGGTCTCGAACTTCTGACCTCAGGTGATCCACCCACCTCAGCCTCCCAAAATGCTGGGATTATAGGCGTGAGCCGCTGTGCCTTGCCTATAGTTTATTTTTTAAAAGGAGAGGGGATTGGCCCTGAATGGATCAACTTAGGTCATGTGTCTCTGTTCTAATGAATGTGGCCAGAGGAATCGAGCACACTAGTTAGTCATGTTCAGGTGCGTGCTCATCTCTGGAGCCAGGAGTGGAATCAGCCCTCCAAAACACATGGAGGCCAGGTTTGGTGGCTCATGCCGGTAATCTCAACACTTTGGGAGGCCAAGGCAAGCAGACTGCTTGAGCCCAGGAGTTCGAGACCAGCTTGGGCAACATACTAAGACCCTGTTTCAAAAAAAAAAAAAAAAATTAAATTACTTAACCAGGTGTGGTGGCATGTGCCTGTAGTCCCAGCTACTCAGGAAGCTGAAGTGGGAGGATTGCTTGAACCGGGTAGTTCAAGGCTGCAGTGAACTATGATCGTGCCACTGCACTCCAGCCTGGGTGAAAGAGCTAGACCCTGTCTTCAAAACCAAAACAAAACACAATGGATTAGGGATGGGAGGGATAGAATCCTAGAAATAAATTAAGGACTTATTTCCAGAGAAGAGGGGAACAGATATTTGGAGTCAATAGATATTGACTCTCCTAGGCAAAGAGGAGAATGAAATCCTTGTGACCAGACAGCAGAGTCCAGAGGCCTTGTTGATAAAAGAGATGGAGTTTCTGGAAATACTGAGTGATCGATTCTCATTTAGATGTCCAATTAACTCCCATTCATGTCAACTTTATTAATTTATTGACCACCTAATATGTCCCAGACTTTGTGCTTGGAGTTGAAGAGACTTTTGTGAATAATAACTCAACCAACAAGTCCATGAATTTTCAAAGACTTAATGTTTATTCTGTACACATTTCGAAGACCTTGCAAATTTCACCACTATGAAATTAAATTTCACATGGCCTAATTAGAATCTCCGCACTCCTAAATCGTTGCAATTTCAGAGAATTGGAGGGTTCAAAGGAAAGCAGGGCACTCACGCGATTCACCACAACCCCCCGGCTGCTGGAACACCTGGTTAACTTTTGACCTTGACCAACTCCAGTGACCATTTGAAGGGAAGAAAGTGCCATCCCAAGATTGCCCATGGTTACTCTTGGGTGGCTAGACCCCTAACTGTGTGCATCAATCTGGAGATGTTGTTATTGTTCAAAAGAATGGGACATGAACCACAAATTAATTGGTTGTACACAGGCTTTTAAAACCAACAAAATTAACTTTTTAATATTGTTCATGAAATGAAATACAAACCCTTTATTATTGTAAATTTTAGTGTCTGGACACTTTTGAAGTGGTTTTGTCAGTTTTTTTTTTTTTTCATAAAATGCTGCCACTGCTCCATTACTGTTTGTGAGAAAGAAAGTATAGTAACACATTATTTTCTCTGCCCCCGCCACCACCCCACCATGGGGTTCCTGTTTACATTATATATATACACATATATATACACACATACATATATATGTATATATACACACATATATGTACATGTATGTGTGTATATATATATATATATTTTTTGAGACAGAGTCTTGCTTTGTCACCCAGGCTGGAGTGCAGTGCTGCGATCTTGGCTCACTACAACCTCCACCTCCTGGGTTCAAGCAATTCTCCTGCCTCAGCCTCCTGAGTAGC
>NW_012121820.1:6083198-6087193 GCF_000951035.1 Colobus angolensis palliatus | reverse complement strand
GGACACTGAATGATGTGTTGGCAATTTGTTTGATACAATACATGGCCACTATTTATTTATTTATTTATTTATTTTTTGAGATAGGGTATCTCTCTGTCACCCAGGCTGGAGTGCAGTGGTGTGATCTCAACTCACTGCAACCTCCACCTCCCGGTCTCAAGTGATCCTCCCACCTTAGCCTCCCCAGTAGCTGGGGCTACAGGCCTGTGCCACCTTGCCCAACTAATTTTTCGTGGAGGTGGGGTTGCACCGTGTTGCCCAGGCTGCCTCTAACTCCTGGACTCAAGGGATCTCCCCCTAACCCCTGAGATGGAGTCTCTTCTGTCGCCTAGGCTGGAGTGCAGTGGCATCATCTCAGCTCACTGCAACCTCCACCTCCCAGGCTCAAGCGATTCTCCTGCCTCAGCCTCCCAAGTAGCTGGGATTACAGGCGTGCACCATCATGCCCGGCTAATTTTTGTGTTTTTAGTAGAGACAAGTTTTCACCTTGTTAGCCAGGCTGGTCTTAAACTCCTGACCTCAAGTGATCTGCCTGCCTCAATCTGCCGAAGTGCTGGGATTACAGGTGTGAGCCACTGTGCCTGGCGTGGACTCAAGGGATCTGCCCATCTCAGCCTCCGAAAGTGCTGGGATTCCTGGCGTGAGCCACTGGGCCCGGCCTATTATTTCTTATGAGTTTTTGGGTGGTTGTATGGCCCTTCTGTTGGTCTCACCTGGGTTCGCTCATGAAGCTGTATGTGGCTGAAGGCTCAGCCGGGACAACCAGGTGGTTGTCTCTCTCATTCTGTGGGTTTTCTTTCAGGGTTTCTTCTGGTGTGGTGGTCTCAGGGCAGAGTTCCAAAAGAGTGAAAATGGAAGCTGCAAAGTTTTTCAAGGTATAAGCTCTAGACGTGTGCAGCATCTCTTCTGTTCCACTATGTTGATCAGTGCAGGTCCCAGGAAGCTCCACGTGGGTTTAAATCACGTTGGTCTTTTCAGGGCTGTATCCTCAGTGCCTAGAACAGAGCCTGGTACACAGAATATTTATTGATGCAACTGAGATTATCGCAGTGTATTTTTCTGTGAGCACAGCAGCTTATTCACAGCAGTGGTTCCCTAAATGGTGGTTACTTTATTATAGCTTTCCTAGGGGAGATAAATAATGTAAATTTTCCGCTATTTTCTTTTTTTTTTTTTGAGACAGTGTCTTGCTTTGTCACCAAGGCTGGAGTGCAGTGGTGAGATCTCGGCTCACTGCAACCTCCGCTTCCTGGGTTCCAGTGATTCTCCTGCCTCAGCCTCCCAAGTAGCTGGGACTACAGGCACGGGCCACCACACCCAGCTAATTTTTGTATTTTTAGTAGAGACAGGGGTTTCACTGTGTTGGCCAGGCTGCTCTCCAACTCCTGACCTCAAGTAATCCAACTGCCTTGGCCTCCCAAAGTGCTGGGATGACAGGTGTGAGCCACCGCGCCGGCCTCGGTTATCTGCTATTTCTAGGAATACTTCAGGTTAGCACAGAATGAACACTGAACACTGACCTTTTTTTTTTTTTTTTTTTTTTTTTAGAGACAGGGTCTTACTTAGGCTAGAGGGTAGTGGCACGATCACAGCTAACCGCAGCCTTGACCTACCTGGCTTAAGTGATCCTCCCACCTCAGGCTCCCAAGTAACTGGGACCACAGGTGCAGCATAAGCCACCACACCGTTTAGCAGAAACAGGGTCTTAGTATGTTGCCCAGGCTGTTCTTGAGCTCCTAGGCTCAAGCCATCCAACCACCCAATCTCTCAAAGTGCTGGGATTACAGGTGTGAGCCACCACACCCATCTCACACCATTAACTTTTTCAGTCAATCTGCATTAAGCATTTAGTATGTACTTGGTGCTACGGAAAGCATCAAAGAAATTGACACTACACGTTCTAAAAACTTTCCATTGAGGAATTAAGATTTAGTCGGTCTCCAGCTGTGTGATCTTAAGCTAGTTACTTAATGTCTCTGAGTTTCCATTTCCTGATCTAAAAAATAAGGATGAAATACTACTCTTGCAAGGCTCTTATATATCCACGTATTCAACAAATACAGCTTGAGTTCCTACTCGGTGTTTGTTCCACACACCTCTAGGAAGCAGAGATTCAGTAGTGCTGGACATTGGAAGGAGTTTTCAGTGGGGATGGAAGCCAGGGTGCAAAGAGAAAGCGTTTGTATGTGAAGGCTTCTGGAAAATTACTTAAAGCTGGGCTCAGTGGCACGTGCCTGTAGTCCCAGTTGCCCAGGAAACCGGGGTGGGAGGACCTCCTGAGCCCGGGAGTTTGAGGCTGTAGTGAACCGTGATTGAGTCACTGCATTCCAGCCTGGGAGACAGAGCAAGACCCCATCTAGAAAAATAACTAAGTAAGTAAATAAATAAATAATGACTTAAACCATCTCAGAAGACAGGAACATGAGTCTCTGAAGGCCGCTGTATTAGCTGTCTATTGCCGTGTAACAAATTGCCTCAAAATTTAGCAGCTTAAACCAGTAAACATTTATTTAACAGTTTCTGCGGGCCAGGAATCCAGGAGTGGCTTTGCTGGGTGGTTCTGCCTCAGGGTATCTCCCCTGTTTACAGTCATGCTGTTGGCTGGGCTGCAGCTGCTGGAAGCCTCTTTGGGGCCGAGAATCTGTTTCTGAGCTTGTTCATGTGGTTGTGGTCAGATGGTTTCAGTACCTCATGACATGGAAGCTGGCTCCCTCACTAAGCAAGAGAGAGAGAGAAACCAAGAGAGAAGTTTTAAGAAAGAGAGAGGGGCTTGGTGTGGTGGCTCACGACTGTAATCCCAGCACTTTGGGAGGCTGAAGCAAGCAGATCACTTGAGGTCAAGAGTTTGAGACCAGCCTGGCCAACATGGTGAACTCCATCTCTACTAAAAATACCAAAATTAGCCAGGCGTGGTGGTGCACGCCTGTAATCACAGCTACTCGTGAGGCTGAGGCACGAGAATCACTCGAACCTAGAAGATGGAGGTTGCAGTGAGCCAAGATGGTGCCACTGCATTTTAGCCTGGGCAACAGAGTAAGACTCCATCTCAAAACAAAAACAAAGACAAAAAAAAAGATAGAGAAAAACAAGACAGAAGCGTTATTGTCATGATGCACCATCACTTCTGCCAAATTTTACCTGTCACACAGACCACCCTGGTGCAATACAGGAGGGCACTGCACGAGGTGGGCACACCGGGAGCAAAGGATCGTTGGGTCACTGGAGGGCATTTTGGAGTCTGGCTAACACGGCCCCATGACTTTTTTGTGATTTCTTATTTTATTTTATTTATTTTTTTGAGACAGGATCTCACTTTGTCACCCAGGCTGGAGTCCAGTGGCACGATCTTGGCTCACTGCAGCCTCAACCTCCTGGGCTCAAGTGATCCTCCCACCTCAGCCCCCAACAAGTAGCTGGGACTACAGGTGCACACTGCCACACTTGGCTAAATTTTTTTTGTGTGTATATTTTTAGTAGAGACAGGGTTTTACTATGTTGGCCAGGCTGGTCTCGAACTCCTGAGCTCAAGCTATCTGCCTGCCTTGGCCTCCCAAAGTGCTGGGATTACAGGTGTGAGTCACTGCATCTGGCCCGGTTCTCACTTTAAATATTCACCTTTTTCCTTCGCCTCCTCCTCTTCCTCTCCTCGTCCTCCTCCTTCTTCTTCCTTCTTCTTTTCTTTCTTCTTCTTTTTTCTTTATGTTTTTGAAAGAGGAAACAGGGAGTCACTCTGTCTCCCAGGCTGGAATCAGTGGTGCAATTGCAGCTCACTGCAGTGTCAACTTTCTGGGCTCAAGCGATCCTCCCACCTCAGCTCCTGAGTAGCTAGGACTATAGGCACATGCCACCACACCTGGCTAATTTTAAAAAATCTTTTGTAGAGACAGGGTCTCGCATGTTGCCCAGGCTAATCTCAAACCCCTGGCCTCAAGCAGTCTTTCCACCTCGGCCTCCCAAGGTGCTGGGATTACAGGCATGAGCCACTGCGCCTGACC
>NW_012121820.1:6075968-6076472 GCF_000951035.1 Colobus angolensis palliatus | reverse complement strand
AAAAATAAAAATAAAAAAATAAAAAATAAATAAATAAATAAATAAAAAATAAATCAACTGGGCATGGTGGCACACGCCTGTAGTCTCAGCTACTTAGGAGGCTGAAGCAGAATGGGGATCACTTGAGCCCAAAAGTTGGAAGCTGCAATGAGCTATGATCCCACCACTGCACTCCAGCCTGGGCAACAAAGCAAGATCCCATCTCTAAAAGAAAAATGAAAACATAAAAACGATACTAATAGTGAGCAATTTAGGGGCAATCCTGCTTCATCTTTCTCTCTACTCTCTTCCCTGCTGCTTGGATTACTTGGATACAAATCTCAGTTATCACACCACTCTGTGGATGCTTCCGTGTGTATCTCTAAAAAGTAAAGACTCGACTTTGGTCATAATCACAATTCTAATATCACACATTTTAAAAGTTAACAATGGCCGGGCACGATCGCTCATGCCTGTAATCCCAGTGCTTTGGGAGGCCGAGGTTGGCCTCAGGAGCTAGGTGTA
>NW_012121820.1:6075235-6075783 GCF_000951035.1 Colobus angolensis palliatus | reverse complement strand
TTTTGTACAAAAGTTCAGAAGCTGGACTCAGCCCAGCAGAAAGGTTTGCTGATCTGCCCTGGGGAAGGTGTAGATTTCAGCCCATCCCTGTATGCCTTCACTCAATACTCCTCTGAAAGCATAAGCTGCTGGAATTAAAACAGCAGTTTTGATGTGCTTGGAGCTGAAGATAAAGTCCTGTTTGCATACTGTAATGATGTAAACATTTTGACAATTATCAGGTGAAATCTTTGGCTGTTCTTGACTCCACTCCTCTGTAAGTGATTATGCGTGGCAAGAGAGTCTCTCCACCCCATGACTGGGCCCTCACTTACAAGTTAATTGACTTGTTTGGTCGCTTTCTTCTTAAGCCACAGGAGTGATGAAATGCAATTTTTTTCTTGTGTTCTTTCGTAACACACCAAGAAAAACAAAGCTGAGTTTTAGGTCCTGTTGCATTTATTAACTTTTGAGGGTCTAGCTATGAGTTTTCAAAAACAACAACCAACCACCAGCTCTTTTGATCTCGGTTTGAATCTCTATGATCTGAGATAAATTAGGTCCCCCCC
>NW_012121820.1:6069275-6070255 GCF_000951035.1 Colobus angolensis palliatus | reverse complement strand
TGCAAGCTCCGCCTCCCAGGTTTACGCCATTCTCCTGCCTCAGCCTCCTGAGTAGCTGGGACTACAGGCACCCGCCACCATGCCCGGCTAGTTTTTTGTATTTTTTTAGTAGAGACAGGGTTTCACCGTGTTAGCCAGGCTGGTCTCCATCTCCTGACCTTGTGATCCGCCCGTCTCCGCCTCCCAAAGTGCTGGGATTACAGGCGTGAGCCACCGCGCCCGGCCTGAACACTGATCTTTACTGTTTTCCCCAACCTACCCCCAATTCGCTGTTATCTGATGCTCAGTAAACTGTCAGAGATGCATTACCAAAATAATACAGAGGTGGTCGAAATCATATCGAAGAATGTAGTCATGGAATCTGTTTGCCCGCGTTCAAATCCTGGCCCCACCTCTTACTAGCTATGAGACCTTGGACAAGTCATTTAAATGCTCTATGCTTTTGTTTCCTTATCTGTAAAATAGGCTTAATAATAGTACCTCTTTACTGAGATTGATAAAAATTAAGTGGGTTAATATTTGTCAAGTACTAACAAGGGAGATGGGTATGCAGTCACTGTTATGTAAGCGTTAACTATCATTATAAGTAACCCACAGGCCCTGACTTTGAGTTTCCAATGAGTCACTTTCTTCAGATACCACAGAAACTTTTGGGAGATATTGTTCTATGCCTCATCTGACAGTCTTCAGGGAATTAGGAAGCCATCAGGATGAACTCTGAGCAAGAGTGAAAGCAGTTCATGACTGGATAGCTTTAATTCACCTACTCTTAATTTCATACATGGTGCATAGATTAACTGTGGCTTTCTATCAGTAGATAGGAATTAGAATGCCTTTTATGGAGAAGTCAGCTTTACAGACTTAAATAGAAAAATAAGGCTGGGCGCAGTGGCTCAGGCCTGTAATCCCAGCACTTTGGGAGGCTGAGGCAGATGGGTCATTTGAGGTCAGGAGTTCCAGACCAGCCTGACCAACATGGT
>NW_012121820.1:6062156-6063851 GCF_000951035.1 Colobus angolensis palliatus | reverse complement strand
AAATAAAAAAATAAAAATAAAAAAAAAACTAGCTGGGCGAGGTGGCAGTTGCCTGTAGTCCCAGCTACTCGGGAGGCTGAGGCAGGAGAATGGCGTAAACCATTGGGTGTGCATGGGCATCACCCAATCATTGAGGGTCTCAATTGAAGAAAAAGGCAGAGAAAGGGTGAATTATTTCTCTGTTTCAGCTGAGACATCCACCTTCTCCTGTCCTTGGACATCTCAGGCCTTCTGACTTGGACCAGGACGGATGCTGTTGGCTCCCTTGGTTCTCAGGCTTTCAGATTGGGACTGGAACTGCATTACCAGCTTTCTTGGGCCTCCAGCTTGCAGATGGCAGATAGTGGGGCTTTTCCACCTCCATAATCCTATGAATCAATCCCTGTAATAAATCTCTTCCTATTCATATCTATCTATCTACCTATCTATCTATCTACCTATCTATCTATCTATCTATCTATCTACCTACCCACCCACCTGCCTACCTATTATCTGTCTACCTTTTGTTGATGTTTTTTGTGGTTTTTTTGAGATGGAGTCTCACTCTATTGCCCAGGCTGGAGTGCAGTGGTGTGATCTTGCCTCACTGCAACCTCTGCCTTCTGCGTTCAAGTGATTCTCCTGCCTTGGCCTCCCAAGTAGCTGGGACTACAGGCACGTGCCACCACGCCCAGCTAATTTTTGTATTTTTAGTAGAGATGAGGTTTCACCATGTTGCCCGGGCTGTTCTCGAATTCCTGACCTCAGGTGATCTGCCCATCTCAGCTTCCCAAAGTGGTGGGATTACGGGCATTACCTATCATCTATTTATCTATTTATTATCTATCTATCTATCTACCATCTAGTATTTATCACCTATCTCATCTATGATCTATCAATCTGTTATCTATCATCTATTAATCGATTATCTATCAATCTATCATCTATCAATCTATTTCTATTATTTATCTATTATAAATCAATCTATTGCTCTATCTGCCTATCATCTATTTATCATCTATCTACCTGTCATCTATTTCTGTACCTATATACCTATCATCTATTTATCATCTATTATCTATCATTTATCTATCATCTATCAATCTACACTTGATTTTAGCCAAAAGTCCGAGAAGTGATCTATCTTCTATCAATCTATCTATTAATATATTATCTGTCTGTCTATCTATCTATCTATCTATCTATCTATCTATCTATCTATCTATCATCTATCTATCCTACTGGTTCTGTTGCCCTGGAGAACCCTGACTAACATAGGCAGTAAGTAAGTTGTGGTGGTAACTGGGTTTGAGTCTGCCTCCTCCTCTCCTCAACCACTTGAATCTCTCTATGCCTTGCATTAGCTGCCTATGAAATGGGAATAATTACAGCAAGTCCAACTCCTCTTCTTTTTTTCTGGAGACGGGGTCTCACTCTTTCACCCAGGCTGGAATGCAGTGGATCTCAGCTCACTGCAACCTCCGCCTCCTGGGTTCAAGTAATTCTCCTGCCTCAGCCTCCTGAGTAGCGGGGACTACAGGCGTATGCCGCCCACACCCGGCTAATTTTTTTTGTATTTTTAGTAGAGACGGGTTTTCACCATGTTGCCGAGGCTAGCTTCGAACTCCTGAGCTCAGGCTGCCTGTCTCGGCCAACTCTTCTTAATGTCTGTTCAGCATCTCTTCTCCCCTTCTTCCTTTAGTCATTGGAACCCCC
>NW_012121820.1:6056877-6057354 GCF_000951035.1 Colobus angolensis palliatus | reverse complement strand
AGGAGAATCGCTTGAACCCGAGAGGCAGAGGTTGCAGTGAGCCAAGATCGCACCATTGCACTCCAGCCTGGGCAACAAGAGTGAAACTCTGTCTCAAAAAATAAAAAATAAAAATAAACAAATATGTCTTAAAAACAATATAGGTTAACTACAATACCTAACAAAGTTTGACATTTACCTACTGCTGACCCAGTAATTCCACTTTGGGGTTAAGAGAAATGTGTGCCCATGTCCATAAAAATACTTGTTCCAGGCCAGGTGCAGTGACTCACACCTGTAATCCCAGCACTTTGGGAGCCCGAGGTTGGCGGATCACCTGAGAAAAAAATTAGCTGGGCATGGTGGTGCATGCCTGTAGTCCCAGCTACTCAGGAGGCTGAGGCAAGGGAATCGCTCGAACCCAGGAGGTGGAGGTTGCAGTGATCTGAGATCGCACCATTGCACTCCAGCCTGGGCGACAGGGCAAGATTCCGTCTC
>NW_012121820.1:6053906-6056227 GCF_000951035.1 Colobus angolensis palliatus | reverse complement strand
ATCCCAGCACTTTGGGAGCCCGAGGTGGGCGGATCACCTGAGAAAAAAATTAGCTGGGCATGGTGGTGCATGCCTGTACTCCCAGCTACTCAGGAGGCTGAGGCAAGGGAATTGCTCGAACCCAGGAGGTGGAGGTTGCAGTGATCTGAGATCGCACCATTGCACTCCAGCCTGGGCGACAGGGCAAGATTCCGTCTCAAAAAAAAAAAAGAAAAAAACTTGTTCCAGAATGTTCATAGAAGCTTGTTTCATAATAGTCCAAACTGGAAACAACCAAGTGCTCAACAACAAGAGGGTAAACAAATGATGGATGGTCCCAGAATGGAATTCAACTCAACAATAGCCAGGAAAGAATTATTGGGGCATCCAACATGACTCAGTCTGAAAAGCATTATTTGAGAGAAGCCAAATACATGAGTTCATGCTGGATGCAGTGGTTTACGCCTGTCATCACAGCACTTTGAGAAGCTGAGGTGGGTGGATCATTTGAGGTCAGGGGTTTGAGACCAGCCTGGCCAACATGGTGAGACCATGTCCCTACAAAAAATAAAAAAATTAGCCAGGTGTGGTGGCGGGCCCCTGTAATCCCAGCTACTTGGGAGGCTGAGGCAGGAGAATCCCTTGAACAAGGGAGTGGAGGTTGCAGTGAGCCAAGATCATGCCTCTGCACTCCAGCCTGGGTGACAGAGTGAGACTCTGTTTCAAAAAAGAAAAAAAAAAGAGTTCATTATGTATGATTATGTTTATGTGGAGTCTAAGAATAGACAAAACTAAGGGTGATAAAGGTCAGAATAGTGGTTATCTTGTTTTGGGAAGGGGCAAGAGGGAACCTTCTGGGGGATGGAAATGTTCTGTGTTCTAGGGGATGTTTGGCACTGTCTGGAGAGGTTTTTGATTGTCACAACTGGTGGTGGGGGGTGCTACTGGCGTCTAGTGGGTAGAGGCCAGAGATGCTGCTAAACTGAATCTTGCAATGCACAGGATGACCCCAAAACAAAGAATTATCTGGCCTGAAATGTCAATTGGGCTGAGAGTGAGAAATGTTGGTATATGATTTAAATTGCTTAAACATGATCAAGGCGTTTCTGCATCCTTGCGGGTACTTGCCATTATTACAGACAATTTTTGAGTGA
This sequence comes from Colobus angolensis palliatus, assembly GCF_000951035.1. Lineage (NCBI taxonomy): Eukaryota > Metazoa > Chordata > Mammalia > Primates > Cercopithecidae > Colobus > Colobus angolensis. Next base: position 6,055,094 of record NW_012121820.1, on the reverse strand, counting down.
CAGAGATGGCTAGTTATCCTCAGGATGCAGAGTTGTCATCGGAAAGCGGCCAGGGATGGTATTTCCCAATCCCCTTTGCATCTGGGTACAGCCTGTGATTCATTCTGCAAATAGAATGTGAGCAAAAGCAATGTGTATTAGCTCTGCACAAAGCAGCTGAGAAACGTGTGCACCTTTTCCATTCTCCTTCCCCTGCCACCACTGGATGCAGACATCAACGATGAGGCCCCAGGGATGGAGGAGAGCTGTCAGTCAACTGGCAACGCAGTGCTAGAGGAGATAAACTTCTATTATGAAAGCCTCTGAAATGTGAGCGTTATTTGTATAGTGGCTAGCGTTACTCTATAATAGAGTATTCAACAAAAAAATATCGTCTTTGAAGGTCAGATCTCCCAAACTGATATATTAAGGGGCAGTTAATCTCACTTGTAAATTCTCTGAGAGCAGGGATCATGTGCTATACATTTTCTTAATCCTCTTTTCATTGTTCATCTCTGCTTTATTCTCAGGTAGAATCTTACCAAATGGTGGCTCCAGCAACTATAGACTTACTTCCTACCGAGTTAGCAATTCCAGAGGAATCTTTTAGGCAACTGTTGCAACAAAAGTTTAAGAACTGAGCCTCAAAGACTTGGCTTGGATCACAGCTCCATTCTTGAACCAATCACTGTACCCAGAAGGAATGAAAAAAATTCTAACTGGCCAAACCTATTTTTTTTTTTTTGAGATAGGTCTTTCTCTGTTACCCAGGCTGGAATACAGTGGTGTAATCGTAACTCACTGTAGCCTCAAACTCTGGGTTCAAGTGATCCTCCCACCTCAGCTTCCCAAGTAGTTGAGATTAGTGTGCACCACCACGCCTGACTAATTTTTTAAATTTTATGTAGAAACGGGTCCTTTCTATGTTGGAAGAGGGTCAGGCGGGCGACTTGAGAAATCAAGCGCCCTGGTTCACCTGTGATTTGGGGTTTTATACGCTGACGTGCTTCCGGGATCTTGAGTTCCTTCTCCCACGATTTTTCACTGGCGATGGGCTGTCTGCACGTGCAGTGTGTTTACTGGAGTTGTGTACCTGCTCATTGAGCCATTCTTCTCTTACCAGTTGAACGTCCCTAGACGGTCATCAGTTAAACTTTGTCATTTTGCCTCTTAATTGCCATGCTTGAGCCCATTTACCCAGTCCTGAGA
>NW_012121820.1:6051311-6052459 GCF_000951035.1 Colobus angolensis palliatus | reverse complement strand
CCTATTTTTGTGCAGTTTTTTGTAGAGCCAGGATTTTGCCATGTTGCCCAGGCTACTCTTGAACTTCTGGGCTCAAATGATCCTCCTGCCTTGGCCTCCCAAAGTGCTGGGGTTACAGGCATGAGCCACCATGCCCAGCTTAAGGAATCTTTCCAAGGAATCTTTGGAATCTTTCCAAGGACTGCTGCCTTCAGGTGGAGTTTCAAAGTTCAAACGGTCTTTATTCATAGCCTTTTTAAACTTGTGGGGGCTACATTTTTCAAATATATTTTCAAAGGCCTTCATCTGGGGAGAGGCCTTAAATGTGCCAACTGCCAGCTGCAAGAACCAAGTGGCCAGACCATTGAGGTTTTGAAGTCTTGCAAAACAGACATGTAAAAGTCAAGTGCACAGGCAGGACCTTAGAGTGGCACCCAGAACCCAAGGCCTTGAAAGATCCCAGCTTGTTTCTTTACAGAAAGCTCGGCTTTGTTGGACAGGCTGATAGAAACCGCGCCCAGCTGTAGAAAGGTTGCATGTGTAGATATGTGTGTGTTTCTGCTTCCTCTTTTTTTTAATCTCATACAATTACAAGCACATAATCTCAAGGGTCTGCAGCTCATGTCACCTTGGAGTTATTTTTGGTTTGCCCCCAGAACATCAAATGTTCAATTCAAGAAGGGTTTGACAGGGCATGGAGAGTGCCGACTAAACCCAGAGAGGGCAAGTTCAAGCATGTTTTTCGCTACCCCAATTTGCATCAGTGCCTCCCCACGCCGCAAAAACACATGCCTCTTTTGCATTACTCACTGAAAAGTGAAAACTGATCAAGGAAAGGCATGTTTTGTTATTTAAAAATATCTTTATTTCATAGCATGGCTGCTAAATCTGGTAAACAGCAATATGCTGCTAGATCTGAATAATGGGGTCTTTTTTTCCTTTTTTTTTTTTTCTTTAACACAGCATCTCACTCTGTCACTCAAACTGGAGTGCAGTGGCGCAATCATGGCTCACTGCAGCCTGGAACTCCTGGGCTCAAGCGATCCTCCTGCCTCAGCCTCCTGAGCAGCTGAGACTACAGGTGCGTGCAAGCATGCCCAGCTAATGGGGTCATTTTTGTTTCTTTTTCTTTCTTCTTATTTCAACCCTATTATTTGATCTTTTTTTTT
>NW_012121820.1:6047893-6048674 GCF_000951035.1 Colobus angolensis palliatus | reverse complement strand
GATAATATGGTGAAACCCCGACTCTACTAAAAATACAAAAAATTAGCCAGGTGTGGTGGCGGGCGCCTGTTGTCCCAGCTACTCGAGAGGCTGAGGCAGGAGAATGGTGTGAACCAAGGAGGCAGAGCTTGCAGTGAGCCAATATCATGCCACTGCACTCCAGCCTGGGTGACAGAGCGAGACTCTGTCTCAAAAACAAAAAACAAAGAACAGAAAAACACAACCTTAGGTTCTACAGGTGATATTATCTATAGGAGCAATTGGGAAAATCACAAATCTTGTGACCTCTGGCCACATGACTCCCAAGCAGTAAAGGATTATAGGAACTGTGCCTATTTTATCAGAATTCAGTTCCCTCTCATCCTCCTAAACTTGTGGCCTTTCATTAGTTTTACAAAGGTGGTTTAGTTTTGGGGAGGGCTATTATCATTTTCGCTTTAAGGTAAAGCTATAAACTAAATTCCTCCCAAAGTTAGCTTGGCCTATGCCCAGGAATGACCAAGGAGTTTGGAGGTCAGAAGCAAGATGGGGTCAACTATGTAAAATTTATCTTACTGTCACAATTTGGCAGAGGCAGTTTCAAGGCCAGCAGTGAATGATAGCCACAGTGTGCTATCATCGCACCTGTGAAAATCCACTGCAATCCAGCCTGGACAACATAGCAAGGCCCTGTCTTTTAAAAATGTATTTAAAAAATGGTTGGGCATGGTGGCTCACGCCTGTAATCCCAACACTTTGGGAGCCTGAGGTGGGTGGATCACCTGTGGTCGGGAGTTCCAGA
>NW_012121820.1:6041949-6043955 GCF_000951035.1 Colobus angolensis palliatus | reverse complement strand
GTGTTAGCCAGGATGGTCTCGATCTCCTGACCTTGTGATCCGCCCGTCTCGGCCTCCCAAAGTGCTGGGATTACAGGCTTGAACCACCGCGCCCGGTCTTTTCTTTTTTTTTTTAATTGAAAAAATGTTGGACCAAGCGTGGTGACTCACACCTGTAATCCCCACACTTGGGAGGCTGAGATGGGAGGACTGCTTGAGCCTGGGAGTTTGAGACCAGCCTGGGCAACAGAGGGAGATCCCATCTGTACAAATTAAAATGAGAAGTAAATAATTTTGATAATTGCAGATTCACATGCACTTGTAAGAAATAATACAGGGATCTCTTTTACACTTTATCCATTTCCCTCCAACTGTGCAAAAGTATAGTATAATACCACATTCGGGATGCTGATATTCATATGACCCACCAATCTTATTCAGATTTCTCTTATTTGTAGAGATGGGGTTTTGCCATGTTGGCCAGGCTAGTCTTGAACTCCTGGCCTCAGGCAATCTGCCCACCTCAGCCTCCCAAAGTGATGGGATTACAGGCGTGAGCCACCGCGCTTGACCAGATTTCTCTTTTTAGCTGTACTCATTTGTGTGTGTATTAAGTTCTATAAAATTTTATCACATATGTCTTGTGTGTCCACTACCACAGCTCAGATACTGAACAGTTTCAAGACCACAGGGATCCCTCATTGTGCCTTTGTATAACCTCACCCACACCTCTCTCCCACAGACTGCACTCCCAGCCCTCATCCTTCACCCCTTGGAAACTGCTAATCTGTCCTCCAGTTCTGAAATGTTGTCATTTCAAAAATGTTACAAGCCGGATGTGGTGGCTCACGCCTGTAATCCCAGCACTTTGGGAGGCCGAGGTGGGCAGATTGCCTGAGGCCAGGTAGATCACCTGAGGTCAGGAGTTTGAGACCAGTCTGGTCAACATGGTGAAACCCTGTCTCTACTGAAAATACTGCAATCAGCCAGGCATGGTGGCAGGTACCTGTAATCCCAGCTACTCAGGAGGCTGAGGCAGCAGAATCACTTGAACCTGGGAGGCAGAAGTTGCAGTGGGCTGAGATCACACCACTGCACTCCAGCCTGGGCAACAGAGTAAGACTCTGCCCCCTCCCCTCCACATACACACAAAGTTACACAATCGGAAGCATACCCAATCCCCATACAGTATGTAATTTTAGGGGATTTTATTTCCCCCCCAGCATAATTTTCTGGAGATTCTTTCTGTCACATGAATCAATAATTCATTTATCTTTATTGCTGAGTAGTATTCCATGGTGTGGATGTACTAGTTTAACTATTTACTTGTTGAAGCACATCTGGGCTAATTCCAGTCTTTGGTTCTGCCTCCTGTTTTTATATAAAGTTTTATTGAAACACAGCCATGGCCATTTATTTACATTTTGTCTATGACTGCTCCTCAGAGTTGAATAGTTTCACCACAGACCCTAGGGCCCACAGCCTAAAATATTTACTCTCCAGGCCTTTACAGAAAAAATTTGCCAACCCTTATTCCAAGCACCTAACGTTTATTAATCTTAATTTTCACAACATCCCTATATAATTGTTATCCTCATTTTGCAAAGGGAGAAACTGAGGCACAAAGAAAGTAAGTAATTTGCTCATAGTCACACAGCTGAGCTAGGTTTTGAACTCAGCAATATGGCTCTAGGGGCTGCCTCTTAACCAATCCTCCTCAAAAGAGAATCTTCTCAGTTCAAGACAGAGGAACTTGGCCAGGCGTGGTGGCTCACACTTGTAATCCCAGTACTTAGGGAGGCCAAGGCGGGCAGATCACCTGAAGTCAAGAGTTCCACACCAGCCTGGCCAACGTAGTGAAACCCTGTCTCTGCTAAAAATATGAAAATTCAGAGCGAGACTCCGCCTCAAAAAAAAAAAAAAGAAAATTAGCCGGGCGTGGTGGCAGCCTCCTGTAATCCCAGCTACTCGGGAGGCTGAGGCAGGAGAATCGCTTGAACCTGGGAGGCGGAGATTGCAGTGAGCCG
>NW_012121820.1:6035860-6040954 GCF_000951035.1 Colobus angolensis palliatus | reverse complement strand
TTTGAATTTTTAGTAGAGACAGGGTTTCACCGTGTTAGCCAGGATGGTCTTGATCTCCTGACCTCGTGATCCACTCACCTTGGCCTCCCAAAGTGCTGGGATTACAGGCATGAGCCACCGTGCCCGGCCTCGTTTCTTCATTTTTGTGGGGAGACTTATGCCCAGCTGAGAGGATTTGGGTCTCCCTTTAGGGTGACCAACTATCATGATGTTCCTGGGATTGAGGGAGGTTTCTGGATTGTAGGACTTGCAGTGCTAAAACCGAAAGTGTCGATGGGTATGGTGGCTCATGGCTGTAATCCCAGAACTTTGGGATTGCTGGTGGATGGATCACCTGAGGTCAGGAGTTCAAGACCAGCCTGGCCAAAATGGTGAAACCCCGTCTCAACTAAAAATACAAAAATTAGCCAGGTGGGTGTGGTGGTGCACACTTGTAATCTCAGTACTTTGGGAGGCTGAGGTGGGTAGATCACCTGAGGTCAGGAGTTTGAGACTAGCCTGGCCAACATGGTGAAACCCCATGTCTACTAAAAATACAAAAATTAGCCGGACTTGATGGTGCATGTCAGTAATCCCAGCTATTTGAGAGGCTGAGACAGGAGAATCACTTGAACCCAAGAGGCAGAGGTTGCAGCGAACTGAGATCACGCCACTGCACTCCAGCCTGGGTGACAGTGATACTCTGTCTCAAAAAAAAAAAAAAAAAAATTATCTGGGTGTCATGGCACATGCCTGTAATCCCAGCTACTCACTAGGCTGAGGCAAGAGAATCACCTGAACTCAGGAGGTGGAGGTTGCAGTGAGCTGAGATCACACCACTGCACTCCAGCCTGGACAACAGAGTGAGACTCTATCTCAAAAAAATAAATAACTAGAACTGAGAGAGTCCTCGGCAAATCATTCACCCTCGTCCAACTAGTCCCTGAGGCAGACTTGGAAGAAGAGGGTAGATTTCAAAAGACAAAGATATATTCATTCATTTTTTGAGATAAGGTCTCACTCTGTTACCCAGACAAGAGTGCAGTTGTGCAATCATAGCTCACCACAGCCTTGAACTTCTCAAGGGATACTCTTGCCTCAGCCTCCCAAGTAGTCGGGACTTCAGGTGTGCACCACCGTGCCCGGCCACAAAACAAAGACAAAAAAAGAAAAGCAACATTTCAGTACTGGGTAGTGGCTCACGCCTGTAATCCAGCGCTTTGGGAGGCCAAGGTGGGTGGATCACCTGAGGTCAGGAGTTCAAGACCAGCCTGGCCAACGTGGCGAAACCTTGTCTCTACTAAAAAAATATAAAAATTAGCTGGGCATGGTGGCGCGTGCCTGTAGTCCCAGCTACTCGGGAGGCTGAGGCAGGAGAATGACGTGAACCCAGGAGGCGGAGCTTGCAGTGAGCCGAGATCGCACCACTGCACTCCAGCCTGGACAACAGAGTGAGACTCTATCTCAAAAAAATAAATAACTAGAACTGAGAGAGTCCTCGGCAAATCATTCACCCTCGTCCAACTAGTCCCTGAGCCAGACTTGGAAGAAGAGGGTAGATTTCAAAAGACAAAGATATATTCATTCATTTTTTGAGATAAGGTCTCACTCTGTTACCCAGACAAGAGTGCAGTTGTGCAATCATAGCTCACCACAGCCTTGAACTTCTCAAGGGATACTCTTGCCTCAGCCTCCCAAGTAGTCGGGACTTCAGGTGTGCACCACCGTGCCCGGCCACAAAACAAAGACAAAAAAAGAAAAGCAACATTTCAGTACTGGGTAGTGGCTCACGCCTGTAATCCAGCGCTTTGGGAGGCCAAGGTGGGTGGATCACCTGAGGTCAGGAGTTCAAGACCAGCCTGGCCAACGTGGCGAAACCTTGTCTCTACTAAAAAAATATAAAAATTAGCCAGGTGTGGTGGTACATGCCTGTAATCCCAGCTACTCAGGAGGTTGAGGCAGGATAATTGCTTCAACCCGAGAGGCAGAGGCTGCAGTGAGCTGAGATTGCGCCACTGTACTCTAGCCTGAGGGAGAGCACGAGACTCCATCTCAAAAAAAAAAAGGAAAGTAAAGGAATAAAAGAATGGCTACTTCATAGGCATAGCAGTAGCATGGGCTGCTGATTAGTTGTTTTTATGGTTATTTCTTTCTCCAGCCTGGGTGACAGAGCAACACTCTGTCTCAAAAAGAAAAAAAAATGTTACCTTGCCATATATTGAAATGGCCCCAGGAGCCTGCTCTTTTCTCCCCCTCCTCTCATCCCATTAGGAAAAAAAAAATGGCCCTACAAAGGCTTCTTTTGTGGGGGAAAATTTTCATTGTAAAGAATTTCTATGAACATAACTAGATTTTTCCTCTTCCAGGCTCTCCCAATCCTGGTGAGATTAACTGAGAATCTAGCATCCTATAAAGATCTGAATAGAAAACATTAAAAAAAAAAAAAAATTATAGAGATGGGGTCTCACTGCGTTGCCCTGGCTGGTCTAGAAGTCCTGGGCTCAGGTGATCCTCTCGCTTTGGCCTCCCAAAGTGCTAGGATTACAGGCATGAATTACCATGCCCGCCCAACAAATAGGAAACATTTGTCCTCTATTGTCTCTAAGGGCAGCCACCTATGAGACTTCATCTACTTCATACAAACCTTGGTCTCCATAGCCCCTTATTGTTTTGTTTTGTTTTGTTTTGTTTTGTTTTGTTTTGTTTTTGAGACAGAGTCTCGTCCTGTCACCCAGGCTGGAGTGCAGTGGCTGGATCTCGGCTCACTGCAAGCTCTGCCTCCCAGGTTCACTCCATTCTCCTGCCTCAGCCTCCCCAGTAGCTGGGATTACAGGCACCCGCCACCTCGCCTGGCTAATTTTTTTTTTGTATTTTTAGTAGAGACGAGGTTTCACCGTGTTAGCCAGGATGGTCTCAATCTCCTGACCTTGTGATCCGCCCGTCTCGGCTTCCCAAAGTGCTGGGATTACAGGTTTGAGCCACCGCGCCCGGCCCATAGCCCCTTATTGTAACCCAGACACTCCTTTCTTTTGATTCCAGATCTCTAGATAGTAACTTAACTCTCAGCCAATCAGAAAATCTTTGAAACCGCCTGTGACCTGTAAATACCCTTGCTCACTTTGAGTTGTTCCGCCTTTCTGGACTGAACCAACATACACCTCACATGTATTGATTGATATCTTATGTCCCCCTAAAATGTATAAAACCAACCTCAAAGGCCTGGTGCGATGGCTCATGCCTGTAATCCCAGTACTCTGGGAGGCCGAGGCAGGCAGATCACCTGAGGTCAGGAGTTTGAGACCAGCCTGGCCAACATGGTGAAACCCCGTCTCTACAAAAAATAAAAAATTAGGCCAGGCGTGGTGGCTCACACCTGTAATCCCAGCACTTTGGGAGGCCAAGGTGGGTGGATTACCTGAGGTCAGGAGTTTGAGACCAGTCTGACCAATATGGTGAAACCCTGTCTCTACTAAAAATACAAAAATTAGCCGGGCATGGTGGCGTGGGCCTGTAGTCCCAGCTACTCGGGAGGCTGAGGCAGGAGAACTGCTTGAACCTGGGAGGCGGAGGTTACAGTGAGCCGAGATCGCACCACTGCACTCCAGCCTGGGTGACAGAGCGACACTCCGTCTCAAAATGAAAAATAAATAAAAATAAATAAATAAATAAATAAATAAATTAGCTGGGTGTGGTAGCACACACCTGTAGTCCCAGCTACTCCAGAGGTTGAGACAGGAGGATTGCTTGAGCCCGGGAGGTGGAGGTTGCAGTGAGCTGAGATTATGCTACTGCTCTCTAGCCTGGATGACAGAACAAGAGCCTGCCTCAAAAACAAAAAAAAGTCTTCTGCTAGCCATCATCACTCATATTTGGCTCAGAATAAACCCCTTAAATATTTTGCAGTCCGGCTTTTTTCAACACCTTTATTTGAACTTGTCTGATTGTATCCACAGGTTTAGATTCAGGTTGAATATTTTTGGCAAAAATACTACAAAAGTGATATTGTGTGTGTCCTTCTTGGGAAATGATTTTTATTATTACTACGTTTTAATAAATTTACTTTTGGCCGGACGTGGTGGCTCACGCCCGTAATCCCAGCACTTTGGGAGGCCAAGGTGGGTGGATCACCTGAGGTCAGTTGTTCCAGACCAGCCTGGACAACATGATGAAACCCTGTCTCTACTAAAAATAGAAAAAATTAGCCGGGTGTGGTGGCCGGTGCCTGTAATACCAATTACTTGGGAGACTGAGGCAGGAGAATCGCTTGAACTCAGGAGGCAGAGGTTGCAGTGAGCTGAGATCATGCCATTGCACTCTAGCCTGGGCAATAAGAGTGAAACTCCATCTCCAAAAAAATATATATATTTTTATTTATTTACTTTTCATTTATTTAAGAGGGGTATAGCATCACATGGAATCTTTGTCCAATGGCCTTAGCAGGAAGATTGTTTCAGAATTTGGCACGAACTATGCCCATAGTTCCATGGGTCTGAGTTACCTTTCCCCACATCACTCTGGTTTTGTTCAGTTTGCTGCCAGGAGTCACTGCCCTGTTCTCTGCTTTGTATACATAAGCACATCTCTTGCCCAAATTGGGTTCAGTTTCATCTCAGGCATAAATGCCTTCAATGTTAAGAAGAGCTGTGTACTCCCTTTGGTTCAAGAGACCCTGCCTATAGCCAGTAAAAATGGCTTTGGGGCCAGGCCTAGTGGTTCATGCCTATAATCTCAGCACTTTGGGAGGCCTAGGCAGGAGGATCACCCGAGGCCAGGAATTTGAGACCAGGCTGGTCAACATAGTGAGACCCTGTCTTTACAATAAAAAGAAAATAAAGCCGGGTGTGGTGGCTCATGCCTGTAATCCCAGCACTTTGGGAGGCCGAGGCAGGTGTATCACCTGAGCTCAGGAGATCGAGACCAGCCTGACCAACATAGTGAAACCCCATCTCTACTACAAATATAAAATTAGCTGGGCGTGGTGGCACACACCTGTAATCCCAGCTACTCGGGAGGCTGAGGCTGGAGACTCACTTGAATCCAGGAGGCGGAGGTTGCAGTGAGCCGAGATTGTGCCACTGCACTCCAGCCTGGGCGACAGAGTGAAAGTCTGTGTCA
>NW_012121820.1:6026447-6030140 GCF_000951035.1 Colobus angolensis palliatus | reverse complement strand
CTGAGGAGGCTGAGGTTAGAGGATCACTTGAGCCTGGAGCGCTCTAGGTTACGGTGAGCTATGATTGCACCACTGCACTCCAGCCTGTGCGATGGAGTGAGACCTTGTTTCAAAAGAAAAAAAAAAAAAAGCCCTGTCAAGCAGACAGGCTCCAAGATGGTAGAAAGAGAAAGGCCTTGGGGAATGATTTTTAAATTTACAGCAGCTGAGAGTCTAACTTCTTAGAGTGGGAATATAGTGAAATACTAAAAGGTGAAGGTGAAATCCCTTGCCCAAGGTCATATGTGCCTTTCAGTTGGTGACCCCGGACTCTAATCCTGGTCTCCTTGTCTCACTGTACCTGTATGTTCTTCTGTCTTCTCTGTTCTTAGAAACAAACTTGTTCCTCCCCCCACCTACAGCGTGCCTTCTGTGGTGAGAACTCCGCTTAAAAAATCCTTTTTCCCTTATTACTTTTGCACACAAGTCAGTTCTCTCCAACAAGGCCTGAACTGCCATTGTTTGCTTCAAACTTCCTTGCATCCATTCCTTCCTCTTTTCAAGATAAGGCCTGTTTTTTCCCAGGGTTCTGGGGAACCACACCTAGAAGAGGCTGTTCCAGACAAGTCTAGCATTGCTTCCCTTTTTCTGATAAGGCTCCATTGTTGAGAATACTCCCTTTGTTTCTTACCTGTCTCCAAAACATGCTGGAATTTACTTCTATTTTAGTTTGCTGGTGTGGCCATTACTGTTAAGATGGTGGTTAATTGTCTTCATATTCTACATTCTTTTTATTTTTTTCTTTTTTTTTTGAGACGGAGTCTCGCTCTGTTGCTCAGGCTGGAGTGCAGTGGCACGATCTCAGCTCACTGCAACCTCTGCCTCTCGGGTTCGAGTGATGCTCCTGCCTCAGCCTCCCGAGTAGCTGGGACTACAGGCGCCCACCACCTCACCCAGCTAATTTTTTGTATTTTTAGTAGAGACGGCGTTTCACCATGTTAGCCAGGATGGTCTCGATCTCCTGACCTCGTGATCCACCCGCCTCGGCCTCCCAAAGTGCTGGGATTACAGGCGTGAGCCACTGTGCCCAGTGTATTCTACATTCTTAATAGCCAGTTAGCTGACCATCTCCAGAATTATGGCTTAAACCAAAGCTTATAAAACTTGAACATGCATCAGAATCACCTGGAGGGTTTTTTAAAAACACTAGTTGTGGGCTTCACCTCCAGAATTTCTGATTCAGTAGCTCTGGGGAGGAGCCAATAATTTGTATTTCTCTTTTCTTTTCTTTTTTTTTTTTTAAGATGGGGTTTCACCATGTTGACCAGGCTGGTCTCGAATTCCTGACTTCAAGTAATCTGCCTGCCTTGGCCTCCCAAAGTGCTGGGATTACAGCCATGAGCTGCAGTCCTCGGCAAGAATTTGTATTTCTAACCTAATCTAACCCAACCTAATCTAATCTAATCTAATCAAGTGATGCTCGTCCACAGACAACACTTAGAGAATCATTGGGAGCTGGGTGTTGTGATTTGTGTCTATAATTCCAGCACTTTGGGAGGCCAAGGCAGGAAGATCCCTTGAGGCCAGGAGTTGGAGGCCAGCCTGGACAACACTGCAAGACCTCATCTCTACTAAAGATAAAAAAAATTAGCCAGGCATGGTAGCATGCACCTGTAGTCTTAACTACTTAGGAGGGTGAAGCAGGACGACGGCTTGAGTCCGGGAATTTGGCTGCAGTGAGCTATTATCACACCACTGCGCTTCAGCCTGGGCAACAACAGAGGGAGACCCTGTATGTTAAAACAAAACCAAAAACATCATTGGCTTAAACTGACATTTATATAATGTCAAACTGATTAGGCTAGGTGCAGTGGCTCACACCTGTAAACCTTGAACTTTGGAAGGCTGAAGCTGGCAGATTGCTTGAGCTCAGGAGTTCAAGACAAGCCTGGGCAACATGGTGAAACCCCATTATAAAAAAAAAAAAAGAAAACAAAGAAATACAAATTCTCAGCTCTTCTTCCTTCCTTTCCTTCTTTCCCTCCTTTCTTCCTTCCCTCCTTCCTTCCTTCTTCCTCCTTCCTTCCCTTCCTTCCTTCTTCCTTCCTTCCTTTCCTCCTTCCTTCTTTCTCTCTCTCTCTCTCCTTCCTTCCCTCCCTCCTTCCTTCTTTTTCTCTCTCTCTTTCCTTCCTTCCCTCCCTCCCCTCCTTTTTCTCTCTTTCTTTCTTGCTTTCTTTCTCCTTCCTTCCTTCCTTCCTTCCTTCCTTCCTTCCTTCCTTCCTTTTCCTTTCTTTCCTTTATTTTTCTTTTGACTGGATCTTGCTCTGTCATCCAAGCTGGAATGCAGTGGTGCTTGCATCTCAGCTCACTGCAACCTTCTCCCCCAGACTCAAGCGATCCTCCCACCTCAGCCTCCTGAGTAGCTGGGACCACAGGTGTGCACCACCATGCTGGCTATTTTTTGGTATTTTTCGTAGAGATAGAGTCTCATTATGTTGCCCAGACTGGTCTCGAATTTCTGAGCTCAAGCGATCCGCCTGCCTTGGCCTCCAAAAGTGCTGGGATGACAGGTGTGAGCCACCATACCTGGCCAAAACCCCGTTTCTACAAAAAATACAAAAATAGCCAGGTGTGGTGGTGTGCGCCCAGTAGTCCCGGCTACTTAGGAGACTGAGGTGGGAGGATAGATTGAGCCAGAGAGATCAAGGCTGGAGTGAGCCATTATCCCGCCAATGCACTCCAGCCTGGGTGACACAGTGAGACAGTGAGACTCTCTTAAAAAACAAAAACAGACAAACTGATTATATCGAAGTATCGTAAAGCAAGTTACAGACATGATGTCACCCATAAACCCTAACCATGTCTACTTCCCAGGGGCTAAATTCGCTACTTTCTCTTGCTCTCCACATCTAATCTATTTTGAAGCTTTTCTTGTCTAGCTTCAACATATACCCTGAACCCCCATCCTTTCTCCTACATCATCTTAGCCCAAGCTCATATCCCCTGTGGCCTAGAATACCGCAGCCACTTCTCATCTGGTATCCTCTCCCAGTCTTGACCCATCTCCCTACGCAGTCACTGAGTTATCAGTGGAAAATGCAAGTTAGATCGTGTCACTCTGTTAAAAACACATCCGGTGGCTACTGCAATTAGAATAAATGGCAAACTTCTTTTGTGACTGACAAGAACCTGCATGCCCAGACCCTGCCTCTCTGTCTGGTATTCTCGTTGCTTCTTGAGCCTTGCTTATCACGCCCAGGTACACTGGAGTCTTCCTCTTTCTGCGCATGTCAAACTCTTGGTACTTGTAATTGTCTGGAATGTACCCCACTCCCAGCCTGAATTCTGTGCTTGACAAAAGGCTACCTTTTCTATCCACTTACCTGAAGAAAGTGAAGAAATGTCTAAGATGTGCTTGTAGGTGAAAAAAGTAAGGTGGGAAGTATGTATTGCACATGTTACCTATTTATTTATTAATTTATTTGAGATGGAGTCTTACTCTGTTGCCCAGGCTAGAGAGCAGTGGTGTGATCTCAGCTCATCACAACCCCTGCCTCCCAGTTCTAGCGATTCTCCTACCTCAGCCTCCCAAGTAGCTGGGATTACAGGCGTGCACTGCCATGTCTGGCTAATTTTTGTATTTTTCTTTTTCTTTTATTTCTTTTTTTTTGAGATGGAGTTTCACTCTTGTTGCCCAGGCTGGAGTGCAATGGC
>NW_012121820.1:6019505-6020962 GCF_000951035.1 Colobus angolensis palliatus | reverse complement strand
TGTCTGGCTAATTTTTGTATTTTTCTTTTTCTTTTATTTCTTTTTTTTTGAGATGGAGTTTCACTCTTGTTGCCCAGGCTGGAGTGCAATGGCACGATCTTGGCTCACTGCAACCTCTGCCTTCCATGTTCAAGCAATTCTTCTGCCTCAGCCTCCCGAGTAGCTGGGATTACAGGCATGCACCACCATGCCCAGCTAATTTTGTATTTTTTTAGTAGAGACGGGGTTTCTCCATGTTGAGGCTAGTCTCGAACTCCTGATCTCAGGTGATCCACCCGCCTGGGCCTCCCAAAGTGCTGGGATTACAGGTGTGAGCGACCACGCCCAGCTATAGTATTTTTATTTTTCATTTTTATTTATATTTTTTTGAAACAGAGTTTCTCTCTGTCGCCCAGGCTGGAGTGCAGTGGTGCGATCTCGGCTCACTGCAACCTCTGCCTCCCAGGTTCAAGCGATTCTCATGCCTCAGCCTCCCAAGTAGCTGGGATTACAGGCACATGCCACCATGCCAGCTAATTTTTGTATTTTTAGTAGAGATGGGGTTTTGCCATATTTGCCAGACTGGTCTTGAACTCCTGACCTCAAGTGATCCAACCACCTTGGCTTCCCAAAGTGCTGGGCTTACAGGCCAGGCTGTAATCCTCAGAGCCACTGAGCCTTGGCCATGTTGGCCAGGCTGGTCTTGAACCCCTGACTTCATGTAATCAGCCCACCTCCGCATCCCAAAATGCTGGGTTTACAGGCGTGACCCACTGCACCTGGCCTAAAAATTTTGTAGAGACAAGGTCTTGCTATGTTGTCTAGTCTCAAACTTCTGGCTTCCAATGACTCCCCACCTCAGCCTCCCAAAATACTGGGATTATAGGCAAAAGCCACTGCACCTGACCTCTATGTTACCATTTAAGTAAAAAACAGGAGATATATAGCCCTTTGCTTGTACATGATTCAGATACCTCTGAAAGGATACACAATAAAGTTAACTCTTGTTGTCTCTAGGGAAAGATGCTGGGTGTCTAGGGAAGAGTAGAAAAAAGATTTTTACCAGAAATCTTTTGTACCTTTTGAATTTTGAACCACATTATACCTGGTCAAAGTAAATTAACAAATAAATACCATCAAGCCTAACTAGTTAAATAAGTACTTATGTGGTTATTCCGTACCTGTCACAAGCTATTTTTTTTTTTTTGTAGCACTGATTACAATCTGTGATTATCTTGCTTTTGTGTATGTGTTAACTGATTTTCTGTCCCTGTCCCCACTGGATTACAAAGTCCTGAGAGGAGAGACTGTTGCTGTTTGTGTCTCACCATTACATTCCTAAGAATTAGCACAGTGCCTGGTAAATGGCAGGATGTCAACAAATATTTGTTTGGGATTTTTTTTTTTTTTCTGAGACAGAATCTCGCTCTGTTGCCGGAGCTGGAGTGCAGTGGCGCAAACTCGGCTCACAGCAACCT
>NW_012121820.1:6017104-6018674 GCF_000951035.1 Colobus angolensis palliatus | reverse complement strand
GCCTCAGCCTCCCAAAGTGCTGGGATTACAGGCATGAGCCACTGCACCCGGCCTCCCAGCTCATTTTTGTATTTTTTATAGAGATGGGGCTTCACCATGTTGTCCAGGCTGGTCTCGAACTTCTGGGCTCAAATGATCCTCCTGCCTTGGTCTCCCAAAATGATGGGATTTATAGGCATGAGCCACCGTGCCTGGCCGGTTTTTTTTCTTTTAATATGAAACACTTCATGAATTTGCATGTCATCCTTGCACAGGGGCCATGCTAATCTTCTTTGTGTTATTCCAATTTTAGTATATGTACTGCTGCAGGGAGCATAAGTATTTGTGGAATGAATGAATCTTGTCCAGTGGGGACAAAGTGGAAAGGAAGGTGCAATACAATCGCTTGTAGATTCAGGATCTGCATACCTGACTGGCAGACCTGCTTGCTGGCTTGGAACCTCCTGAAATTCATGACTATCTAACGAATTCTGAATGCATACCCATCCTCTGCAATTTCCTTGCCATGTCGGAGTCAATGAGATAATGCTGAGATTTTATTACCTGCTCTGGGCCTTAGGTTTCATGCTTGCAAAATGGGCTGAGTGAAACAGATCAGAGTTTGCCTAACTTGAGTTGTTCCTGTTCTATCTTTATGAGTTTTGCCATATCGTCTATATTATTTAGCATTTTTATATCTGTACCATCTATATTATTTACTGAGCATTTTTCTTGCATTGGTTCACTTATTTTTAGCTATATAAATTTTATTTCAAAAGGAAATGTTGTATCAATACATAAGCAGAAAACCTATACCTCTTGCCATAAATGGGAGCTAGAAGTAAAAATAAAGACAGTGAAACAACACAATGTGATTATATGCTGGCTAGAGACTGTTGCCTGTACAGGCTTTAGGGCCCAGATCTGCTTGTCCTCTGTCAAAAAGGAGATTGGGCTGGGGGTGGTGGCTCATGCCTGTAATTCCAGCACTTTGGGAGACTGAGGTAGGAGAATATTTTGAGGCCGGAGTTTGAGAGAAGCCTGGGCAACATAGGGAGGCCCTTGTCTCTACCAAAAGAAAAAAAAAAAAATTAGCAGGGTGTAATGGCACCTGCCTCAGGAGGCTGAAGTGGGAAGATCACTTGAACCTAGGAGGTCAAGGCTGCAGTGAGCCATGATTGTGCCACTGCACTCCAGCCTGGGCAACAGAGTGAGACCCTGATTCAAAAAAAATCAAAAACAAAAAAGGAGATTGCACCACATTGAGATTCCTACTGGAGGTAAAATTAGAAGAGGATTGAAAAAGGGGTGACTGAGGCTGGGCGTGGTGATTCAGGCCTGTAATCCCAGCACTTTAGGAGGCTGAGATGGGTGGATCACCTGAGGTCAGGAGTTCAAGACCAGCCTGGCCAACATGGTGAAACCCCATCTCTACCAAAAATACAAAAAATTAGCCAGCGGTGGTGGTGGTGCCTGTAATCCCAGCTACTCAGGAGGCTGAGGCAGGGTAATTGCTTGAACCCAGGAGGCAGAGGTTGCAGTGAGCCAAGATCGCACCATTGCACTCCAGCCTGGGCAACGGGAGCCAAAC
>NW_012121820.1:6014469-6016185 GCF_000951035.1 Colobus angolensis palliatus | reverse complement strand
CCTTGGCTGGAGTGCAGTGCCGTGATCTCGGCTCACTGCCACCTCTGCCTCCTGAGTTCAAGCAATTCTCCTGCCTCAACCTCCCGATTAGCTGGGACTACAGGCGTGTGCCACCATGCCCAGCTAATTTTTTTTGTATTTTTAGTAGAGACGGGGTTTCACCTTGTTGACTAAGATGGTCTTGATCCCCTGACCTTGTGATCTGCCTGCCTTGGCCTCCCAAAGTGCTGGGATTACAGGTATGAGCCACCATGCCTGGCATATTTGTCTATTCTTTGTGATTTATCTCTATGAGGCAATTGACATTTGATCTTCTTGATTTTTTTTTTTTTTCAGACAGTATATCACTCTGTTGCCCAGGCTGGAGTGCAGTGGCATGATCTCGGCTCACTGCAACCTCTGCTTCCCAGGCTCAAGTGATCCTCCCTCCTCAGCCTCCTGAGTAACTGGGACTACAGGTGTGCATCAACACACCTGGTTAATTTTTTGTATTTTAGTAGAGACAGGGTTTTGCCATGTTGCCCAGGCTAGTCTCCAACTCCTGGGCTCAACTGATCCACCTGACTTGGCCTCCCAAAATGTTGGGACTACAGGTATGAGCCACTGTATCCAACCCTTTTTGGTTCTCATAAGTCATTTTTATATTTTATTTTATATTTATTATTATTATTTTTTGAGACAGAGTCTCGCTCTGTCACCCAGGCTGGAGTGCAGTGGCCCAATCTTGGCTCATTGCAACCTCCGCCTCCAGAGCTCAAGTGATTCTCCTGCCTCAGCCTCCCAAGTAGCTGAGACTACAGGCATACGCCTCTGTGTCTGGCTAATTTTTTGTATTTTTGGTAGAGATGGGGTCACCTTGTTGGTCAGGCTGGTCTCGAATTCCTGACCTCAGGTGATTCGCCTGCCTCGGCCTCCCAAAGAGCTGGGATTACAGGCACGAGCCACTGCGCCCGGCCATTATAGGTCATTTTTAGATGGGATCTTGCTATATTGCCCAGGCTGGTCTGGAACTCCTAGGCTCAGGTGATTCTTCTATCTCAGCCTCCCAAAGTACTGAGATTACAGGTGTGAGCCACCTCGCCCGGCCTTCTTCAGACATTTGGAGGGTTACCATCTTCTCATAATTTATTTGTCACCTCAAGTGTCAAGAGCCTGACCTGATGCGCTACAGTAGCCCCACTAGCACCTAGTCTCTCTTACACCACCCTGTTTTATTTCTTCGATCGCATTTACCAAAGTACCTCAAGCCTATAATCCCAGCACTTTGGGAGAGCTAAGTGGCTTATGACTATAATCCCAGCACTTTGGGAGTCTGAGGCGGGAGGATTGCTTGAGCCCAGTAGTTTGAGACCAGCTTGGGTGAGACCTCCTCTCTACAAAAAATAAGAAGAAAAATTAACCAGGTTTGGTGACATGTGCCTGCAGTCCTAATTACACAGGAGGCTGAGGTGAGAAGATTGCTTGGAGTTCAAGGCTGCAGTGGTCCATGATTGCACCACTGCACTCTAACCTGGAACAGAGGAAAACCCTGTCTCCAATTAAAAAAAAAAAAAGGGCCGGGCGCGGTGGCTCAAGCCTGTAATCCCAGCACTTTGGGAGGCCGAGACGGGCGGATCACAAGGTCAGGAGATCGAGACCATCCTGGCTAACACGGTGAAACCCCGTCTCTACAAAAAAAAAACACAAAAAGCTAGCCGGGCGAGGTGGCCGGCGCCT
>NW_012121820.1:6012071-6013821 GCF_000951035.1 Colobus angolensis palliatus | reverse complement strand
GTGCCACTGCACTCCAGCCTGGGCAACAGAGTGAGACTCAGTTAAAAAAAAAAAAAGAAAAAAAGAAAAAGGCTTGCTGGGGACTCTAAGGTGGTTCCCGGGGCTCTGTTGCCTTGATAGCAAGGTTGCAGCACTTCACTATACCTTCAGCAAAATTAAAGCTCCGCCCTTAATGGAACTAAGTTACTTTCTCTATTTTTGTTTCTCCAGGGGTCTTCTTGTTTCCTTTCCTCCCTTTCCCAGCTTCCTTCGGCCTCTGTTCGGGGTGGACAGAGTCTCGCTCTGTCGCCCAGGCTGGGGAGTGCAGTGGCGTGATCTCGGCTCACTGCAAGCTCTGCCTCCCGGGTTCAGGCCATTCTCCTGCCTCAGTCTCCCGAGTAGCTGGAACTACAGGCACCTGCTACCACGCCCAGCTAATTTTTTGTATTTTTAGTGGAGACGGGGGTTTCACCGTGTTAGCCAGGATGGTCTTGATCTTCTGACCATGTGATCTGCCCGCCTCAGCCTCCCAAAGTGCTGAGATTACAGGTGTGAGCCACCGCGCCCGGCCCTCTGCGTGGTTCTTTATCAAACCTGCTTCTTTTTTTTTTTTTGGTAATATTATTCTGTTTGCATATTTTGGTACCTTCTTTTGTACCTTTAATAATTATTAGCTCATCTTTCGATGGCTTTTGTGCAAACATGCTATTATCTGAAGCTACACTTTTGCTTGGTGGGTTGACTCCTAGCTCCAGGAGGATAGTTTCTGTGCTGTAATTTCGGATTATATGAGCCCCAAGGCCTGATTTCCTGCCCTTGTATTTGCATTTCAATCGGAAGTCTTTGCTTTCTGAGACCCGTGACACCTCCTCCCCTGGCATAGTATCAGTTCACACTGTCGGTTGGGTTTCAGTTCCATTCTTGTTTTTTGACATGGGGGATTTCCCTTACTTTCCTGTGAACGCTGTGATTCGTGTAAAAGAGTACTTGTTATCTTTTACTCAGAATTTCCACATGTTTTTGCGGGTGGGGTTAAGTGTTTCAGGCTATCTAATCTGCTGTATTGCTGGAAATTGACCACCTTTGAGCTTTTTTTAGTATATTTTCTCTACCTCCTAGCTCTGAAAATTCAGTTTCTGTTCTTTCATTTCCCACCCTACTCCCTCCTATCTTATGTATCTTTTATCCCTTCAGCTTCAAATCCTTTTGTTAACTAGCTGATTTACTCTAGAGTTTCTAATTTAAATTCAGCCCGAGTGGCAATCTCACAGGTCAACCTGGTTCCTGTTGGGCCAGATATTCTGGGTCCAGCCATCTCATAAATCACTTGCCCTCCCCATGCATTGGCTGCCCCTGGGGCTGATGCCCATGTCTGACTCAATCAGCTGTGGTGTGAGCAGAAGTTGCCAGTCACATGGTACCAAAGAAGGTGACTTCTACCCTATCTTTAGAAGGGTCTGTGGGTAAGTGGGGCAGACATCATGACTGACGTGTACAGCAACATCCTTAACAGGTTTGCAATGTAGTTGATTGATAAACCCAGAAGGTTTTAATATATATATATATTTTTTTTGAGACAGAGTTTCCCTCTTTTTGTCTAGGCTGCCGTGCAATGGTGTGATCTCGGCTCACCACAACCTCTACCTCCTGAGTTCAAGAAATTCTGCCTCAGCCTCCCGAGTAGCTGGGATTACAGGCATGCGCCACCACCCTGGCTAATTTTGTATTTTTAGTAGAGACGGGGTTTCTCCATGTTGGTCAGGCTGGTCTT
>NW_012121820.1:6010456-6011744 GCF_000951035.1 Colobus angolensis palliatus | reverse complement strand
GGGGTTCCACCATGTTGGTCAAGCTGGTCTCAAACTCTTGACCTCAGGTGATCCACCTGCTTTGGCCTCCCTAAGTCTGGGATTACAGGTGTGAGCCACCGCACCTATCCCCCAAATTCATTTTTTTAAAAAGGAAGTGTTTTATTTCAGGGATGGAGTCAGCCAAGCTTTAAATGCCCCCCAAACTCTATATGATGGGATACCATGTAACCAGTGAAACATTATGAAGCTGCTTAACACTCAGCAGTTAAAAAAGATCTCCCAGATACTTTTACTTTTTAAAAAAGTTGTGGATACATTGTAGGTGTATATATCAATGGCGTACATTGATGTCTTGTTTCAGGCATGCAATGTGAAATAAGCACATCATGGAGAATGGGGTCCGGATACTTTAAGTTAAAAAAAAAAAAAAAAGGTAAAGCAGTGTGTATAATAGGCCTTTTTTTGTGTTACAAAAATGTATATATATAGACCAGACGCAGTGGCTCATGCCTGTAATCCCGACACTTTGGGAGGCCGAGGCAGGTGGATCACTTGAGGTCAGGAGTTCAAGACCAGCCTGGCCAACATGGTGAAAGCCCGTCTCTACTGAAAATACAAAAAATTAGCCAGGCGTGGTGGTGCACGCCTGTAATCCCAGCTACTTGGGAGGTTGAGTCAGGAGAATTGCTTGAACCCGGGAGGCAGAGATTACACTGAGCCAAGATCACACCACTGTACTCCAGCCTGGGTGACAGAGGGAGATTCCAACTCAGAAAAAAAAAAAAAAAGAATATATGTAAATATATGTGTGTGTGTGTGTGTGTGTGTTTATTTGTAAATGCATCTCTTAAATAATACCTAAGAAACTGGCAATGGTGGCTCCTCTGGAAGAGGAAGTGGGTGGCTGGGTGGCTGAGGGACTTATATCTCATTTCCTTTGTAGAAGTTAAAAATAAATGAAGAGGCTGGGTGCAGTGGCTGACGCCTATAATCAAAGTGTGAGCAGCAGTTTGGGAGGCCAAGGTGGAAGGATCACTTCAGGCCAAGAGTTCAAGACCAGCCTGAGCAACATAGTGAGATCTTGTCTCTACAAACAATTTTAAAAATTAGCTGTGCGTGGTGGTATTGTAGTCTCAGCTACTTAGGAGCCTGAGAAGCAGTGGAATAGTTTGAGCTGCAGTGAGCTGTGATTGTACCACTGTACTCCAGCCTGGGTGATGGAGCGAGACCTTGTCTCTAATAAAATAAAAAAAGGGCCAGGCGTGGTGGCTCACACCTGTAATCCCAGTCCTTTGGGAGGCTGAGG
>NW_012121820.1:6007459-6007976 GCF_000951035.1 Colobus angolensis palliatus | reverse complement strand
GAAGCCATGGCCTTCCCACTGGCAGTACTTCTCTCTTGACTTTACCCTTGAGAGGAATTGGGATCGCAGATCTATATACCAAGCCTGGCTCAGAGGTTTGAGGTCATGAAAAAGAATGTGGGGACCAAAGAGTCACCCTCCTAGCTCAGTGTCTTCAAGCCTTTGACTGAATCACAGACAGCAACAAATATATTTCACATTGCGATTCAGTATTGACACTTGTATTTCTGTCTTTTTTTTGAGATGGAGTTTTGCTCTTGTTACCCAGACTGGAGTGCAGTGGCGCTATCTCAGCTCACTGCAAGCTCCACCTCCCGGGTTCACGCCATTCTCCTGCCTCAGCTTCCGGAAGAGCTGTGACTGTAGGCGCCCGCCACCATGTCCTGCTAATTTTTTTGTATTTTTAATAGAGATGGGGTTTCACCGTGTAGGTCAGGAAGGTCTTGATCTCCTGACCTCATGATCCACCCACTTTGGCCTCCCAAAGTGCTGGGATTACAGGCGAGACCCACTGCGC
>NW_012121820.1:5998645-6000059 GCF_000951035.1 Colobus angolensis palliatus | reverse complement strand
GTAATCCCAGCTACTTGGGAGGCTGAGGCAGGAGAATGGCTTGAACCCGGGAGGCAGAGGTTGCAGTGAGCCGAGATGGCGCCATTGCACTCCGGCCTGGGCAACAAGAGCGAAACTCTGTCTCAGCAAACAAACAAACAAACAAACAAAACCCCAAAACTGGAATGCTTTACAGAATTTGCGTGTCATTCTTGTGCAGGGACCATGCTAATCTTCTCTGTATTGCTTCAATTTTAGTGTAAGTGCTGCCAACATGAGCATAGCCCTTATTTTTATTTTAGCCCTCTTACAATGGGTACTTTTAAAGCATTTGATAGCAAATGATTTTTTCTTCCAAAACAAATATGTTTAATATGTAAGTCTAGAGAGAAAAAGCAAAACAAAAATGAGCTGGGCTTCAAATTCTTCCAGCTGCAGAGTCATTTGCAGGTTGTGGAGCAGGACAAGTCTGTTGCAGTCAGGCCAGGTGCCAATTCCAACGGGCTCATGTGTCATCTCTGGCACAAAAATCACAGGTCGCCAAACCCTGATTTGGGTTTAAAGGAAGAGGCATGAACAAGGCGACTCTGGGTTGTAAAGCTCAGGCTGCTCTTTATCACCAAAAATTTGCCTTAAATATGATTCTTCTCAGGGGTGTTTTTCTCCTCTTTTAAGCAAAACAAGAGTCAAGTACTTGTTTACCCTAAATTGCATTTTTTGATCTCTCTCTTCTGCTCTCTTTCCCCATCATTTGTGTGTCCTTCCCAGGGAGAAAAGTGGTTCAGAGTACAGTCTGAGGGTGGAGCTTGGGGCTGTGCCAGTTCATTTTCAGATTAGGTATTTCGAAACAGAGTTTTAGGCATGTGTAGAGTTTAGGCTTCTACCCAAGGAATCTATTTTCACTTGCAGGGAAATTTCACACTGTAATTACTATAATGAAGCAAAATGTGGTATGGGGTGAGAGAGGAGAACATTGTTACTAACCCTTGGATATTAACCCCTACAAAGCAAGTTTGGAACTGCCATGTATTATCATTATTAACATTTGAGTGCTCTGTGCTTGACACTGTTTTTAGAGCTTTCACTGTCTTGTTCTGTTTAATCCTAATACCCTATGACATAAGCATTATTGTTGTTGTTATTATTATCATTATCAGTGTTCTCACTTTAGGAAATGGAGGCACAGAAAGTTCAAGTAACCATCCACTATCACACAGCTTTGTAAGTAGCAGAACCAGCTTAGCAGGTTAGGTAGTGAGTGTCAAAGCCCACATTTTCTTTTTTCTTTCTTTTTTTTAGACTCCAGGGTGGAGTATAATCACCTTGACCTCCTGGGCTCTAGTGAGCCTCCTGCCTCAGCCTTCCAGTAGCTGGGACTACAGGTGCACGCCACCATACTTGGCTAATTTATGTATGTATGTATGTATGTATGTAT
>NW_012121820.1:5992634-5993765 GCF_000951035.1 Colobus angolensis palliatus | reverse complement strand
TGTTAGCCAGGATGGTCTTGATCTCCTGACCTCGTGATCCGCCCGTCTCGGCCTCCCAAAGTGCTGGGATTATAGGCTTGAGCCACCGCGCCTGGCAGTTTGTTTTTTTTTAATGGAGTCAGGGTCTCACTCTGTCACCCAGGCTGGAGTGCACTGGCACAATTATAGCTCACTGCAGCCTTGAACTTCCGGGCTCAAGCAATCCTCTCACCTCAGCTTTCTGAGTAGCTAGAATTAGAAGTGTGGGCCACCACACCCAGCTAGGGTCTGAGTTTCATCCCAAATGCAATGGGATGCCATTCGAAGCTGTCTAGTTTGGAAGTTTTTTGTTTTTTGTTTGTTTGTTTGTTTGTTTTTGAGATGGAGTTTCACTCTTGTTGCCCTGGCTGGAGTGCAGTGGCACGATCTCGGCTCACTACGACCTCTGCCTCCTGGGTTCAAGAGATTCTCCTGCTTCAGCCTCCCAAGTAGCTAGGACTACAGGTGTACACCACCATGCCCAGCTAATTTTGAATTTTTAGTAGAGACGGGGTTTCACTATGTTGGTCAAGCTGGCCTCAAACTCCTGACCTCAAGTGATCCACCCTCCTCGCCCTCCCAAAGTGCTGGAATTACAGGTGTGAACCACCACACCCGGCCTAGGTTGGAAGTAACATGATGTAATACATGAGTTTTCAAGGATCCCTCTGGCTACTGTATGGGGAGTGCCTTATAGAGGACAAATGGGAGAGAAGCAAGGAGAGTAGCTAGGAGACAGGTGCAGTTGCTGAGGTGAAAGGCCATACAGGTGTGAGCATTTCATCTCTGTATTCTCAGCATCTAACACAGTATTTTGTTATTTTTATTTTATATATATATTTCAGATGGAGTCTCTGTCACTCAGGCTGGAGTGCAGTGGTGCAAGCATGGCTCACTGCAGCCTTGACCTCCCCTACTCAGACAATCCTCCCACCTCAGCCTCCTGAGTAGTTGGGAATACAAGCAGGCGCCACCACACCAAGCTAATTTTAAAATTTTTTGTAGAGACTGGGTCTCTGCTTATTGCCAAGGCCCGTCTTGAGCTCCTGGGCTCAAGCAATCTCTCAGCCTTCCAAAGTGTTGGGATTACAGGCCTAAGCCACTGTGCCCTGG
>NW_012121820.1:5990378-5992089 GCF_000951035.1 Colobus angolensis palliatus | reverse complement strand
CTACCATGCTCAGCTAATTTTGTATTCTTGGTAGTGACTGGGTTTCTCCATGTTGGTCAGGGTGGTCTCGAACTCCTGACCTCAGGTGATCTGCCTGCCTTGGCCTCCCCAAGTGCTGGGATTACAGGCATGAGTCACTGCTCCTGGCGGAAATGAGATATTTTAAATAACATAAGTAAACAGAAATATATCTTGATTTTAATGGTAATTCATGCTCTGAAAAGAAATGAAGAAAGGAATAGGAGTAGGGAAAGCTGGGATCAGAGTGGGCAGGAAGTTAAAATAGAGCAA
This sequence comes from Colobus angolensis palliatus, assembly GCF_000951035.1. Classification (NCBI taxonomy): domain Eukaryota; kingdom Metazoa; phylum Chordata; class Mammalia; order Primates; family Cercopithecidae; genus Colobus; species Colobus angolensis. The sequence continues at coordinate 5,991,798 of NW_012121820.1, read as the reverse complement.
TTAGGGAAAGCCTCACTGAAGAAGTGACATTTGGACAATGACCGTGGGGAGATTAGGGAATGGGTTATTTGAATTTTCTGGGAAAATAGTGTTCTAGGCAGAGGAAATAGCAAGTGCACGATCTTTAAGGCCAGAGTGTTCTAAGCACATTGGAAAGGCCCAAGAAGTCCACTGTAGCTAAATTACAGAAGTGAGTGGAAGAGAAGAAGGTGATGAGTTTAGAGAGAGAAGGGGAGGGCAAGAGACAGGCTGTACGGGGCTTTGCAGGTTACTGCAAGAATTTTGCAGGAGGGACATAAACTGACTTGATTCTTATCAGGATCCCTCTGGCTGCTGTGTTGAGTATAGTCTCTAAGGGGAAAGAGTGGAAGCAGAGAGAACACTGAGGAGGCTGCTGCAGTGGTCCAGGTGGGAAATGATGGTGCTGACCGTGGAGGGGGTAAATGGTCAGATTATTTTATTTTATTCACACTCAACACATCTAATACTGATTCAATATTATCTAACATACGGTCTACATTGAAATTGCCCCCCAAATTCTTTCTACATAAAAAAATCATCCTGAATCCAATCAAGTCTCACCTATTGCATTTGGTTTTCACCTCTTTCATGCTGTCATATTTTTAATACTCCAGGCTTGATGTTTTGTAGAATGTCCCATATTCTGAATTCGTTTATTTTTTCATGGTTAGATTCAGGTTAGCTTTGTGTGTGTGTGTATGTGGCAAGAATACGACAGAGGTAGCAATATGCTTTCCTCACTGCATCATATTAGGAGATACATAACAACAGTCCTGACCCATTATTGGTGGTGCTAAGTTCCATCACTTGGGTAAGGGGGTGCCTGCCAGATCTCTCCGTTGTAAAGCATAAATACGCTGTTCTTTATTGTAAGTCATAAATACGCTGTGGGATGATACTTCGGGGCTAAATATACCGTGAATATACTGCTGCCCAACAACATTTCATCCAGCGACTTCAGCAGCTAAGGAAGAGCCTCGTGGCTTCCGACCTTGTGCCTCAGTTCGCTCATCTGAAAAATGAGGATGATCATGGTCCCTAGGGGATGCTTGTTTTGAGGATCCGTGCTTGGCATACCAGAAACGCTCCACAAATGTTAGGTATTACTGGACGAAGGCAAATATGAAAAAAATTAAGGGCAGGGCTAGGGCTGCATTCCGGTCCTCCGGATCCCGAGGCAGCTCCCAGTTGCTGCTGGGCGAAAGCTGCCGCACGATCCCACGTGGCCACGCCCTCCGCCGCGGAAGCCAGGGTGGGGACGCTGGAACCCTGGGCCGGCCGCGCAAGGCCCCCTGGGACCGGTAGTGCTGGGCGTGGCCTCGGGACTACATATCCCAGGGGCCCCCGCGCGGCGACTTCAGCTGCCGCCTCAGCCCCTCCACAGCGACGGCGGCGGCTG
>NW_012121820.1:5984271-5990038 GCF_000951035.1 Colobus angolensis palliatus | reverse complement strand
CGGGGCCGCGCCGCTTCCCCTCAGCCCGGGGGGCGGCCCGCGGCGGTCAGAGCGGAGACGAGGCTGGGTGGCAGCCGGCTTGGGGATCCGAGGGGGTCCCCGCGCGGAGGGGTCACCCGAGGAGTTTGCGGGGAGACTGCAGGGGCCCACTTTCCCCTTCTGTCCCTAAAGTTTTTTTCTTCCTCTTGCCTCCCCCAGCCCTTTTGAAAGCTCCCCGCGTCCTCCTCCTGCTGCCCCGGCTCCTTAGCAGCTATTGGGAAGCACGGGAGGGAGAAGCCGCGGGGACCCCCCCCCAACGCCAGCCTCCCAGCTGGGTGAGATTTGGTTGCTGTGTTTCCTCTTGCACTTGGGCATCTAAAAAATATTTTAACACGAATTGTCCGCAGAATTTTCATGTTGGGCTCGGGTAGGTTCTTAGTTTTCTCAGTAAAAAGGCGTTTTACTACCTCTGGTGTGAAGGCTGGGAAATGGCAAGTGGGAAGTTGGTTGATTAAATTTGGGGTTTGTCTTTTTTACTACTTTTTTTTTTTTTGCTCCCCTGTCTCTTATTTTATGAACATCGACTCAGTTCGTCATGGATTAAATAAACTACTTGTCTTGTACCTGCCTTAACAAAACTAGCCATGGGTCGTTGGGAGACTTAGTTGCTTCCTAGGCAGTTTGAGGGCATCTAGGGTGGGAAAGTTAACCGAGAGAGCAGCCGTGAGAGAGCGAGCATCTAGCAGGAGTTTGGGATTCCCAGATGGAATGACAGGGAAGCTCTGAGATTCTCTCGAAGTCGAAACTTTTTTTTTTTCCCCCTCCCGAATGCGAAGACTTCCTTTTTGCAGTGTTTGAGCAGGGCTTCAAAACCAACCTGTTTTTGTTATTAAGCCTGTACGGTAAAGAAACAGGAAGGAGAGTACCAGCTGTCTTGCTGCAGTGGTTATAAATGGAGTTGAATGAGATGTGTGAGAGTAGTAGTAGTATTGAGTAAGATTGCTGCATCTCTTTGATTTAAATGCCTGGCCTCGGATCCGCCTAACTGATCCCTGGCTGCAAAAAAGCTTCAGTATTTGTTGCAGCAGGTTGTTGAGAAGGTGATTGGAGGAATAAAAATCTTAGGTGTTCAGCGAATGCTGCACAAACGAAAATGTTAATGGAAACCTGTAAGTTTGTGAATTGTTTGTTCTTGAAAATATTTTAAATGTATGCTCATTAAGAATATGGTTCTACCGCATGATATCCAATTGGAAAGGTATAAACACATTGAAAAGTGAAATCTCCCTTTCACGCCAAACCTCCCCTTCTCAGAAGCAAAGACTGTTACTGGTTTTTTTAGAATATCCTTGGTCTTTGGAATAATTATTTTAAGATTTTCATTTGAAACCACTTCTGTTGGATACCCAAAGCAGGGAAATAAAATGAACAGAAGAAACAGAAAATGTGGGAATACTGTTTTTGCTCTCTTAAAAAAAATGTTGACAGCTATTGGAAAAAGCTCTTCTGAACTTACTCCTTATGTCACCTTATCTATTAATACCGTTAAAGAAATAACAATCTGTGGGGCTTTAGGATAAAGAACTCTGCCAGGGTTCATTGTTTGTATGTAAAATGAAGCCTCTGCTTGTAACATGTAAAATGATATTGAACACTATAGCTCCTGTCACTAAAGGTTGCTTCAGGTTCTGCATTTAAATGAGCAGTAATCTAAATTGCCTGTGATCCTAAATTATAGGGGCATTTTATATATAGATAGAAATGACTTAATTGTCCAATCAGCATTTGAAATAAAAGAGGCATATACCAGCTTTTCCCACATAGATGATGAGGATTGTGGACTAAGCAGGAGGCTGTAATATTTCTAGAGCAATTATAGGAGATGTTTCTACCGTATTTAACTACAAAGGCTTTGACAATGTACAACAACTTGAGCATCAATAGCAGTATTTATATTTTTATATTTCAGAATGGTTGTTTTAACAATTTGCCAACACTAACAATTTGTTAAGGAAATTCAGTGATATTAGAGCTAGGTTATTAAAGATTATATTAAATAATTTCACTATATTTTGAAAATGATTATGCTGTGCATTTCCTTCTCTGTATAAAAATTATTTCTAAAAAGTGCCACCCACCTCCTGAGCAAATAAATTCGAATTCAGTAAGGAGTGAAATACTGTTGCACCTGGGACCCTTTTTCTAGGCGATATGCAAATAAAAAGTAGTTTAAAAATGGTTGCTTACTAATGTCTTCTTGACGGGCTTTTGAAATAAGGTTTCTTGCAGGGATTTAAGAAATAAGGTTGGCCGGGCGCGGTGGCTCAAGCCTGTAATCCCAGCACTTTGGGAGGCCGAGACGGGCGGATCACGAGGTCAGGAGATCGAGACCATCCTGGCTAACACGGTGAAACCCCGTCTCTACTAAAAAATTCAAAAAACTAGCCGGGCGAGGCGGCGGGCGCCTGTAGTCCCAGCTACTCGGGAGGCTGAGGCAGGAGAATAGTGTAAACCCGGGAGGCGGAGCTTGCAGTGAGCTGAGATCCGGTCACTACACTCCAGCCCGGGCGGTCACTACACTCCAGCCCGGGCGACAGAGCGAGACTCCATCTCAAAAAAAAAAAAAAAAGAAATAAGGTTTCTTGCAGTTTCTTAAAGATAAAAGCTAAATGTGGCTTTTTTTTCTTTTTTCTTTTTTCTTTTTTTTTTTAAACGAATTCAGTTCTTCCTGCTGGGTGCAGTGGCTCAGGCCTGTAATTCCAGCAGCTTGGGAGGCCGAGGCAGGTGGATCACGAGGTCAGGAGTTTGAGACCAGCCTGGCCAATACGGTGAAACCCCGTTACTGCTAAAAATACAAAAATTAGCCGGGCGTGGTGGCGAGCACCTGTAGTCCCAGCTACTCAGGAGGCTGAGGCAGAAGAATGGCTTGAACTGGGAAGACAGATGTTGCAGTGAGCCGAGATTGAGCCACTGCACTCCAGCCTGGGCGACAGAATGAGACTCTGTCTCAAGAAAAAAAAAAAAATTCAGTCTTGTGCATTAACAGTATGATTCTGGAATAATTCCTTTTAACTTGGAGTACTGTAATTGAAAAGTCTTTCAAAAAATAATTTAAAAATAAATTTTTAGTTTGGACAATAGGGTAAGATTTTAAAAACTCTGCTATTGTCCTATCCCAAATTGATGGTCAAAATAAATGGCTTTGGGGGTTTTTTTTGCAGGCAGGGGTAGTTTTTTTTTCTTTCTTTTTTTTTTTTGAGACAGAGTTTTGCTCTGTTGCCCAGCCTGGAGTGCAGTGGCATGATCTTGGCTCACTGCAACCTCTGGGTTCAAGCAGTTCTCCTGCTGCAGCCTTCCAAGTAGCTGGGATTACAGGCATGCGCCATCACGCCCGGCAATTTTTGTGTTTTTAGTAGAGACAAGGTTTACCATGTTGGCCAGGCTTGTCTCAAACTCCCACTCTCAGGTAATCCACCTGCCTTGGTCTCCCAAAGTGCTGGGATTACAGGTGTAAGCCATCACGCCAGCCTGCATTTTTAAAAACTGTATAATTTCACACTTTGGCCAGAGGAGGTAGAGTACTTTTGAAAACTTTTAATTTGTTGCAAGTTTAGAATGCATATAGTGGCCAGTGACTTTTTGTCTACAACAGCAAATTTGTCACAATTTAATACAATTGTTACCCTGTAAAACTATCTAGGACAAGAAAAAAACAAGACTTTTTGATCATGATTGACGAGATTACCTGTATCAGTTTGTTTTGAATCTTTGGTATAAATATTTTTTTAGCATTATTGAGCAGTTAAAGCTCTGAGAGCAGAAAATTAGTATTGGAAATATATGTTAACTTTTTCTTCTTTTTTTCTCATACTTCAAAAGATTGAAAAACAAGGGGACTATATGTTGGTTTGGATTCTCAGGAATAGCTTTGAGATTGAGTGCTGCAGTAAAGTGTAGGCATTTTCTCCTTTTTTTCTTTTTTTTTTTTTGAGATGGAGTCTCGCTCTTGCCCAAGCTGGAGTGCAGTGGTGATCTTGACTTACTGCAACCTCTGCCTCCCAGGTTCAAGTGATTCTCATGCCTCTGCCCCCACCCAAGTAGCTGGGACTATCGGCGCTCGCCACCATGCCCGGCTAATTTTTGTATTTTTAGTAGAGACGGGGTTTCACCATGTTGGCCAGACTGGTCTTGAACTCCTGACCTCAGGTGATCCACCCGCTTTGGCCTCCCAAATTGCTAGGATTACAGGCTTGGGCCACCGCTCCCGGCCCATTTTCTCCCATTTTATGAGTGCTTCTTGGGGTTGGGGAGGGGGTTACAAAATAAACATGTCTGAGTTAAGTTGGAGGAGGGGCTTTGTGGTAATGAGGCATATTCCATGAGTTTGGTCATGTTTTTGCTAGGTAAATTCATTTTGTCCATTGTTTTTCTGAGAGGGTTTCTGGGAGAAAATTATTTTGGGTTAAAGATGCAATTTCTCCAGAGCCTAACTTTATTTTCAGCCCCTTAACAAATTATGGAATTGAATTTAATTGCCCTTCCCTTTCCTACCTTCTGGTGGAGAGTTTTTAAATGAACAGGAAAATGGCCAGAAGATACACAGCAGGAGTAGAATGGGAGACCTACAGTGTGTAGAAGGCCGATTTATCCACAAACTGGATAATCTTCTTAGGCTGCATGCTGCCAGTACCTATGTTAGCATTAACTCAGTTTGGTAGGTACTGCCAGCCTAGGTCAATTTACAGTGGGGGGCAGTAATAGGGTTTATTTAACTAACTGTGTAGTAAACTTTGTGGCCTAAAGGCAAAGGAAAGGAGTCTGACCGGACTGGCAAACAGGTTTTACCCATTTAAAATAATATTCTAAGAGCAATTGTCTGGCTTTTAAAATTTTTTTTAGGAACATCTGTGTCTTTTTAAAATTTTCTGTTAATTTTTTTAATTGATATGTTCTAGGAAAGGGTGTGACATTTTTCATCTGTTATTCCTATGAAAAGGTATTCTGTTGAAATGTTTAATTTCCTTAGTTAGAGGCTATGAGTGAGGGTTATGCAGCTTTACTTTTTGGAAACCAGGGTGACTAGATTACTGAATTTAACTATTGATTAGCCACATAATGATGAAAAGGGAATATTGGCCTGGGTATCACACAGTAATGGATAATCTGCTCCCTGGGGCTTTGCTTTTGGTGGCTCTGGCAGCTGAGTTGGAGTGGTAGATGGATAGATGGGAAAGGACTGCAGAAGTCAGCATAATCCTCAATTAGGATAAGCCTTATGGTTAATTGAATGTTGAGTATACAGCTTAAATCCCATTATAACGAACTCCAGGGGACGGGGGCCAAATTATTTTGTTATACTGGGAGTAGACTTTATTAAATATTGTTTAAAACAGTCTTTTTGTTAGAGGTGTTAGAGATTTTGGAAAAATTTCAATTTATTGTAACAATTTGGCAAGTTGTTCATGAACCTTCCATTTTTAATGGTTTTACCTTTAAAAAGGAAAGAAAGCATGTTGAGCTGGGCAATGGCAGAGCATGTATATCACCCCCTCCACACCATGTTTTGAGTAGCTCTTGGTTTATGTCAACAACCTAGTAAGTTTGTTAGTGAGCACTACCGCCATCGAAGTGTGGTCAGAAGAATGGGAAATTCCCCAGGTTTGCAGGTGACTGGTGCTATTAATTTTTTCTGTCCCCAACAACATTTTTTTTTTTTTTTTAAAAACACTGATGCTCAGAGCACCCAACAACTTTTTTGTTTTGTTTTGTTTGTTTGAGATGGAGTTTC
>NW_012121820.1:5976916-5983591 GCF_000951035.1 Colobus angolensis palliatus | reverse complement strand
ACTTGAGCCCAGGAGGTCGAGGGTGAAATGAGCTGTGATCATCCCACTTCGCTCCAGCCTGGGCAAAAAGAGTGAAATTCCGCCTCAAAAAAAAAAAAAAAAAAGAATATAAGTTATTTTCGTTTGAAATTTAAGTCAGTAATAATTGACTTAGCTCTTTTCTCCTCAGCTATCAATGTAGTTTGAGATTTTTAGGTCTATAAATTTTATTGTTTAAAAAAAGGATAGTAATGATGTAGTTTTTAACTTTGTGATACTATGCATATAAATATGAAACTTTTCAGAAACAAGCTTAATTTATATACATATAAGAAAAAGACTATTCTTATGCTTGGCCAGAAATATACTTCTTTCTGTCCTGTACTTTTATTAGATTGGTGTTTGCCAAGCTTCAGGTGTTTACATCCCACCTTCATATCTAAGGCTAGCATTTTTAGTTTGCTTAGAGAATTTCGATTGGGTGCAGCAAGACATTTTTGAAGTCATTCTTTTAAGTAGATGTTCCATGAAAGAGGGAAAATCTGAAAGAAGGAATTTCAAAGCAACCCAAGCAGTGTTTTGAAAATTCTCAAGACTTAAGAATAATGACTGACTAGTAGGCAGGAAGCCTGCAGTTGTATTGTGGTATTGTTCCTCCATCTCATACATTTGAGAACTTTAGTACAAAAGAGGAGAAAGCATGGGGAGGGGAAGAAAGGGTTTTAACAAAAAAGGGGGCACTTTTGGAGTAAATATTCTTTGCCCTTCTGTTTTAAATGAAATCTAAAGCCATATTATTTTTACTTTGAAAGAAAATATGTATCATAATCTAAATGTCCTGACATCTTTGTAAATGAAAGTTAATTGCTGTTGGTGGAAAGAGCAGCATGATCATATGTTGAGTTTCAAAACAACTTTGATTAAAAAGAAATCTACATGTGAAACACTTTTTTTTCCTTTTTGGTACCTGATCAATATATTTTGTTAGCTTGTTACTTTGAAAAGACTTACCTAGGGCAGAGTTGAGAATAATTTGTAAGCATGTACTATAAGCTTTGGGCAAATCAATCTCTTTAGGCCAGTTTTTAAAATTTTAAAACAAAGGGTGCTCTGTATGATCTTCCAAGGTTCCTTATTTTATACAATTGTATAAACTTAAGGCATTATATAGATATGTACAATGGTCTTTTATTTAAATTTTATTGATCGAACGTAAATGAATTAAGTTCTTTATACCAGATAATGGTGTGAAGTTAGATGCAGCTTTCAGTGCTGACTCATAAAGAATTTAGAGGCTGGGTCCCATGGCTCACACCTGTAATCCCAGCACTTTGAGAGGAGGATCACTTGAGCCCAGGAATTTGAGACCAGTCTGGGCAACAAAGTAAGACCCCGTCTCTACAAAAAATAGGAAAAAAATTAGCCAGGCATGGTGGTGTGCGCCTGCGGCCCCAGCTGCACGTGAAACTGAGCTGGGAGGATGACTTGAGCCCAGGAGGTCGAGGGTGAAATGAGCTGTGATTGTGCCATTGCACGCCAGCCTGAGTGACAGAATGAGACCCTGTCTCAAAAGGGACTTTAATCTTCTGACTTCATCATAGTATATGCTATAAGTGGGTAAAAGTGTTTGTGTGTGTGTGAGAGAGATAGAGGGAGAGATTTTCAGCCCCCTCCTTCTGGTGTAAGAAAAGCAAATGTAATTTTCTTTACTCTCAGTGAAATTGCTGTCATTGAAATGGATTATTGAATTTAAGTTATCTTGTAGAGTAGCTATATCAGCTTGAGTTTGTTTCCTGATTGAAATTTGGCAATTTTTGGGCTGAGTGCATTGGCTCATGCCTGTAATCCCAGCAATTTGGAAGGCTGAGACCAGAGACTTGCTTGAGCCCAGGAGTTCAAGACCAGCCTGGGCAACATAGCAAGACCTCTATCTCTATTAAAAAAAATCTGGCACTTTTATTTGAAAATGTTATAAGATTTACTCAGTACTATTTATCAAATTGTCCCTTTAGTCTACTACACACTCTTGTGTTCCATCCCAGCTCATCTGTTTCCTCTTGCTTGCTTGGTAGTAATTGTGTTTTATGACAATGCGTTAATCTCAACTGAGGCAGTTGTCTTCACCGCAGTTGGAACAGTATTTGACTGCATCTAGGAAAATCTACCAGTGAGGAAACTCCACCAGTGAGAAAAATAACTCCACACATGTTACATCACTGGAGGGTCAGTGATATCTTTGTCATATAAGAAGACAGGACGGTTACCATATTAAGTTTAAAACTACTTTCATCAGGAGTCAATAAAATGGAATCCGGAAAACGACTTTAAAAGTACACAATAATGGCCAGGTGCCGTAGTTCACGCCTGTAATCCCAGCACTTTGGGAGGCCGAGGTGAGTGGATCATGAAGTCAGGAGTTGGAGACCACCCTGGCCAAGATGGTGAAACCCTGTCTCTACTAAAAATGTAAAAAAAAATTAGCTGGGCATGGTGGTAGGCACCTGTTACCCCAGCTACTTGGGAGGCTGAGGCAAGAGAATCGCTTGAACCCTGGAGCTAGAGGTTGTAGTGAGCCAAGATTGCACCATTGCACTCTAGCCTGGGTGACAGAGCAAGACTCCATCTCAGAAAAAAAAAAAAAAAAAAAGTACACGATCATATCTAGAATGGTAGAGGCCTTGAGTGTATGGGTTCTAAGATTTGGCAAAACTGTAAGCATGAACTTGCCCAGTAACCTTCAATTTCCCTTTTCTTTTCCCCAAATCACAATATAGTAATCTATATGTGATAGATTAAAAGATTAAATTTAAATTTAAATTAAAAATTAATTTTTGGAGAGGGTCTTGCTGTCACCTAGGATGGAGTGTAGTGTCACCATCACAGTTCACCACAGCCTTGACCTCCTGGGCTCAAGTGGTCCTCCCAGCGCAGCCTCCCGGTAGCTGTGACTACAGGCACATGCCACCATTCCCGGCTGATGTTTTTAAGTTTTGTGTAGACGAATGTTTTTGTTTCATGTAGAGGGTGTGTCTCTGGCTGGTCTTGAACTCTTGGGATCAAGCGGTCCTTCTGCCTTGGCCTCCCAGAGTGCTAGGATTACAGACATGAGCCATCATGCCCAGTATAGTGAGTTTTCTTAAACTGAGTTTTCATACCACTATTCTAAGTCTTGAGGCCTTAAACTTCAATCATCTTTAATTTGCTGCTGCTTAGTGGTTGTTGCCTACTCATCAATGCACAGACATACTTAATCAGTGATTATTATGCTTTTACTATTTAAGGAACTGTGAGAGTTAACAAAGTTTGTGACCTCCAAGTGTGCACAATCAGGTACTCCCATCCCTTCAGTACAAGGCAATCAGTGATAAGTCGGTTTTGCCTATAGAGATTGTAGAGAAGTTCAGAGGAGGCAAGGGACTACTACTTACCCAGGCCATCAGGGTACAGCACGTTGAAGAATAAGATTTAAAAATTTTTTTTCTTTTTTTCGAGATGGGGTCTCACTATGTTGCCCAGGCCAGAGTGCAGTGGCATGATCATGGTTCACTGCAGCTTGGACCACCAGGGCTCAAGTGATTTTCCTGCCTCTGCCTCCCAAGTATCTGGGACTACATGTGTACACCACCATGCCTAATTTTTTTTTTTTTTTTTTTTTTTGAGACAGAGTCTCGCTCTGTCACCCAGGCTAGAATGCAGTGGTACTGTCTCAGCTCACTGCAGCCTCCGCCTCCTCGGTTCAAGTGAGTCTCCTTCTTCAGCCACCTGAGTAGCTGGGATTATAGGCAGCACTACCACACCCAGCTAATTTTTTTATTTTTAGTAGAGATGGGGTTTCACCATGTTGGCCAGGCTGATCTGAACTCCTGGCATCATGATCTGCCCGTCTCCAAAAATAAAATAAGTGGGAACTATGCTGCACATGGACTTACTGTGTGGAATAACAGACAAGAGACTAGGAAGGTTGAGGAGGGGGATAATGAGAGATTACTTAATGGGTACAATGTATGTGATTTGGGTAAATGATGCCCTAAAAGTCCTGGCTTCACCACTAGGCAATCTATGCATGTAACAAAATTACACTTGTACCCCATAAATTTATACAAATTAAAAAAAAAAAAATCAGGTTGGGTCCTGGGGCATATGCCCATAATATCAATACTTTGAGAGGCTGAGGCAGGAGGATTACTTAAAGCCGGAAGTTAAAGACTAGCCTTTGAATGTAGTGAGACCCAATCCTATGGAAAAAAAAAAGGAAATAATAAAATAAATAATTTTTACAAAAAACAAACAAAATATGAACCCACAAAAAGTTTTTCATCTAGAAAAAAGAACTAATTTACATCTCAATAAGATAAAAACAGTCCAACTTAAAAATAGGCAAAAGAGGCTAGACTTGGTGGCTCATGCCTATAATCCCAGCGCTTTGGGAGGTTGAGGTGGGCGGATCATGAGGTCAAGAGATCGAGACCATCCTGGCCAACATGGTGAAACCCTGTCTCTACTAAAAATACAAAAACTAGCTGGGCATGGTGGCAGGCGCCTGTAATCCCACCTACTCAGGAGGCTGAGGCAGGAGAATCGGTTGAACCCAGGAGGCGGAGGTTGCAGTGTGCTGAGATAGCGCTACAGCACTTGAGCCTGGCAACAGAGCGAGACTCTGTCTCACAAAAAAAAAAAAAAAAAGGCAAAAGATATATACAGAGACTTCACAGAAAAAAAGTACACCAATGGCAAGTAAGTACAAAAAAAGATGCTCAGCATCAGCCATTAGGGAAACTGAATACCACAGCGAGATATCACTATCCACCCACTATGAGGGGTAACATTAAAAAGACTGACCATACCAGCTGTTGCTAAGAATGTGGAACAACTAGAATTGTATCATACATGGATACGTGGCTAGGAGAAATGTGAAATGGTACCATCACTTTGAGAAACAGTAGGCAGTTTCTTTAAATTTGTAAATATTGGCTAGGCGCAGTGGCTCATGCCTGTAACCCCAGCACTTTGGAAGGCTGAGGCGGGGGGATCACTTGAGGTCAGGAGTTTGAGACCAGCCTGGCCGACATGGCAAAACCCCATCTCTACTAAAAATACAAAAAATTAGCAGGTGTGGTGGCACGTGCCTGTAATCCCAGCTTCTCGGGAGACCGAGGCATGAGAATAGCTGAGACATGAGAAGAGCCCGGAAGGCGGAGGTTGCAGTGAGCCGAGATCCTGCCACTAGCACTCCAGCCGGGGAAACAGCAAGACTGTTGTCTCAAAAAAATTTAAAAAAATAAAATAAATTTGTAAATATTATACACCTAGCATATAACCTAGCCATTCTACTTTTGGGTTCTACCCAAGGGAAATACGAGCTTAAGTCCACACACTACCCTGTACACAAATATGCAAAGAAGGCGCTTACTTACCATCGAATACATATGAGTATATTTACTTCCAGTTTTGTTTGAAATAATATGAAACTGAATAAATCATGATATAACCATACAATGGAATGCAGTGTAATTATTAGAAATTTCTAAGCAACTATTGGCCGGGCGAGGTGGCTCAAGTCTGTAACCTCAGCACTTTGGGAGGCTGAGGCAGGCAGATCATTCAAGGCCAGGAGTTTGAGACCAGCCTGGCCAACATGGCAAAATGCGGTCTCTACTAAAAATACAGAAATTAGCTGGGCATGGTGACACACACCTATAATCCCAGCTACTCAGGAGGCTGAAACACGAGACTCACTTGAATCCAGGAGGCAGAGGTTGCAGTGAGCCAAGATCGCGCCACTACACTCCAGCCTGGGCGACACAGCAAGACTCTGTCTCAAAAAAAAAAATAAAGAAAAAATTTCTAAGCACCTGTAAATCAAACTGATATGAATCCTTCCCCAAGATCATTTTAAAAGTATATACAGTGCAAAACAGGGCTCTTGAGTGCCAGTTACATAGGTGTGTTCATTTTATAATAATTTAGCAAGCTGTACTTGTGCCCTTCCATAAATACGTTATACATCAATTTAAAGTTTGCCAAAAATATAGGAGAAATGCTTAAACTTAAAAACTTTAAACTATATGTATATATGTATGCCTAGACTAGGGTAACAATGGTTGCAGCGTAGGGGAGGAGGCAGCTAAGAAAGCCACTGTATACCCTTTGATAACTTTTAAATTGATCTGATGTGTACCTGTAGTTTATTTCAAAAAGTATTTTCTTAACTGAGACCATTTGCAACTCTCTTTAAGTTAATATTTTCTTAATATAGAAATAAAGTAGAGGCAGAGATGGGTTTAGGTCCATAACAGTTCTTCTTAACCCAATTTCAAATTTTCTACATATCACAACAGTCTCATTCTCTGAAATTTATACTGAAAAAACAGTATACATTTCAAAAATAAACTTGTAACAAACCTTTTTTTTTTTTTTTTTTTTTTTTGAGACAGAGTCTCTGTTGCTCAGGTTGCAGTTCAGTGGTACAATCATGACTCACTGAAATCTCCGCCTCCCAGGTTCAAGCGATTCTCATGTCTCAGCCTCTGGAGTAGCTGGGATTACAGGCACGTGCCATCACGCCTACCTAATTTTTTTTTTGTATTGTTGGTAGAGATGGGGTTTCGCCATGCTGGCCTGGCTGGTCTCGAATTCCTGGCTTCAAGTGATCTGGCCCACCTCGGCCTCCCAAACTGCTGGGATCACAGGCGTGCT
>NW_012121820.1:5974414-5976005 GCF_000951035.1 Colobus angolensis palliatus | reverse complement strand
GTCTCGATCTCCTGACCTTGTGATCCGCCCGTCTCGGCCTCCCAAAGTGCTGGGATTACAGGCTTGAGCCACCGCGCCCGGCCAATTTTTGTATTTTTAGTAGAGATGAGGTTTCACTGTGTTAGTCTCGAACTCCTGATGTCATGATCCACCCCCCTCAGCCTCCCAAAGTGTTGGAATTACAGGCGTGAGCCACCGCACCCAAGTTTTTATTTATTTAGTTATTTATTTTTAAGACAGGTCACTGGGTCACTCTTACCCAGGCTGGAGTACAGTGGCATGATCTCAGCTCACTGCAGTCTGCCTCCTGGGTTTAAGTGATTCTCATGCCTCAGTGTCTTGAGTAGCTCGGACTAGAGGCGTGCACCACCACTCCCAGCTAATTTTTTATTTTTTAGTAGAGATGGGATTTCGCTATGTTGGCTGGTCTTGAACTCCTGGCCTCAAGTGGTCCGCCCACCTCAGCTTCCCAGTGTGTTAGGATTACAGGTGTGAGCCATTGCTCTCAGCCTTAATACCAATATTATCATCAATCAATAAATGGTAGCTTTTCTGTGGTACATCCAGACAATGGAATATTATTCAGTACTAAAAAGAAACGTGCTATCAACTCATGAAGAGATGTGAAGAAAACTTAAATATATGGTACTAAGTGAAAGAAGCCAATTTGGAAAGGCCACATACTATATGATTCTAACTATGTGACATCTTAGAAAAGGCAAAATTTTGGAAACACTAGAAAGATCAGTGGTTGCCAGGAGTTAGTGGGGAGGAAAGAATGAGTAGGCAGAGCACAGTACTCTCAGGGTAATGAAACTACTGTGTATGATAGATACTATAATGGTGGATATATGTTATTATAAATTGTTCCAAACTCATAAAATGCGCAATACCAGGAGTAAACTCTAATGTGAACTGTACACTGGATGGTGATGATGGGTCAATGTAGGTACAAATGTATCAACATGGTGCGGGGACAGTGATAGGGGAGGCTACATGTGGGTTCGGGCAGGAGGTATATGGCAAATCTCTGTATCTTCTGTTCAGTATTGCTGTGAACCTAAAATAGCTCTAACAAAATAAAGTGTTAAAAGACAAATGGCAGCTTTTATCTTTTACACCCAGGAATAGGAACTGAAATGTAGATCAGGACACAGGGAAGAGAATTTTACTGGAATAAGAGGGTAGAAGACAGAGCAAGAGTCTAGACTATCAAGCAACTGAAGTATAAATAAGATACACACATAGAATTAGAAAGATGATGGTTGAAATGAAAATTAGAGTCAGATTATGAAAATCTTTGGGAGCCCCATGCGAAGTTTAGTTTCGAATTTTAGACAACAGACAACAAAGAGAGATTTCAGGTAGTCAAGCAGGCTGGGCGCAGTGGCTCAAGCCTGTAATCCCAGTACTTTGGGAGGCTGAGGCAGGCATATCATTTGAGGTCAGGAGTTCAAGACTAGCTTGAGCAACATGGTGAAACCCTGTTGTTAGCCAGGCATGGGGGCACACACCTGTAGTCCCAGCTACTTGGGAGGCTGAGGTGGGAAAATCGCTTGAACCAAGGAGGCAGAGGTTGAGCCAAGATCAC
>NW_012121820.1:5961860-5967015 GCF_000951035.1 Colobus angolensis palliatus | reverse complement strand
GCCCGGCGTAATTTTTGTATTTTTAGTAGAGATGGGTTTTTGCTGTGTTGGCCAGGCTGGTCTTCAACTCCTAACCTCAGGTGATCTGCCTGCCTCGGCCTCCCAAAGTGCTGAGATTACAGGCGTGAGCCACCGCGCCTGGCGAATTATACTTATTTTTCAGCTAGATTATAAACTTCTAATTCACAAAGGGATTGTAACAGTCACAATACTTAACACAATTTTTTGAAAAACAGTGGTACTGAATAAAAACATTTAAATGATTTAAAGAAGGATTGTCCAGTCCTTGGGCAATTTAGAAAACATGGAATGTACGCTAAGGCTGATACGATTTTCCTGGGACAACTCTATGAGGGAGACACAGGTCCCAAACAAATCCCTAGGATTATTTAATTTTAACTCCATTTCCAGGTAGAAAAACTGACTTGAGAGTTGAATTCTAAAAACTTTCACATCCAGGCCAGCCATGATGGCTCACACCTGTAATCCTAATACTCTGGGAGGCCAAGGTGAGAGAATTGTTTGAGTTCAAAGTTCATTATAAGTCTGGGCAACACAGGGAGACCCCGTCTCTGCCAAAAAAAAAAAAAAAAAAAAAAAAAAAAAAATTGACATGCTGGTGCGCACCTGTAATCTCAGCCATTCAGGAGACTGAGGTGGGAGGATCGCTTAAGTTCGGGAGTTCCAGGCTGCAGTGAGCCATGATTTCACCACTGTATTTAGCCTGAGGAACAGAGGGAGACCCTGCCTCAAAATAAATAAATTAGAACTTTCACATCCAAACACCAAGCATTTTGGGACACCTAAAAGAAACATAACTGGGGGGGAAGAAAAAAGGAAACATAATTGAAAAACATAATAGAGGATTTTTTTTTTTTGAGACGGAGTCTTGCTCCGTCGCCCGGGCTGGAGTGCAGTGGCCGGATCTCAGCTCACTGCAAGCTCCGCCTCCCAGGTTTACACCATTCTCCTGCCTCAGCCTCCCGTGTAGCTGGGACTACAGGCGCCCGCCACCTCGCCCAGCTAGTTTTTTGTATTTTTTAGTAGAGAGGGGGTTTCACCATGTTAGCCAGGCTGGTCTCCATCTTCTGACCTCATGATTCGCCCATCTCGGCCTCCCAAAGTGCTGGGATTACAGGCTTGAGCCACCGCGCCCGGCCGAGGATTTTCTTTTTCTTTTTTCTTTCTTTCTTTTTTTTTTTTGAGGCAGAGTTTCGCTCTTGTTGCCTGCCCAGGCTGCAGTGCATTGGCACAATCTCGGCTCACTGCAACCTCCACCTCCCAGGTTTTCAAGAGATTCTCCTGCCTCAGCCTCCCGAGTAGCTGGGATTACAGGCATGTGCCACCAAGGAAGTACTTTACTGACCACCAAGGAAGTACTTTACTGGCTCCCATAGCTTCTCCTTCCTTTGTCTGCACAGAGTTGTTGCCGCAGTATGTGAGGATCTTTTACCTAGGTTGCCGGCCAGTTTCTTTCCGTTGCTGAAAGCCTGGGTTATTCCTTGCACTGGGTGGGTCCTGATTTCTCACCCCTGAGGCCGCCACAAGGGGGCGGGGTGCACCTCCTCACAAGAGAGAACCAGAGACTGCCCCTGGAGGGGAATATAATCACGGGCGAGCCCCCAAATTGGTATAAAGTTTCGGTGCCACAAAATAAACAGCACTCGAATATAAGATTTTCTTTTTTTTTTTTTTCTCAGCAAGGCAATTTACTCTTATAGAAGGGTGCACCCTCACAGATGGAGCAATGGTGAGCGCACACCTGGACAAGGGAGGGGAAGGGGTTCTTATTCCTGACTCACATGGCCTCTGCTGCTGTGTTCCCCTATTGGCTAGGGTTAGACTGCACAGGCTAAACTAATGCTGATTGGCTAATTTAAAGAGAGAGATGGGGTGAGTGGTTTGGCGGGAAAAATGGCTATGGCAGAGCAGGAAATAGGAATGAGTCAAGGTGGAGAATGAGTCAGGGTGGAAGTCTTGAAATCAGATAGAGTAATTCTTCTTTTTTTTTTTTTGGAGACGGAGTGTAGCTCCGTCTCCAAAAAAACTACAGGCGCCCGCCATCTCACCTGGCTAGTTTTTTGTATTTTTTTTAGTAGAGACGGGGTTTCACCGTGTAGCTCAGGATGGTCTCGATCTCCTGACCTCGTGATCTGCCCACCTCAGCCTCCCAAAGTGCTGGGATTACAGGCTTGAGCCACCGCGCCCGGCCGATAGAGTAATTCTTCTAACTTTATTCCTTTTCAAGTTGTTTTGGCTATTCTAGGCCCTTTGCATTTCCATATAATTGCTAGAATCAGCTTATTTCTGTGAAATTTCTGTTGAGATTTTGATTGTGATTGCATTGAATCATTTGATCAATTTGGAGAGAATGGACATCTTAACAGTATTGTGCCTTTGTTTCCATGAACACCTTGTATATCTTTTCATTTATTTAGGTCTTATTTAGTTTCTGTTAGCAGTGTTTTGTAGTTATCAGTGTACAGATTTTTTTTTTTTTGAGATGGAGTCTCGCTGTCTCCCAGGCTGGAGTGCAGTGGAGCGATCTTGGCTCACAGCAACTCCACCTCTGGGGTTCACACCATTCTCCTGCCTCAGCCTCCCGAGTAGCCGGGACTACAGGCACCCGCCACCATTCCTGGCTAATTTTTTGTATTTTTAGTAGAGATGGGGTTTCACTGTGTTAGCCAGGATGGTCTCGATCTCCTGACCTCGTGATCTGCCCACCTCAGCCTCCCAAAGTGCTGGGATTGCAGGCATGAACCACTGTGCCTGGCCTTTTTTGTTTGTTTGTTTGTGATTTTAAGGAGGAGAGAGTTTAATAGGCAAGAAGGAGGGGAGAAGACGAAGAAGCTGCCTCGTATAGAGACAGAGGGAGGTGGAGCTCCAAGGCCAAAAGAGGAAGTCCCCGCCTGCCACAGATACCAGCCAGGTATATATGCAGCGGCTGGAGGAGACAGTGTTTGATTTAAATAGGGCTCAGGGGATTGGTTTGACTAGATAGGTCATTCACATAGCCGGTGAAAAAGCTGACCCTCCCACCCTAGCCTTTTAATATGCAAATACAGGGGCGCCATGATGTTCTACACACATGGGGATATGTGGAGGAGGCCATGTTGCCAGAACTTGTGGGGAAAGGGCAAGAAGGCTGAGGCAATCTCCATGTTTAGGTGGACCCAGTTTCTAATGGTCTGTATTTGCATATCAAAGGTTGTTGGCCTGGCTCTAAGAGCTGAGGCTTTACAAGAAACTTTTCCAGAGATGCTTTAAAAAAACGAAAACTTGGCTGGATGCAGTGGCTCATGCCTGTAATCCCAGCACTTTGGGAGGCCCAGCACTTTGGGAGGCCAAGGCGGGCAGATCACAAGGTCAGGGGATGGGTAGACTGTCCTGGCTAACATGTTGAAGCCCCATCTCTACTAAAAATACGAAAAGTTAGCCAGTCGTGGTGGCGTATGCTTGTAGTCCCAGCTACTTGGGAGGTTGAGGCAGGAGAATGGTGTAAACCCAGGAGATGGAGCTTGCAGTGAGCCGAGATCACGCCACTGCACTCCAAGCTGGGCAATAGAGCGAGACTTCGTCTCAAAAAAAAACCCAAAACAAACAAAAAAAACCACGAAAACGTCCCAAGGACCCCTTTTCCTACAACATTATCCCCTGTGGAGATGCCACACTAACTGCTGTTAGGGGGTTTTGGGCGATGACTCTTTCTGGCTACTTCCTGCTGAAAAGGGGCGTCGAATGGGAAATAGCAGCTAGGGCTCCTCCTGGGGTTGATCTAAGGGTCCTTGGAAGATGGCTGGTGTGTCCATGTGTGGTTCAGTTTACAGCACCATTTGGAGTTTGATTGCTTCTAGGCGAGAAGAAACAATTTGAGTTATAGTATTAAGTATATAGGATCCAAATATCAATATAAGACTGTACAAGCAAGAGAGTGCTTAATGAAGGGGTTAACCAATTCCATAAAGAAGACTGGAATTTATTAAAGAGGGGTTGTAGCCACTCGGGGCTGAAGCCGGCATTTTCCCTGAGCCTGTCAATTTTCATTTTTAAGTACCTGTAGATTTTCCTCTACTTTACTAGAGGTGTTAATCCCAAAGTAGCATGTTTCATTTAAAACTGCATTACTAAACCCAATAAAAAGTCTTAGTGGACTCAGCGATAATAAAACTTTCATGCTTCCTTTTTTGTCAACTATTATCCCTGCTACAAGGATAATAATTAAGCAAAATACTACAGCAGTGGAAACTCTGTGTAATATTTCAGTTAAAAGGTGCTACCATGTATAACCCTATTGCAAATAGTAGAGTGAGGATAGCAATTCCCACAAGTGTGGTGTGGTAGGTAATTTCCATAGCCCATGCTAAAACATCTACCCAAAGAAGAATGGTGCCGGTTAACTTCAGAATTTAAAATCCCCTTACTAATTAAGTACTGTCTTAATAGGAGCCACAATAGATGGCTTAAAGGAACGTAGGAACCGAATGGTCATTTTCCTGTCAGTGGGACAGTATTGAGACTAAAATTTGTCTACGGAAGACATTTTACTCCTAACTGGTAAAAGCAGAAACTTGCTGTTCCCAGAAGAGGCCTAGAGCCTGATTTCTACTAGATAGCTTAGAAATACCATGTGCTCGCCAGAATATAGAGAGAGAGACGTTTATTGAATTACTGCCTGCCGTGATTCGTGCTTTTCTAACATACCTGTTTCCCTGAACTGTAAAGACTCCTGCGTGTTAGACACACAGAGAGAGGATAAAAAAACCGGGGATAGAAAGAGAAAGAAAGTTTGGCGACAGGGTAGCTGGAAGAGAGCCTTGAAATTAAAGGACAGATTTAAAGTTGAAATCCATTCCATACTCACCACTGTGATGATTAAATTTCCTTTCCCGGCCCATGCACCAAAATGATACGGTTCTGATGAATGGGGGAACACCAGGGTTCTTGGTCGTCTTGCCAGTTTAGATACGGACACACGTGGAGTGGTTTTAAGGAGCAGAGAGTTTAATAGGCAATAAGTGAAGGGAGAAGTGAAGGGAGAAGAAAGAAGCAGCTCCCGGTACAGAGACAGAGGGCAGGGGGCTCCAAAGCCAAAAGAGGAGGCTCCCCCAGTGTACAGATCTTATCAAGCTTCTGTCAGAGTTATCAGTAAGTT
>NW_012121820.1:5955963-5957501 GCF_000951035.1 Colobus angolensis palliatus | reverse complement strand
ATAAATCTCATGTAATTGTAATCATAAAGTATGTTGTGTCAGGCTTCCTTTTTTTCTTTATGTATTTTTTTGTTGTTGTGTCAGACTTCTTTTGCTTAGTCTAATTTCCTGAGATTCATTCATGTTGTTGCATTTATAAAGAGTTTTTATTTTATTTGAGTATGTATACAATATAGTATATAGACAATATATATGGCAGTTTATTTACCAGTTGAGCAACATTTCTTAGCTATTATGAATAGAACTGTTGTGAACATTTGCATATAAACCTTAGCATGGGTGGAAGGTTTCATTTTCTTGGACACATACCTAGGAGGTGGAATTGCTGGATCATATGGTAAATGTATGTTTAACTTTATAAGGAACTGTGAAACTGTTTACCTGTCTGTTCCATTTTGTGTTCTCACCAGCAATATAGCCAAGTTTCAGTTATATAATCTCACAAACACTTGGTATTAATATTCTCCTATGTTTTAGCCATTCTGGTAGATATGTAGTGGTATCCCATTGTGATTCTACTTTGAAATTTCATTCAGCTTCTTTGGTGAAGTGTCTGTTCAAATCTTTTGCCTCCTTTTCCTTTCCTTTCCTTTTCTCCTTCCCCTCTGTCTTAAAAATCAGGTTGCTTTTCTGTTCCTGAATTCTTAGAAAAAACTGAGTTCTTAGGGGAAAAAACTCATTTTAAAATGTTCTCCATATCCATCTTTTATTAGATATGGTTTGCAGATATTTTCTCCCAGGCTTTGGTGGTACGATCCTAATTGATCAGCTGAGTCTTTGTAGTAATGCTCCATTTCTTGGTCATATGTATATTTTGAGGAATAGCAAGTGTTTTTTTTGTTTTTTTTTTTTTTTTTTTGAGACGGAGTCTCGCTCTGTCGCCCGGGCTGGAGTGCAGTGGCCGGATCTCAGCTCACTGCAAGCTCCGCCCCCTGGGTTTACGCCATTCTCCTGCCTCAGCCTCCCAAGTAGCTGGGACTACAGGCGCCCACCACCTCACCCGGCTAGTTTTTTGTATTTTTTAGTAGAGACGGGTTCACCGTTTTAGCCAGGATGGTCTCGATCTCCTGACCTCGTGATCCGCCCTTTTCGGCCTCCCAAAGTGCTGGGATTACAGGCTTGAGCCACCGCGCCCGGCCTAGCAAGTGTTTTAAAGCTCAAAATAACAGTTATGCAAACATATACTATAAACTGCATTCTTTAATCCATATATATGGAAAGGAAAACCTAGATTGTTAATCTAGAGCATATACATTCTTAAACATGATAAGGTCTACTGTATTTAAATGGCTTAGAGCTTAATCTTTTTATGTCTCTAATAAAAATGAATATATAATTCCTTATCTGGTTCATTATTTATTATTACAAACTAAAATGAAAAACAGTGAATATATTGGTCTGGTATAAACCTAATGAAAAGTTACCAAAATAAAAAAAGCAGTTAATCTTGCCTACAAGCTTTTGCTATTGTTCCCTCTCTAACCCTCAGTGAAAAACCCAATCTTTATGGCTTACCTGTGTTAGTGTAGAATATATTC
>NW_012121820.1:5950443-5952013 GCF_000951035.1 Colobus angolensis palliatus | reverse complement strand
TAGCCAGGATGGTCTCGATCTCCTGACCTTGTGATCCGCCCGTCTCGGCCTCCCAAAGTGCTGGGATTACAGGCTTGAGCCACTGCGCCCGGCCCAAATTAAAGTTTTAAAAGGATTTGTATAGAGGAAAAAATGGAAACAAAGTTTTAAAAAGATTTGCATAGCTAAATATTTTGGTTTGATTCAATACATTTTTAATGATTTAACTATTTTATTTTATTTTATTGTTTTTGAGACAGTCTTACTCTGTCGCCCAGGCCGTAGGGTGGTGGCACCATCTCAGCTCATTGCAACCTCCACCTCCTGTGTTCAAGCGTTTCTCCTGCCTCGGCCTCCCAAGTAGCTGGGATTACAGGCTCCCACCACCGTGCCCGGCTAATTTTTGCATATTTTTAGTAGAGACAAGGTTTCACCATGTTGGTCAGGCTGGTCTCGAACTCTTGACCTCAAGTGATCCACCCGCCTTGGTCTCTCAAAGTGCTGGAATTACAGGTGTGAGCCACTGTGCCCAGCCAACAATTTAACTATTTTAGGTTCCTGTTAATCTTTTAAAATGTCAGTAGACTTTATATTAAAATTGATACTGTGTTTTTGTTTGGCTCCTTGAAATTTAAAGGCAAACATGGTATTATTATCCAACTTTTCTAATGATGCAAGTCCAGGTTGCCTAGATCTGTAAACTGGCATAGCAGTAAGGTGAAGAGTAGATTACAAATACATTGTAATTATCTACCCTGTTTCATCTTTCATCTTTTCCATGGCTAATGCCTAACAGTGGTATTAAGGAATAAAATTGAGGAATTTGGCTGGGTGCGGTGGCTCACGCCTGTAATCCCAGTACTTTGGGAGTCTGAGGGCAGGCGGATCACTTGAGGTAAGGAGTTCAAGATCAGCCTGGCCAACGTGATAAAGCCTTGTCTCTACTAAAAATACAAAAATTAACTGGATTTGGTGGTGGGCGCTTGTAATCCCAGCTACTTGGGAGGCTGAGGCAGGAGAATCATTTGAACCTAGGAGGCAGAGGCTGCGGTGAGCCGAGATTGTGCCACTGCACTCCAGCCTGGGCGACAGAGCGAGACTGTCTCAAACAAACCAACAAACAAAAAGAAATTGAGTAATTCAAGATTTATAAATTAACCTTTAAACTGCACTTTTGCAGAGAGGAATTTAAGGGTTGAAAGTGATGAAACAGATGTATTATAGATATCTTTATGTGTTTTTACACTTGCATATCACTTACATTTTGGAAGTAAAGCCATATTAATGCAGAAGTATCTCTCTTCTGGACTGTCAGAGGCTAGATTTGAGCAAGAACAGTGTTGTGACATAACAGTGTTCTCCACCCCTTCCCTGTGATCTGCTCCTCCCTTGTACAGTATCATCCTTCCTCTTGACCTTTCCTGTATCTTTAACTTTTCTCTTGACCTCTTCATGCACTTCCCCTTCTCAGCTTTCCTTCAGTCTGCAACTGTCTTATCCCTTCCCTCAGCTTAAATTTCCATCTGGCTTGTAACCTTTTTACCTCTGTCAACTTTCCATCCTTCAGGTCCCTCACTTTTTCTGGTTTCTC
>NW_012121820.1:5947557-5948661 GCF_000951035.1 Colobus angolensis palliatus | reverse complement strand
AGCCAGATTCCATCCCAAACAAAAAACAAAAAACAAGAACATCATTGATTTTTTTTTTCTTTTTCCTCTTCAAATCAAAGCTTTTCATTTTTCTTTGGTTGTGAAGGTGATTAATTCATGTTTATGTGGAAAACATGGAAAATCCAGAAAAGTACAAAGAAAATAAGGATTACTAGTAACCGCATCATCCATTATTATGGATTTTGTATGTATATCTTTCCAGTCTTTTTTTCTTCGTTCTTGTACACATATGCAGTGCCTTGTGCAGTATATGGGTTTAGCAGAGAGCAAATGAACTCTTATCAGGGTCTTCATAAGATCCTCTAGCAGTCTTGTGAAGAGTAGCCTGTAAGAGTACAAGAGTAGAAGCAGTGAGAGGCCAGGTGCAGTGGCTCACACTTGTAATCCTAGCACTTTGAGAGGTTGAGGAGGGTGGATTGCTTGAGCCCAAGAGTTTGAGACCAGCCTGAGCAACACAGATCCTGTCTCCACGAAAAATTCAGAAATTAGCTGAGCATGGTGGCAGTTGCCTGTGGTCCTAGCTTACTGGGGAGGCTGAGCTGGGAGGATTGCTTGAACCTGGGAGGTTGAGGCTGCAGTGAGCTGTGGCTATGCCACTGTACTCTAGCCTGGGCAACAGAGCAAGATCCTCTCTCCAAAAACAAATGAAAAAACAAAACACACCAAAAAAACCCCAGGATCACCTATGAGAAGGCTGTTAGAGTAATCCATGTTGGTTTAGGCTATGATTATGGCAAGAGAGATGATAAGTGATCAGATTGTATGTATCTTCTTTGGAAGGTGGAGCCAACAGGATTTTGTGATGGTTTCAGTGGGGGAGAGGGGGAAAGAGCTATCCCTGAGAAGAATCAAGCATAATTCAAAAGTTTTTGGCTTGAGCAGCCAGAATTGTTTGGCTTCATTTTCTTGTCAAACTACCCATCCAAGGCTCTTTATTGTTTCCTTCCTGTCCATTTGAACTCGTGATTTTTTTTTAATAAAAGGCAAAAGAAGGCCGGGCGCGGTGGCTCAAGCCTGTAATCCCAGCACTTTGGGAGGCCGAGATGGGCGGATCACGAGGTCAGGAGATCGAGACCATCCTGG
>NW_012121820.1:5941963-5942347 GCF_000951035.1 Colobus angolensis palliatus | reverse complement strand
CTGCTCAAACCCCTAGGGGGAAGCATGCAGACGGGCAGGTGGTAGGGAGTGTTTTTGGGCTCTGACCCCACAGCAGCATCTAGGGTTGAGTGTTTACAGCTCCTGAAGCCCCAGTGGCTGTGTGTTACAGTGTGCTCTTTCAGTTTCGGTGTCTGTAGGTGGCTTGTGTTAATCAGTTGAGTTAGACCCTCTGCCTTATCTCAGGGATAGAGGACTCTCTCTATCCCTGGTTCTTGCCCTGGTGTACTGGAAAGATTGGATCACAGATGGGCTTGGAGAATGAGTGCAAGGACTTTTTTTTTTTTTTTTGAGACAGAATCTTGCTCTGTTGCCAGGCTGGAGTGCAGTGGCTCAATCTCTGCTTACTGCAAGCTCTGCCTCCCA
>NW_012121820.1:5940642-5941719 GCF_000951035.1 Colobus angolensis palliatus | reverse complement strand
GATTTCACCATGTTGGCCAGGCTGGTCTTGACTCCTGACCTCAGGTGATCCACCCACCTTGACCTCCCAAAGTGCTAGGATTACAGGTGTGAGCCACCGCGCCCAGCCTCTAAAAAATTTTTTTTTGGGATGGAATCTCTGTCACCCAGGCTGGAGCGCAGTGGTGCGATCTTGGCTCACTGCAGCCTCTGTCTCCTGGGTTCAAGCGATTTTTGCGCCTCAGCCTCCAAGTAGCTGGGACCACAAGCTTATGCCACCACACCTGTCTAATTTTTATATTTTTAGTAGAGGTGGGATTTTGCCATGTTGGCTGATCTGGTCTCGAACTCTGACCTCAAGTGATCCACCGCCTCAGCCTCTCAAAGTGTGGGAATTATAGCCATAAGCCGCTGCGCCCGGCCTTACCTCAATTTATTTAACAGTCCCCTCACCCAAATGTGAAGATGATAAACAATTCTTTTCTGTCTGAATTATTCTTTCTCTCATTCTGGAATTTTGGAACATTTTACAACTTACATTTAAGAAGACTAGTTTAAAAAGAAACAGTGGAAATTTCCACCTTTTAAAAAAACTTAATTTCTGGTCTATTAAATGCTTTGCAGGAGGAAAGAAATATGAAAAAGAACCGCAGACATTCTGGATGTCAGCCTGTGAAATTTTCCACTATTTCCCATAATAACATGCAGGCATGCTTATGCTGCTGGATTCATTGCAACTGCAGTTGCACTCTGAGTGGAATTTGAAGCTACTCTGTCAGTGATAAAATGGCATCTGGCCAGCTTTTAATGAGCAGTGCATGTATTTTCACATCCAAGGTATTGTATGTTTGTTTCATCTCTGCCAGAATAGTGTGACCATAAACACTGAAATTGTAAAATTATTTTAAAAACTTTTGATTCCAAAATTCCTGATTGTTTTTAGATGATTTTGATTGTTTTATTTCAGTAGATTATGTATCTGAGAAGATATATAATCATGCTTTTAGTTACAGTGCTGCATACATAAAATTTTACAGGGTTTTATACTACAGAAGAATGATGAGTAAATTAAAGTTTTTTTTTTTTTTTTTTTTTGAGG
>NW_012121820.1:5932802-5935045 GCF_000951035.1 Colobus angolensis palliatus | reverse complement strand
TGTGATCCGCCCACCTTGGCCTCCCAAAGTGCTGGGATTACAGGCATGAGCCACTGTGCCCAGCCGAGTGCAAGGTTTTATTGAATGGTGAAAGTAGCTCTCAGCAGATGGATGGGGAGCCATAAGGGGGATGGAGTGGGAAGCTGGTATTCCCCTGGGGTTGGGCTGCCCAGCGGCCGGACTCTACTCTGACCGCCCCTACCAAATTCCACATCAACTTAAATGTAGATTACTGGCTGGCGTCTGCTGGTGTCTGTTAGTGTGCTCTTCTGTTCCTCTGTTCGTCTCGATGTCCAGCCGCTTGTGTGTGTGTCTGCTTAAGGTTATATGGGCACAGGATGGGGGGGCATGGCAAGCCAAAAGGCAACTTTCTGGGTGCTAAAACAGAAATGCTTGTTCACACTTAGGGTCATGAGCACAGGCCCGAGGGTGGAGCCCTCACCATGGACCTTCTCTACCCAGCACTTACTTCCCTGCCCTACTCCCGTGTCAGGACTACAGGTGCACACCTACTTGCCCAGCTAATATGATAACTTTTTTTTGCAGAGATAGTATCTTGCTACATTGACCATGTCTCACGTGATCCTCCTGCCTTTGCCTCCCA
Organism: Colobus angolensis palliatus; assembly: GCF_000951035.1. Classification (NCBI taxonomy): domain Eukaryota; kingdom Metazoa; phylum Chordata; class Mammalia; order Primates; family Cercopithecidae; genus Colobus; species Colobus angolensis. The sequence goes on along the minus strand of NW_012121820.1, from coordinate 5,934,441 downwards.
AAGTGTTGGGATTACTGGCATGAGCCCCCCGCCCCATCTGGCCAATGAACGTTAATGCTTACCTGGTATATGCAAAGCACCCTAGGAGACAGAAAGTTTTGCAAGAAAAAGTCCCTGCCCAAAAAGGAGCTTATTTTTTGGTGCAGACAATATATTCTATACACATTTTGTTTCCTTTTACAGGATAATATTGTGTTATCGTTTACTGCAAAACAAATTGTTGTCATGCCTTTGTCATTCTAAAGCTTGTAGGGGCTCTTTGCCTCTTTATTAAGTGATGATTGATGTCTATGCTTTGAGTTCTTATTTATTTTAAAAATAGAGATGGGTCTCACTTTGTTGCCCAGGCTGGTCCCAGACTCCTGGTTTCAAGCCATCCTCCTGCCTGGGCCTCCCAAAATCCTGGGATTACAGGTATGAAGCCATTGTGCCTGGCCTCATTGTTTTTTTTTTTTTTGAGACAGAATCTTGCGCTGTCACTCAGGCTGGAGTGCAGTGGCGCAATCTCGGCTCCCTGCAACCTCTACCTCCTGGATTCAAGCAATTCTCCTGCCTCAGCCTCCTGAGTAGTTGGGATTACAGGCATGCACCACCACACCTGGCTAATTTTTTTTTTGTATTTTTAGTAGAGATGGGGTTTCACCATGTCAGGCTGATCTCAAACTCCTGACCTTGTGATCCACCCGCCTCGGCCTCCCAAAGTGCTGGGGTTACAGGCGTGAGCCACTGCACCTGGCCTGTTTTGTTTTCAGCAAAGAAGTTCTTCATATCTATAGATGCTGTCTGGATTATAAATGGATATGCTATCTATCCATATACAACTGAGTTCTCTACATTTCCTTGGTCTGGAAGGGATTGAATTTTTTAGACAAGGAGAGGGAATGTTGGTAAAAGTAGTGCTTTTCAGTTAAGTTCTTTAATTGTGGAGTTGTAAATAACTTATCTGAGAAGTAAATTGAGTGTAATTTACTTTTGCCTGTGGTCACCACTTCTACGTCGTAATGGAGTGTTTTTCTATAGAAAGGTTATAGAATGTAACTCAAACATTTTTATGATAATCTGGGGGGAAGTGTTGAGATTATAGGTGTGAGCCATTGCACCTGGCCTATTTTATATTCTACTAGGAAAGAAAGTGTAAAACTGCCAGATTAGCTACTTCAACAAATGACCACCTATAAAAACCAAAGGGTTTAATAGGTTTTTTTTTGTTTGTTTTTGTTTTTTTTGAGATGGAGTCTCGTTCTGTCACCCAGGCTGGAGTGCAGTTGGCACGATCTCAGTGCACTGGAACCTCTGCCTCCCAGGTTCAAGTGATTCTCCTGCCTCAGCCTCCCAAGTAGCTGGGACTACAGGTCCTTGCCACCACGCCCGGCTAATTTTTTCTGCTTTTAGTAGAGATTGGGTTGCACCATGTTAGCCAGGATGGTCTTGATCTCCTGACCTCGTTGTGATCTGCCCGCCTCGGCCTCCTAAAGTGCTGGGATTATAGGTGTGAGCCAGTGTGCCTGGCCTTTTTGTTTTTTTTTTGAAACAGAGCTTCACTTTCTCCCAGGCTGGACTAAAGTGGCTCGATCTTGGCTCACTGCAACCTCCACCTCCCAGGTTCAAGTGATTCTCCTGCCTCAGCCTCCTGAACATC
>NW_012121820.1:5930300-5931417 GCF_000951035.1 Colobus angolensis palliatus | reverse complement strand
TGGGATTACAGGCTTGAGCCACCGCGCCCGGCCGGTTTCTCACTGTTAACCAAGTCTTTTCTTTACCTTTAGAAGCTTCTTTACTGCATGTGTTCTCTGCTACTGTCAGATTGATTTTTGTTTAGTCCTTGACCCCTTAAACATGTACATCCTCACACTCTCCAAAATCCTTTAACTTTCATTTCTTCTTCCATGCTTTAATTTATTCTGCAAAGATTTATTGAGTGCTAGCCATGTGTTGGCTATTCCCTAGATGTTAGGAATATACCAGTGACCAGAATGGCTATGGAAAAAAAAATAAAACTTTGTAGGGGGACTTGTGTATGTGTGTGTTGTGTGTGTGTATTGTGTGTATTGGAGGGTTTACATTTTAGATATCATGGTAAGCTTTGCTGAGTAAGTAATACTTAAACAAGGACACCAGGAAGTCAGTAAGCCTTGAGAATATTGGGTTGGGGTAAGGTTGGGATGGGGAGCATTCTGTGTAGAGAGAGCTACCTGTGGAAAGGCCCTTTGTTAGGAGCTTTCTTAGTGCATTTTAAGAGCAACAAGGTGACCAGTGTTTTGGAGCACAGTGTTTGGAGGACAGTGAACAAAGAGGTAAGTAGCAAGAGAAATCGGAGAGGTAACAGTGAGGCCTTGTAGACAGTTGTAAGGACTTCAGCTTAAAAATTCATTAAAAAAAATAGCATAATAGCATATAAATACATGGTTTCCGTTATTTTCCTTTTGAGATGGGATCTCATTATATTGCCCAGGCCCAGGCTGCTCTGGAACTGCTGGGCTCCCAGCTCAGCCTTCTGGGTAGCTTGGCCTACAGGTGAGTGTTAACACATGCAGCTAATTAAAGAAATTTTTTTTTGTTGTAGAGACAGGTCTTGTTTTTTTGCCTTGGTCTAGTCTTGAACTCCTGGCCTGAAGCAATATTCCCATCTCAGCTTCCCAAAGTATTGGGATTACAAGTGTGAGCTACCATACTTGGCTTCCTGCAGGTTTTTAATTGTATTTTTGGTTATTCCAGAAAGATCCTTTAGCTGGGCACGTTGGCTCACACCTGTAATCCCAGCACTTTGGGAGGCTGAGGCGAGTGGATCACTTGAGGTCAGAAGTTCGAGAC
>NW_012121820.1:5920483-5925450 GCF_000951035.1 Colobus angolensis palliatus | reverse complement strand
AAAAACCCAAGATGATTAAAAATATCCCATTTAGATGATCTTTAGTTGACTTGACACAAGTCTTTGGGTCTGGACTGCTATAGTAATTCATGATGTGGTTTTTTAAGGCACCACATTAGAAGCAAAGAATAATATTAATTTATTTGGGTTAGAGAGTAGTGGTGAACCCGAGCTTGTAACATTCTGTTTAAGAGAGTTTGATGTTCCAGTCTATAACTGCAATTGGAAGAGCTTTGGAAAAATGATTTGTGAACATGTAAGATAATTTTTAAAAACATAATTTTCTCTGCCTCCTGAAAGAAGTTTGTGTTTCATAAATAACCAGCATTATTACTATTCTTCTCTTTCTTTTTTTTTCTTGAGAGAGAGTCTCACTCTGTCACCCAGGCTAGAGTGCAGTGGTGTGATCTCAGCTCACTGCAACCTCTGCCTCCTGGGTTCGAGCGATTCTCCTGCCTCAGCCTCTTGAGTAGCTGGCATTACAAGATTACAGGCGTGTGCCACCATGCCGGTCTAATTTTTGTATTTTTAGTAGAGACAGGGTTTCCCCATGTTGGCCAGACTGGTCTCGAACTCCTGACCTCGTGATCCGCCCGCCTTGGCCTCTCAAGGTGTTGGGATTTCAGGCGTGAGCCCCTGCGCCCAGCCACTGTTCTTCTCTTTCAGATGAATCTAAGAGATGTTTAGTTTTCAGAAACTGGGGAAGATGTTATATTCTCTTCCCTGTTAGGTTTCAGCATCTGTTCTGGCTGTTTTACTTTTTCCCAAACCTTTTACTTAGAGCAAAAACTTGGATGAATTGATTTCAAGACTTCACTTTGCCTTTGGGTAAGGTTTTCCTTAGTGGTTTGCCTAAGTTGTGTTTTAGTATCTTTCTTGGGTTGCTTAGTTTTTTCAGCCTTTGGGACAATCTGTTGACTAAGTTGTGAATTTTGGCTTTTCATTTCTTGTGCCATAGAATTTGTATGTGCTGCCAGGCGTGGTGGCATGTTCCTGTAGTCGCAGCTACTTGATAAGGGGCTTGATAAGCTACTTGATAAGGTGGTAGGAGGTAGCTTGATCCCACGAGTTTGAGGCTGCAGTGAGCTATGGTCATATCATCGTACTGTATGTAGCCTAGGTGACAGAACGAGACCCTGTCTGTAGGAAAAAATAAAAGTTGTACTAGAACAACTTTTGTTCTAGAACATAAACTCTGAGGGCTGGGAGTTATCTGTTTTGTTTACTGCTGTATCCTTAAGTGGTCAGAATGGTGGCAGACTCAGAGTAGGTACTCAAATATTTGCTGAATAAATTTAGAGTAGCAGTAGCAGGTTTTTATTTATTGAGCACACACTAAATGGCAAAGTGCTAAGCTCTTTGAATGGATTTGGTGGTTTTTCCATATTATAGCTTGTTTTCTGTCCATATGATAGTTTATGAGTGGGTGTGAGGGAGGAAGGAGGAGATGAAGCCAGCGTTGTTGAGGATGCTGCTAGCTATTACTAAATTTCATCAAGTTTAAGATACCATCAATTATAGAAAACAACATTATTTTACGTATTACTAGGTCTCAAACTCCCGACCTCAAGTGATCCACCTGCCTCGGCCCCCCAAAGTGTTGGGATTACAGGTGTGAGCCACTGCACCCAGCCTATTTTATGTACTACTGGGAAAGAAAATGTAAACTGCCAAATAAATAATTGGATACTGTCAATAGCATGACATATTCTGAATTTAAAGATGTAAAAATATGAACAAACCCCCAAATATTTAAGGGATACTAGTTTTACATAAACTCTCATTTAACAATCATGAAACCTTCTAGAGGTTTCTATCTTCATTTGAGAGAGGAGGAAATTGAAGCCCATGGGTTAATTACATAAGCTGTCCAGGTAGAAGATCCAGATTGAGGTCTCTCGGATTTCAGAGGCCGTGCCCTTTTTACCACCCTACATTGCCTTAGGAATCAAGGAAATAAAATAGTACATTGGCCTGTCAACTTTGGCTTGAAGTTACTTAGTTGGCATGGCTTTAAGCATTTTCTTTGTAATTGATTTTTCCTATTTTTCCTTAAAATCAAATGTCTTGGCCGGATGTGGTGGCTCATGCCTGTAATCTCAGCACTTTGGGAGGCCGAGGAGGGTGGATCACCTGAGGTCAGTAACCCCATCTCTACTAAAAATACAGACATTAACTGAGCATGGTGGTGGGTGCCTGTAATCTGGCTACTTGAGAGGCTGAGGCAGGAGAATTGCTTGAACCCAGGAGGTGGAGTTTATAGTGAGCTGAGACAGCACGATTGCACTGCAGCCTTGGCAACAAAAGTGAAATTCTGTCTCAAAAAAAATACAAATACAAATACAAATAAAAAACCCTCAAATATCTTTGAATTTACTCTGTGCTAGCTACTCTGTGTGTCTGTGTGTATACAAAACAATATAAGGTCTTATCTGTTCTTCTCAAGGAATTTATAGTCTGGGGAGATGAGAAAGAAACATGAAAGTTAGATAACTAGAGAAGATTTAAATAACATTTCAGAGAATAATGCAAGAGGTTTAACAAGGCACTGAAGGATTAATTGCCAAATAAATTGTACCAATACTTGCTTTTGGAGTTCAGAGGAAGAAATGATTGCTTGGAGCTGGGGTAATCTAGGGAAGGATGTAAATGAATTCCTGGGAGATATTTTCAGTTAGCTTATTTACTTTACCTTTAAAACTGTATTAATGTTTGTTACAAATGGAACTGCAAACTGTTTGAACATGAACTGTTGTATCTTAATTTTTTTAAATCTCCGTATGAGAGTGCAGGAGCTACTACCCCAGAGAAAAGGAGATCATGCTTTCTACATGCGTTTGCTTCTATTGTATCAAGTAGATGCAGAAAGTACTCATTTTTAGAAGAAAAATCTTTGGGTGAAAAGAAAGGGGGAACTCCCTGTCCCTAAATTCCTTGAGTGTCACTCTCGCCACTTTTACAATCAGTTGTACTTTGTGAGTCATTGCCAAGGTTACTTTTTGTGACTTTCAGCATTCATGATTAACTTCTAAAGGGTGGAAACAAGCATTAACCCCCTTTGTATCACTAATGTTCTCTCTGTCTCCCCTCCCCCTTCCCCTCTCCACTCCCTTCCCCTCCCTTTCCTTCCCCTTCCCCCTGCTCCTCTCCCCTCTGTCTCCTCAGGCTCAAAGGATCCTCCCACCTGTCTCCTGAGTAATTGGGACCACAGGTGTGTGTCACTGTGCCCGTTTAATTTCTAATTTTTTTTGTAGAGTTGGGGCTTTTCTAGGTTGTTGCTCAGGCTGGTCTCGAACTTCTGGCCTCAAGTTACCCCCCTGCCTTGCAAGGCCTCCCAAAGTGCTGGGATTACTGGCAGTAATCCTTCATACCATTTTGAAGCAAATACTAGACATTACATAATTATATAATTTCCTTAAGTATCTATAAAAGATACACCTGTCATAAAAAGCAAACTATACATTATTACATCTAGAAAAACTACATTAATTTCTTAGTAGTGTCAAATACACAGTCACTATTCAGTTTTCTAGTTTTCTCTTCTCATTTTTTAATTAGTTGGAATCAGATTCAAACAAGATGCAGACATTGCAGTTTGGTTTTTATGCATCCTAAGTCTCTGTTAGTATAGGTTTTCTCTTCCATCTCTTTTTTCCTTCCAATTTATCAAATTATTTTTTGCCCTGTAGAGTTTTTTTTGGGAGGAGCAGAGCTGTGTCACCCAGGCTCGAGTACAGTGCTGTGATCATAGCTCACTGTAGTCTCAAACTTGTCAGCTCAAGCGATCCTCCCACTTCAGCCTCCCAAGTAGCTGGAATTAAAGGTACACACCACCATGCCAGCTACATTTAAAATTTCTTTTTTCGGCCGGGCGTGGTGGCTCAAGCCTGTAATCCCAGCACTTTGGGAGGCTGAGGCAGGAGATTGGCGTAAATCCAGGAGGCGGAGCTTGCAGTGAGCTGAGATCCGGCCACTGCACTCCAGCCTAGGGGAGAGAGCGAGACTCTGTCTCTAAATAAATAAATAAATAAATAAATGGCAAAAGATTTATTTGCTCTACAGAGAAACCAAAGCATGAACTTGTGATTATTTCTTTTACCAGGCTTCTAGTTTGTACTGTCTAACTTGGTACTTGGTACCCACCACAAGATAGATACTATATGTAACAAGTGTTTCACTAGCATTAGTCTCTCTAACTGGGTAGTGAGCATCCTTTTACTGGATCATGCTGAATTTGAGTCTTTTCAGGGACCTGTAACTTTCTGAGTACATTGTGGACATTCAGAAAATGTCTATTGATTGTACGTTTTTCTTCAGGCTTAAGAACAAGATATGAAAAAACCTCAAAGTCATCTAAAGTAACTGTCTGCTTTTACTTGAGATGACTGATGTCTTTTGAGAATGAAGTGTTTGGGCCAGATGAGCTGGTTCACACCTGTAACCCCAGCACTTTGGGAGGCTGAGGCAGGTGGATCACTTGAGCTTAGGAGTTCAAGAGCAGTTTGGGCAACATGGCGAAACCCTATCTCTACCAAAAATACAAAAAATTGTCTGGGTGTGGTGGCGTGCACCTGTAGTTCCAGCTACTCCGGTGGCTGAGATGGGAGGATTGATTGAGCCTTGGAAATGGAAGTTGAAGTGAGCAGAGATCACGCCGTTGCACCAACCTGGGTGACAGAGTAAGACTGCATCTCTTTTTTTTTTATTATTAAAAAAAAAAAGGTGTTTGGATAGTTGTTTTCCTTATATCCAGTGTAAGAATCATTACAAGGTCTGGCTGTGTTGCCCAGGCTTGTTTTTTTTTTTTCTTTTAAAATAAAGAGCATTATTATTATTAGTTTTTGAGTCAGGGTCTTGCTTTCTTGCCAGACTTGAGTGCAGTAGTGCAGTGGCACAATCATGGCTCACTGCAGCCTCAAACTTCTGGGCTCAAGGAATTTTCCCACCTCAGCCTCCTAAGTAGCTAG
>NW_012121820.1:5878828-5920433 GCF_000951035.1 Colobus angolensis palliatus | reverse complement strand
TCTGAAACTCCTGGCCTCAAGTGATTCTCCTCTCTTGGCCTCCTGAAGTGCCGGGATTAGAGGCACAAGTAACCATGCCTGGCTTCCTGTAGAGTTTCTTACTGTCTGGATTTTGCGGAGTATATCTTTATGGTGGTCTTTCAGTGTGCCCTCTGTCCTCTCTCTCTCTATTTTTAAAATAGTAGTTAGCTTTCAAGTCTTGATCAGTTTCTGGTTCAGTTATTTTTGACAAATGTATTAATTATCTGTTGCTGCGTAACAAATTGTCTCCAATCTTGACATCTTAAACCAGCATTTATTGGTCCCAGCACCTCAGGAGGCTGACGTGGGAGGATTGCTTAAGCCTGAAAGTTTGAGGCTGCAGTGAGCTGTGTTTGCACCTGTGAATAGGCAACTCCTAGGCAAGACCTTGTCTCTAAAAAATAAAAATTGGCTAGGCATGGTGGCTCACGCCTGTAGTCCCAGCACTTTGGGAAGCCCAGGCAGGTGAGCCCAGGAGTTTGAGACCAGCCTGGGCAACATGACGAAACCCCATCTATACAAACACTACAAAAATTATCCGGGCATGGTGGCACATACCTGTAATCCCAGCTACTTGGGAGGCTGAGACAGGAGGGAGGATCTCTTGAGCTGGGAGGTAGAGGTTGCAGTTGGCTGAGAACATACCACTGTACTCCAGTCTGGGTGACAGCAAGACTCTGTTTCAAAATAAAACAAACCTCCCAAACTCCTTAGTATTATCTTCCACAGTTTCTAAAGGTTAGAACTCTGGGAGTAGCCTAGCTGGGTGGTTCTGGTTTTAGTGCTCTCAATGGGTTGCAGTCATCTGAAGGTTTAACAAAGGCTGGAGGATTTGCTTTCGAGGTGGCTTACTCAGTGGCCATTGATGGGAGGTCTCAGTTTCTGCCTGAGTGTCCTAAAGGTACTGCCGGAGCTAGTGATCAGGGAGAAGGAGAAGAGGAGGAGAGAATTTGAAATGCCTTTATGACCTCAGACAGCTTGTCACTTTTCTTTTGGTCACATAGATCAGCTTTGATACAGTGTGGGAGGGGACTGCTTAAGTTCATGAATAACTAGAGATGGGTGTCGCTGGCGATGTCATCTTGGTGCTGGCTACTACAGTAAGACTACTTCCCAGGGAGTGTGGTTTATCAGAAGACACATACCTGTTTTTCTTTGAGTTGTTAATATTAGCAGATACTGTAAATAAAAACTTTTTCTTTCTGTGTTTTTTTGGAGAGAGTCTTGCTCTGTTGCCCAGGCTGGAGTGCAGTGGCGTAATCTCTGCTCACTGAAACCTCCACCTTCTGGGTTCCAGTGATTCTTCTGCCTCCGCCTCCTGAGTAGCTGGGACTACTGGTGCGCACCACCATGCCTGGCTCAGTTTTGTGTTTTTAGTACAGACGGGATTTCACCATGTTGGTCAGGCTGGTCTCGAATTCCTGACCTCAGGTGATCCGCCTGCCTTGGCCTTCCAGGGTGTTGGGATTACAGGTGGTGAGCCACTGTGCCCAGCCAAGAAAAACTTCTTCTAATCAAGTATTCGGTTACCTCGTGTGGGTACAGTTTACATAGGAAAGATGGGATTATGTTAGACTCTCTTTATTTACTAGTATTTAAAATAACAAGTTGGTTTACTAGTATTCTCCTGTGGTTAAAAAAACATTTTTTTCCTCAAAGTTTTTAAAAAAACTTTATTTTGAAATAATTTTAGACTTTTGGGAACGTTGCAAAAATAGTTTTCCTATATACTCCACCCAGGTTTCCCCACTTTAATAACTTGCATGGCCATGTTATAGTGATCAAAACTAAGGCTAACACTGGTGTAATACTGTTAACTAAGTAGCACATATTGTCAAATTTTCACGATTGTGTTTTTTTTTTCTGTTCCGGGATCCAATCCTATTCTTTATTAATCTCTCCCTTTTTTGGGGGGGAGTTATTTTGTAATTTTTCAAGTATTTTTTTTTTTCCGTTAGGTGTAGCAGTCCATGATAATATATCTTTATTTGTCCTTACTCAGTACTACTTTTTTTTTTTTAAGGCAGGGTCTCACTGTCACCCAGACTGGAATGCAGTTGTGCTGACAAGGTTCACTGCAGCCTCAACCTCCTGGGTTTAAGTAGTCCTCCTATGTAGCTGGTACCACAGGCATGTGTCAGCATGCCTGACTCATCGTTGTGGGTATTTAAAAAATTTTACGAAGTTTGTATTTTGTTTTAGATGTTGCCTTTATATTAAAATCCTTATGTAATAGACTTAGTGGGTTCCCCCCTCCCCACATTTTTTGGTTATTTTCTGTTGGTTTCTTACTTTGAACACTATTGAAATTACCTAGTAGTTTTTTCTTCCCAGGCATTTGATTTAAAGTAATATCTTTTTCTTTCAGTTACTATCACATAATGAGTTTTTTTTTTCCCCCGTTTTTATCTCTTCATACTTCAGTTTTTGGATAGTTGTGCTCTCTACATTGTTGGAACATATAGTCATTATGTAGTATAATGTGTCACTTAGAACCCCCATTCAGGTTTTTACAGATAAATATGTTTAATACCCACTACTATTTTTGTGTTGATATGGACTTTCCAGTTATTTGGGTCATCTGGAATTCGTTTTCTCCAATAAATTCCTCAGGAAGAGCTTATGGGAACAGTATTCCTTGTGTTCCACTATGTTTAAAAAGTTTGCAGCTTTAATAATTGAAAGCTGGCTTGGTGATGATAAAATCCTATTCCACAGTATTTGAAATATGTCATTCCACTGTTTTCTGGCACAGAGCATAGCTGTTACAGTATCATGTCGACCTGTTTTTCTTTAAGCAATGTAGCTTTTTTTTGGTCATTGTTTAGATGTCCACAGGATTTTTTTGTTAGTAGTCTTTTTTTTTTTTTTTGTGAGACAGAGTCTCACTTTGTTTGCCCAGGCTGGAGTGAAGTGACAGGATCTCAACTCGCTGCAACCTCTGCCTTCCAGGTTTAAGGGATTCTCCTGCCTTAGCCTCCCTAGTAGCTGAAACTACAGGTGCATAATGCCCAGCTAATTTTTGTATTTTTAATAGAGACAGGGTTTTGCCTTGTTGGCTAAATTCCTGACCTCAGGTGATCCACCTGCTTTGGACTCCCAAAGTGCTGGGATTACAGGTGTAGTCTTTGTAGTCTTTTTGGTGTTGGTGGTCTCTTTTCAATGTGTGTTAATAGTTTCAAGCTTCCTTCCCTTCTTCTTTTTGTCTTTTTCTCGATGTCATGAAGGTTTTCTTAGTGTTGGGTTTTTTTTCTTTTTTTTATTTGCTTTTTATTTTTGTTGTCTTACTGCCTTGGTTTTCTTCTTTGGGACTCCTACTGTACATATGTTGGATCATATGTGGTATGTATATAGAGATGTGGTCTTGGTCTGTCGCCTAGGCTGAAGTGCAGTGGTGTGATCATGGCTCATTGCAACCTCCACCTCCTGGGCTTAAGCGATCCTCCTACCTCAGTGTCCTGAATAGCTGAATAGCTAGGACTACAGGTGCATGCCATCATGCCTGGCTAATTTCTGTATTTTTTGTAGAGGTGGGGTTTTGCCATGTTGCCCAGGCTGGTCTAGAACTCCTGAGCTCAAGTGATCCTCCCACCTCAACCTTCCAAATGTTGGGATTACAGGTGTGAGCCACTGCTCCAGGCCTGTATATTGTTTATGTGAGATAAACCTCTCTTTTGTTTCCTCACTTGTATAACCAACTGTCCTCTGAACCTTTTCATTTAGATTTCTAATGGACAGCTGAAGCACAACATGTCCCAAACCAATCTCATCATCTTCCCTGTAAGATCTTCACTAAAGCCTTTTCTTTCTCATTGTTGGTAATTCATTCTTGCTGTTGCTTAGGCCTAAAAACCTTGACTACTCTTTTATCTCCTTGCTATTTTTAAGATATATCTAGTGTCTGGCCACATCTTGATAATTCCACTGAACCAACATTTTCTGTGAGTTATTGTAATAACATCCTAACAGGTCTTCCTGCATTTTACTCTTGTTTCCTTACAGCCTGTTAGTAATATAATAGCTGGAGGGATCTTTTACAATCCTAAACCAGTTTGTCAGTCCTCTCTTTTAGACTACATAGAGGTTTCTTATTTCACCCGGAGTAGCAAAGAAAGTTCTTACTTTGTTTCGATGAGACTCTGTGACTTGCCTCTGTTTTTTTTTGTTTGTTTGTTTTGTTTTGTTTTTTTAAAGACCAAGTTTCCCTCTTGTTGTCCAGGCTGGAGTGCAGTGGTGCAGTCTTGGCTCGCTGCAACCTCCGCCTCCCACGTTCAAGTGATTCTTCTGCCTCAGCCTCCCAAGTTGCTGGGATTACAGGCATGCGCCACCACGCCCAGCTAATTTTGTATTTTTAGTAGAGATAGGGTTTCTCCATGTTGGTCAGGCTGGTCTTGAACTCCCTACCTCAGGTGATCTACCCATCTTGGCCTCCAACATTGCTGGGGTTGCAGGCGTGAGCCACCATGCCTGGCCTGCCTCTGTTGTATCTCTGATCTCACCTATCATTCCTGTCTTCCTTGTTCATTCTTGATCCAGTATTGTTCTTCATCCAGTGCAGGCACATTCTTGCCTTTTGGTATGCCCTTTCTTGGAATGTTGTTTCTGTCATATATCTGATTAAGTTCCTCATCTCTTTAAAGTCTCAATTCTTACACTCTTATTGAGGCCCACCTTACCACCCTATTTAATACTGGAGCCTCTGACCTTATAGCATGAATGCTCTAACATATTAATACTTTACTTATTTATTGTGTTTAATTATAAAGCATATGCTCCACAAGAACAAGAATCCTAGTCCCACTTGCTCACTGATACATCTCAAACACTTAGATCTAAGTGCCTGGCATATGGTAGATGTTCATCATTCGTTTGTCGAGTGAATAACTATACCCTGTATTTCCTTGAAAGGATGATGTCCTGCTAAAGCCTTTCTCCCACCCCTGGTCCGTGGTGGTAAGATGTTTTTCTGTGTCATAGCACGTCATGTCTTTTTAAACCCTGTGGTGGGAGTATGTTAGGAAAGTTCCTGGTCTTTGTTGGTTTTATTTTATTTTATTTTTATTTTATTATTTTTTAAGATGGAGTCTCGCTCTGTCACCCAGACTGAAGTGCAGTGGCATGGGCTCAGCTCACTGCAACCTCCACCTCCTGGGTTCAAGCGATTGTCCTGCTTTAGCCTCCTGAGTAGCTGGGATTACAGGCGCCTGCCACCACTCCCTGATAATTTTTTTTTTTTTTTTTTGAGACGGAGTCTCGCTCTGCCGCCCAGGCTGGAGTGCAGTGGCCGGATCTCAGCTCACTGCAAGCTCCGACTCCCGGGTTCACGCCATTCTCCTGCCTCAGCCTCCCGAGTAGCTGGAACTACAGGCGCCCGCCACGTCGCCCGGCTAGTTTTTTGTATTTTTAGTAGAGACGGGGTTTCGCCATGTTAGGCAGGATGGTCTCGATCTCCTGACCTCGTGATCCGCCCGTCTCGGCCTCCCAAAGTGCTGGGATTACAGGCTTGAGCCACCGCGCCCGGCCCCTATTTTTTATTTTTTAATTTTTAGTAAAGACGGAGTTTCACCAAGTTGGCCAGGCTGGTCTTGAACTCCTGACCTCAGGTGATCCACCCGCCTCGACCTCCCAAAGTGCTGGGATTACAGGTGTGAGCCACCATGCTCAGCCTTTGTTGGTTTTATTTTAGCTTCCTGTGTTTTTAGGCTGGAACTGTTTCTAGAAATCCATTTAAGATGGAAGTTGACTCTGAAATTGGTTGAATAAAGTTAGGGTGGTTTATTAATGTAGAGGAATTGTGAGTTACCACCTGTCATATATGTAAGATAATTTCTTGTTTGTTTCCTTACTCTCTAAGCCTAATAAAAAAAGTTTCCTTAAAAAAAAAAAAATTCATTTCTAGGCCAGGTACGGTGGCTCAGACCTGTAATCCCAGCACTTTGGGTGGCCGAGGTGGGCGGATCACCTGAGGTCAGGAGTTCCAGACCAGCCTGTCCAACATGGCAAAACCCCGTCTCTACTAAAAATACAAAAAATTAGGTAGGCATGGTGGCGGACGCCTGTAATCCTAGCTACTTGGGAGGCTGAGGCAGGAGAATCACTTGAACCTGGGAGGCAGAGATTGTAGTGAACTGAGATCATGCCACTGCACTCCAGCCTGGGTGGCAAGAGTGAAACTCCATCTCAGAAAATAAAATAAAATAAATAAAAATAAAATAAAATAAAATAAATAAAATTTAAAAATGTCTCTTTTACTGCATTTTCAGTGGCAGTTTGAGAAGAAGGCATGGCACATGTTGATAGACATTAACATGCAATTGAGAAATGCTTTTAAAAAAGTGTACGTCTATATTATGTCAATGTTTTTATAGTTCTGTTTCAGCAAATCAAGAGAGTTGCAGTAATCTAGAAAGGATTTATTATGTCATGATGGTTTACTGTGTAGTCTCCCCAAGAAGGGCCACTCTGTTCTGCATACTGCTATTAGGCACAAGATGTGAAATAATATCTGTGAGGTCTTCATTTGGTGAATATGATAAAATCAATTAGCATTTTAAGGGGCCTCTTAAAAATACCATTTAATGAATTATAAAAATTATTAGTGAGTTATTATTGAGAACATTTGTTAAATTAGTGTTTTCTTTGGATTGGATGTAATGCATAAACTTCAAAGATGTAAAAACTTTATTTAAAAACATTTTTTAATTTTTTGTAGAGATTTTAGTTTTATTGTTTTTTGGGCTTTAAGGAAGCTCCATGTCTCTAGGTTTTTAAATCCTAATGCACCAGGTTGGCCCTTTTGCTGAGGATGAGGCACTTTTGTGGAAGTGTTGCCATGGTGACTGCTTGCCAAGTGCTGTCTCAAGGTCACTCATCACTCATAGCCCTGAATATTTGGATTTTGTTAAGGGAAAAATAACACTCAATTGATAAAATGAAGTTAATTATCATATCACATTACTGAAGCAAATCTAGCAAAATTATACTTATAAACAGCATTTTGTGTCAGTATTGATAAACTGTATTTTTTTGAATATTGAGTTTTAACCTGCCAGATTAGAAGGCTAATGGAAAATCTATAAATTAGCCATAGCCCATATTGTAATACTTTGATTTTATTTCATTTCTGACTTTTAAAAATGCAGCAGCGTAATTTTATTATGGTTATGTTTGAAGATATCTAAACATATTTCCCTCAATATTTGCTTTTTGATTTGAGGCAAGAGCAGAGATTTCTTAGCATTTATTTTTTCTTCTAGTAAACTTAGCTTGAAGTTGCCAGTTGCTTAAGCCCTTGTCCATATAAGAATAGGATGATCATTATGTTTTCCCCAAACCAGATTGCAGAGATCTACTATCTACCTAGCTTTTGTTTCATCTATTCTTTGTCTCATACTGCTGTTAATTTTCCTTGGCCTTACTTTCTAGGTTTCAATTTTTTTTTTTTTTTGTTATATACAAACATTATACCAGAAAATCTGTTCATTAAAGATTTTTGTTGTTATTATCAAACCAGTTTTCAATAAAGGAAAATATGAAAAGAAATTCCCCTTTGCATTAGTCTGTATTTCATCTGGGTCTTGTTCTAGAGAGAAAAATCAGAGCTATATGTCTTCATTAGGATGAAAGGTGACTTTGAAATCAGAGATGAAAAGCATTACTGTAAAAAGGAAAAATGTGATTGAAACAAAAACATGCTTTTCAAAATACATGATTAGATTTTTTTTTTTTTTTTTTTTTTGAGACAGGGTTTTGCTCTGTCACCCAGGCTGGATGGAGTGCTTGGTTCACCATAACCTCTGCCTCCAGGGCTCAAGGGACCCTCCCACCTCAGCCTCCCGAGCAGCTGGGACCACAAGCACACACCACCATGTCCAGCTAATTTTTGTATTTTTTTGTGGAGATGGGGTTTTACCATGTTGCCCAGTCTGGTCTTGAATTCCTGGGCTTAACAGATCTTCTCGCTTTGGCCTCCTGAAGTGTTAGGATTACAGGCGTGAGCCACCGTGCCTGGCCTGAAAATTTGGTCTTTTAGCTAATTAGAATCTAACTGGTTCCTCTGCTTTCAGGGGAATTGGATGAATTGGTTCTCCTAAAGCATTTTCATTTCTGCTTCTGTAGAGCAGACACCTTTGCAATGTCCGATCAAGATATTTTTATACTCTTGAAATTTCAATGAATGCAAAGCTCTATAGATATTGTTGCAAATATGTGAGGTAATATATGCCAGCTAATGTTTGTTTCATTTTTGCATATTTTTGAAGCCAAGTATGTTATCTGATGCTATATTTGCTAATTTATTTGGAAAAAGGTGTTGACCTAAAACTCTGTAAGCTATGATGTTAGGCAACGTGATCTAGAAAAAAGAATATTGGACTGGGAGGCGAGGGCCCTGCACTGATCTTCCATCTTTCTTTTACTGTGTGAACTTGGTCAAGTCACTTGTTGTGGTTCATGTTTCTCATTTGTAAAACAAGGTATTTCCATTTCTGTTGTGACCATCCATAATTCCAGTGTCAGTATTCTGTGTAGTAAAATTTGGATTATCTTCAGTAATGGGGAGAATTGTAGTTCATACCAATCTAAAATGCTGTAGCTTTCAAACTGATTCCTTTGACCTTGGTTGCAGATTTATTTTGTTTTTCCTTAGGTACTATTAAAGTTTTTTTTTTTTGTTGTTGTTGTTTGTTTTTGTTTTTGTTTATTTTGAGGCAGAGTCTTCCTCTGTTGCCCAGGCTGGAGTGCGGTGGTGTGATCTTGGCTCACTGCAGTCTCTGCCTCCTGGGTTCAAGCGATTCTTCTGCCTCAGCCCCCGAGTAGCTGGGACTGCGGGCACGCACCACCATGCTTGGCTAATTTTTGAATTTTTATTGGATACAGGATTTCACCATGTTGGCCAGGCTGGTCTTGAACTCTTGAGCGTAAGCATTCCACCCGCGGCGGCCTCCCAAAGTGCTGGGATTACAGGCACGAGCCACTATGCCAAGCCTATTAAAGTTATTTTGTATTCCACATGTATATTTAACCAGGCTGTTTTGGAACAAGAAGGGGAAGAGTTTTTATGATGGGACTGTTTATGTGGCAAATAATTAGCAGTTTTTAAAATGTTTGTGACTATCTCCATAAGGTTAGAATTGACTGTAGAAATAGCTGCTGAAAGAATATAGAGTAGAAATTGATTTTGCAGTATTTTGAACCTGGGCTTAATGTAGACTCTGGACTTTTTCAATGAGAAGGGAGGGTTGATGTGTAATGTATTTTTCTTTGAAGTTTTCTTTCCTTTTCCCTTTTTTTTTTTCTTTTTTTTGAGATGGGGTCTCACTCTGTTGCCCAGGCTGGAGTACAGTGGTGTGATCTCACTGTAACCTCTGCCTCCTGGGTGCAAGTGATTCTCCTGTCTCAGCCTGCTGAGAAACTGAAATTACAGGCGCCTGCCACCATGCTTGGCTAATTTTTTTTATTTTTGGTAGAGATGGGGCTTCATCATGTTGGCCAGGCTGGTGAAGTTTTCTTTAACATGTCCCATTCTATAGCCCAGGAAAGCATTACAGTCTCAAAAATGGTGGACATTGTTGTTTATTAAAACATTGTTTTTAAACATTTACAAAATAGAATACATGTGAAAAGTGAAAGCTTTAGAATTAAATCCTTTCATACCCATTTCCTTGCACATACAAACACACAGTTTTTACTTTGTTGGCTCACATTGTGCTTACTTTGCCATTGCCATCTTTTTGTTAGTACATAGAAATCTTTTTCATTTAAAAAATAATGGCAAATATGAATTATTAGGCTATATTCATATAGTCTAATAATAAACCAGCTATTTGCTGTTAAAACAGTGCCACAAAGAACATCGTTTTTCTCCCATCTTTACCCACTCCTGCAAATATTCTCATAGAACAGATTCCTGAAAGTCAAATTTTTTGGGTCTGTGGATGTCCAAGGGATATCTTTCATATTTGGTTGGATATTTCAAAATTGCTTTTCAGAAAGCTTTAATAGCTTACAGTCCTGTCAACAGTGACACCTACTTTTCTCATGCCTATTTTCTTTGGATGATGATCTTATAGCAGCCATTTATTGAGTGCCCACCATGTGTTAGGAATTGTGTCAGGTGCTTAACTTGACTTTCTCTAATCCTGATAATCCTGTAAGATTATTTTCATCCCCATTTACAGTTGAGGAATTTGAGGGTCAGAGAGGTGAAATAACTTGCTTAAGGCTGCATAACTAGTAAATGGTAACACACTGGGGTTTAAACCGCCACCTGTCTGATTCCAAAGTCTGTGTTTCTCTTAATCACAGACTGTTTCTAATATTGAGAGGACCATCTGTAAATAGGTGCATATATACAAATTGAGAAGTACATATTTTCCTTCAAATTAAGTGATATAGTCAGATAATACATAGAAACTTAATAGTCCTTCAAATCAGCCATAGCCAAAACAATATAGATAATTCAGTTTATTGACAAAGTTATGTATGAGATATAATTTCTGACTCTGGCTTTAGATGTTTAGGTTTCTGACTTTTGAAATGAGTATAATCCTTAGTGGTTTCATGTTTAACTTGAGGAACCAATGATTACAACTAGAAATATACTACTAGTCTACAAACCCGTCTAGTTAAGGGTGCCATAATAAAGTGCCACAGACTGAGTGGCTTAAACAACAAATTTATTTTCTTACACTTCTGGAGGCTGGCATTCCAAAATCAAAAGCGTCAGCAGGGTTGCTTCCTTCTGAAGCCTCTTTCTTTGACTTGTAGATGCCTGACATCTCCCTGTGTCTTCACATGGTTTTCTCTCTGTATATGGCTTTGTCTAAATTTCTTTCTTTCTTTTTTTTTTTTTGAGATGGAGTCTCACTATTGTTGCCCAGGCTGGAGTGCAATGGCGAAATCTTGACTCACTGCAACCTTCCCCCGCCGAGTTCAAATGATTTCTCCTGCCTTAGCCTCCTGAGTAGCTAGGAGTACAGGCATGTGCCTCCATGCCCAGATAATTTTGATTTTTTTTTTTTTTTTTTTAGTAGAGATGGGATTTCTCCATGTTGATCAGGCTGGTCTCAAACTCCTGACCTCAGATGATCTGCCTGCCTCAGCCTCCCAAAGTGCTGGGATTACAAGCGTGAGCCACCGCGCCGGCCTCAATTTCCTCTTACAAGGGCAACAGTCATATTGGATTAAGGCCACCCTAGTCACCTCATTTTGAATAGGATCACCTCTTTAGAGTTCTATCTCTAAATACAGTCACATTGTTGGGGTTAGGATTAAAACATGAAATTTGGCAGGATGCAAAGAACTCTACCAGTTCTTTCACTGTTTGCATCAGTTTCAGTGTCCCTATCAGTAAAAGAAGTCACAAGCATTCTTGAATAATTGAAACCCTTCTGCCAGATTGTCTAATGTCAGTCTCTTTTTTTTGACGCTGCTTCTTCTAAGTCATCTTCCTCATTGTTTGGCACAGAAGCGCTCTATCAAGTTATCTTCTGTTAATTCCTCTGGTGTGTGATGTCTTTTAGCGCTTACATTTCTCTAAGATCCATATCTTAAAACTCTTCACTCCCTACTTTTTTCACTTTTTTTTTCCCCCATATGCACAACCTCCATGATTTCCTTGATAGGCTCTGTTGTAAATCCTGTGAAGTCATGCATAACATCTGGACACAGTTTTCTCCAGCAGGAATTTATTGTTTTGGACTTGATGCCTTTCACAACATTTTCTGTAACGAGGATGGCATCTTCAATGGTGTAATCCTTCCAGATTTTCACGATGTTTTCTCTATTGGGATTCTTTTCCATAGCATCCATAATCCTTCCCATAGAGCACTATGTGTAATGAGCTTTAAAGGCCCTTATGACCCCCTGATCTTCAGACTGAGTTAGAGTTATCATGTTTGGGGGCAGGTAAACCAACTCGATGCCTTCATTGTTGAACTCATAGGCTTCTGGGTGGTCAGGGCATTGTCCAGTAGTAAAAGAACTTTAAAAGGCAGTCCCTTACTGGCAATTCATTTCCTGACTTCAGGGACAAAGCATTGATGGATTCAATCCAGAAAAAGACTTCTTGTACTCCAGGCCTTCTTATACAACCGAAAGACTGGCAGCTGGTGTTTATCTTTTCCCTTCAACGTTTGGGACAGGGGAGGGAGGTGGCGGTTAGCAGCAGCTTAGATGAGGGCAGTCCTGATCATAAACCCTACTGTATTTGTACACAACAGTAGAGTTAGCCTGTCTCTTCCTGCCTTACATCCTGATGCTTGCTTCTCTTTCTTACTAGATAAATGTCCTTTGCAATCTTTTTTTCCTTCCAGAATAGGGCACTTTCATCTGCATTAAAAATCTTTTCAGGCTCTGCGTGGTGGCTCACGCCTGTAATCTCAGCACTTTGGGAGGCTGAGGCGGGTGGATCACTTGAGGTCAGGAGTTCGAGACCAGTCTGGCCAACATGGTGAAACCCCGTCTCTACTAAAAATACAAAATAATTAGTTGGGCGTGGTGGCCTGCGCCTATAATCCCAGCTACTGGAGAGGCTGAGGCAGGGGAATTGCTTGAACCAGGGAGGTGGAGGTTGCAGTGAGCCGAGATTGCACCACTGCGCTCCATCCTGGGAGACAGAGTGAGAGTCCACCACACCCGGCTAATTTTTGTATTTTTAGTAGAGATGAGGTTTGCCGTGTTGACCAGGTTGATCTTGAACTCCTGACCTCAGGTGATCTGCCTGCCTCGGCCTCCCAAAGTGCTGGGATTACAGGCATGAGCCACTGTACCTGGCCTAATTTTTGTATTTTTAGTAGAGATTGGATTTTGCCCTGTTGGCCAGGCTGGTCTTGAACTCCTGCCCTCAGTTGATCCACCCGCCTTGGCCTCCCAAAGTACTGGGATTACAGGTGTGAACCACCATGCCTGGCTGGATATGCACATTTTAATTTTGTGTCTTTCAAGGGTCAACTCTATTTTTTGAATGTATAAATGAATAAAATAGGTAATCTTGGTAATGATAGAGTTTATAAGCCTAACCTGCTGTTTCTCAGTTTTACATGTTTTTTTGTCATCTGGGAATTGCCGTTATGAGAACATAAATATGGAATTTTCATGTAAGTCTGTACAAAAAGCTGTTAAAGACAGATTGTGAAATTACTTCATGTTTTCTCCTAAGGTCAGATGGGAAGTGGCAGAATCCAGGTCTTCCGTCAACTCAGTGTTGCTCTTGGTGTCTTATAGGATATTTTTTTTTTGTGGCCACATACCATATTTAACTATATTAAAGGCTTATCCAATCCCTTTTGAAGACTTTATTCTGTGATATTTTGCTCTAAATATGATTTATTTGAATCTTTAACCTCAGTTGGTATATTTTGAGAAATGGAGTTGACAGAACTAGTTGAAACTTTCAAAAGTATTTGTGGATTGAGAGACTGTCAGTGAGCAAGTAGTAAGTATGAGAAAGGGTGGAAGTGTTTTTCAGGTTGGGATATTTGAGAGCTATCAGAGGATTTGTTCTAGACCACTGCTACTCAAAAGTGTAGTCTATTTCCTTACAGTATCTGTATCGTCTGGATGATACTAGAAATTCAAATTCCTGGGTTCTATCTCAGGCCTGCTGAGTTGTAATCTCTGGGTTTTGGGCCCAGAAGTATGTTTAACAAGACCCCCCAGGTGTTTCTGCTTCTTAGTTTTGAGAGGCACCATTCTAGACTAAACTATAGGAAGGACGGATTAACTGAATTGGTTTTATTATTTTTTGATTTAAAAAAGTATTAAAAAGAGACTGGGTCTTGCTGTATTCTGTGTGCCTGTAATCCCAGCTAAGGCAGGAGAATTGTTTAAACCCAGGAGGTGGAGGTTGCATGAGCCAAGATTGCGCCACTGCGCTCCAGCCTGGGCAACAGAGCACAACTGTGTTTCAAAAAAAAGAGATAGGACCTGACTTTTAAGATTCCTTGGTTACATATTTGAAAAGGTTAGTTCTGGATAGTTGTTGGGAACTTGTTTTCTGCCTGTGTCCCTTCTTTCCCCAGTATTGCAAAATAGTTGCTATTGGGTAATTTTATAATTCAAATTTATATAATCACAGTGATGAGTACAATTAAAATTAGGAGGGAGGATAGTACAAATTATGAAGTTGGAATTTAAGCTATTCTGAATTGTGATTCTTGTTTCTATCAGTTGAGAGACCTTGAGCAAATTATTCTAACTCAACTTTAGTTCTCATCCATGGACAATGAAATGGTGTGCATCTTAGAAATTTAATAAATGTTTGTTCCTTTCTTTCTCTTTATGGTAGGGTCTAGTTTAGAGTAATTTAAATAACATGTTTTTCTGGGTTTAAAGTGGTGAGTGAAAATAATTGGAGTGACAAAATGGGTAGAAGTTACTTGGGATTGTTTATAAAGCACAACCTTTCATCTAATAAAAATTAGTTAATATGTGGTTCTACCCAGATTTTCTTAATCTAGATTTTGATCTAAGGCATTTTAGAGAAACACTTAATAAAGTCTTTTTGGACAAGTACTCTATCTTCCTTTTTAAAAATGAATATAAGCTAGATCTCAAACAGAACAGTTCTGGTTAAAAAAAAATGGTTTAAGCTTTTTGGTAAATCGTGGTTGCTGAAAGAAAAGATTTTAACTAGATTACATTAGGTATGGTATAAACTTTTAAATTATAGGGATAAGCAAATATTAGGTGATTTGAAAGGAAGCAAGTTGATTTTGGGCTATTCCTGGTTATGGGATATGTTACATGCTAAACAATTGTACTGGTTCAGTATCATTCAACTCGAGGTTTTCTTAATTTTGAGTATTATTATTTTACTGTTGCTTTCCATTGATTTGTTTGTAAATGGCTTTTGTTAATCAGTTTATTTCTATTTAAAATGTTATAGAACTTAGAGGGTTGGCTTTTTCCTGGGTTTTTATCTGAATGAATCTATTGGCTCTAATTTAGCCAAATAGCCTGATTGATTTAATTCTGCTTAGAATATTTTTATTATGCTAAGATTTACTGCTTGTCACAAGTGGAATCTTAACAAACTTGAGGGTGTGCTTCATCAGAGTGGACAGTCACAGCTTCTAGAGTTCTTCCTTATCTGTGTCATGAAATGCTTTCCTGATAACTTAATGGTATTTTACTGTAATTAACAGTTTTATTTTACTGCAAAACTCTTAAGTGTTATTGCCATATGAGATTCATATGAGATTGTTTTTAGTGCCGTTCTTTAAAAGCCTGAACGTACTTTCCCATTTGGAGCTTTAAAGAATGACCTTGGCCGGGTGTGCTGGCTCACGCCTGTAATCCCACCACTTTGGGAGACCGAGGCAGGAGGATCACCTGAGGTCAGGAGTTTGAGACCAGCCTGGCCAACATGGTGAAACCCCATCTCTACTAAAAATACAAAAATTAGCTGAGTGTGGTGGTGCATGCCTGTGGTCCCAGCTGCTTCAGAGGCTGAGGCAGGAGAATTGCTTGAACCCAGGAGGCAGAGGCTGCAGTGAGCCAAAATCATGCCACTGTACTCTAGGCTGGGTGACAGAATAAGACTCCATCTCAAAAAAAAAAAGAAAAAACAAATAGGAAAAAAAAAAGGCTTCAGTGCAAGTTTTTCTGCTCTCCAAAACCTGTGCTAAAAGTGCCATTTTTCTGTTTGTACATGTATCTTACAAGATACTGGTGTAGGCCAGGCGCGGTGGCTCAAGCCTGTAATCCCAGCACTTTGGGAGGCCGAGACGGGCGGATCACGAGGTCAGGAGATCGAGACCATCCTGGCTAACACGGTGAAACCCCGTCTCTACTAAAAATACAAAAAAACTAGCCGGGCGAAGTGGCGGGCGCCTGTAGTCCCAGCTACTCGGGAGGCTGAGGCAGGAGAATGGCGTGAACCCGGGAGGCGGAGCTTGCAGTGAGCTGAGATCCGGCCACTGCACTCCAGCCTGGGCGACAGAGCGAGACTCCGTCTCAAAAAAAAAAAAAACAAGATACTGGTGTAATAAGTGATAGTACTTGCAGATTTTGTCATTATTGGAAATTGGCAGGGTCGATATTGCTTTCCTTATTTGTGAATCTACCCAGCTACTGTCAAGTTATGCATTATTACTTATTTATTAATTTTTTTTTTTTTCCGTGTAGAGATGACATCCTGCTGTGTTGCCCAGGCTGGTCTCAAACTCCTGGCCTCAGGCTGTCCTCCTGCCTTGGCCTCCCAAAGTGCTGGGATTTACAGGCCTCTGAGGCACCCCACCCTGCCTGTCAGGTTATCCATGGGAAGAAGGAGCTACCTGTGAAACTGGTTTAAAATATTTTCTTCCGTAATTCTTGATAATAAGGTTATTGTTTCATTTTTGCTACATATTTGTGCCTTTTGTATTTAATCAAAAATATCAGAATACTTCACAATTTTACAAGATAAATTACTTCTTTGTAAAATAGCTGTAAGATTTTTATGTGAATTGCCAGCAGTCTGTAACTCTCTAACATGTTTTGGTGATATCAAAGTTAGTACAGTTGTCAAGGCAAGTTTATGGAAGGAGGTTTTCATTGCATAATCAAGTCAATTTCAGAATATTGTTATATATTCAGTCTGATACTTATATATTTGATGATAAAGGTTTTTTTTTTTGTCTTTGGATAAGGAGTTTTGCTCTTGTCGCCCAGGTTGGAGTGCAATGGTGCGATCTCGGGTCACTGCAACCTCCGCCTCCTGGGTTCAAATGATTCTCCTGCCTCAGCCTTCCAAGTAGCTGGGATTACAGGCGTGCACCGCCATGCCTGGCTAATTTTTGTATTAGTAGTAATGCTGGCCAGGCTGGTCTTGAGCTCCGGACCTCAGGTGATCCACCTGCCTTGGCCTCCTAAAGTGCTGGGATTACAGGCGTGAGCCACCGTGCCTGGCCTGTATGAGAATTTGAAAGAAACACTTGCATTGATTAAGTATAAAAAAGAGCAAGTTAAAATGTGTAATTGAGAACCAGACATGTTTGGGTTAATGACCCAGAGATTGCATTAAGTCTTTGAGGAATTTTCATTTTACTTTTCCTCTTGGGAGCATTGGGTGACATTAGATATAGAAATAAATATGTGGTGTAAGAATTCTGCATCTTTAATTTTGAAAGTTCTATGCAATCCAACCCATTTATAAAAACAAATCATAAAAGTTGATGACTTAATGTGTGTTGTATACTGCTTTATCAAGTGGATCTTGTTTGCCACTCATGATTTAAAAAAATTAATAGATTTATTTATAAAATAATTTCATATTTACAGAAAAACTGAGCAGATAGTGCAGAGTTCCTGTTTACTGTTAATATTTTGGATTAGCGTGGTACATGGTACATTTGTTATAATTAGTGAACTGATATAATACAATATTAACTAAACTCGATGGTTTACATTAAAGATCACTCTTTGTATTACAATTCCGTGGGCTTTGACAAATGCATAGTATCATATACCTACCATTACAGTATCATACAGAATAGTTTCACCTCTCAATAAGTTACTTGTACTTCAGACCTATCAATGCCTCCTCCCTTCCCCGCTGGAACCCCTGGCAACTACTGGCCTTTTAATTGGTTCTACAGTTTTGGCTTTACCATATGTTATATAGTTGGAATCATACAGTACATAGCCAGTCCGAACTGGCTTCTTTCATTTAGCAATTTGCATTTAAGGTTCTTCCGTGTCTTGATCACTCATTTCTATTTATTGATGAATAATATTCCATTGTATGTATGTACCACAGCTTATCCATTCACCTATTGAAGGACATATTGGTTGCTTCTAGTTTGAGGTGGTTATAAGTAAATCTGCTATAAACATTTGCATATAAATTTTGTGTGGACATGTTTTTCTTATTTATGTTACGTTATGTTGGACGGAGTCTCACTGTGTTGCCTAGACTGGAGTGCGTTGGCACGATCTCTGCTCACCGCAGCCTCTGCCTCCTGGGTTCAAGCAGTTCTCCTGCCTCAGCCTCCCGAGTAGCTGGGATTACAGTCATGCACCACCACGCTGGGTAATTTTTTTTTTTTTTGCTCTGTTGCCCAGGCTGGAGTGCAGTGGCGTGATCTCAGCTCACTATATAACCTCTGCCTCCCAGGTTCAAGTGATTCTCCTGCCACAGCCTTCCGGGTAGCTGGGACTACAGGCGCACCCTACCACACCTGTCTAATTTTTTGTATTTTTAGTAGAGACGGGGGTGGGGGGGTCTCACTTTGTTGCCCAGGCTGGTCTCGAACTCTTGAACTCAGGCAGTCTTCCCACCTCGGCCTCCCAAAGTGCTAGGATTACAGGTGTGAGCCACTGCACTGGCCAAGTTTTGTATTTTTAATAGAAATGGGCTTTCACCATATTGGCTAGGCTGGTCTCGAACTGTTGGCCTCAATCAGTCCACCCACTTTGGCCTCCCAAAGTGCTGGTTTTACAGGAGTGAGCCACCGCACCTGGCCTTAATTCTTTTTGGAGACAATTTCGCTCTGTCGCCCAGGCTAGAGTGCCGTGGCACAATCTTGGCTCACTGCAACCTTTGTCTCCTGGTTTCAAGCAATTCTCTTGCCTCAGCCACCCTAGTAGCTGCGATTATAGGTGTGCGCTATCATGGTTGGCTTTTTGTATTTTTAGTAGAGACAGGGTTTCACCCTGTTGGCCAGACTGGTCTCAAACTCCTGACCTGAAGTGATTTGCCCACCTTGTCCTCCCAAATTGCTGGGTTTACAGATGTGAGCCATTGTGCCTGGCCATGAGGACATGTTTTCAACTCAATTGGATAAATACCTGGAAGTGTGATTGCTGGATCTTATGGTTAAACTAGGTTTTAGCTTTGTGAAAAACTGCCAAATTGTCTTCCCAAGTGGCTGTACCATTTGTATTCTCACCAGCAATGAATGAGAGTTCCTGTTACTCTGCATGCTCACAACATTTGGTATTATCAGTTTTTTAGATTTTAGTCATTCCAATGGGTATGTCATTGTATCTCATTGTTTTAATTAGCAGTCCTGTAATAACAGATGATGTTCAGCATTTCGTATGCTTATTTGCCATCTGTATATCTTCAATGAGGTGTCTTTTGTCCATCTTTTAACTGGTCTCTTGTGTTACCATTTTGTCATTGAAGAGCTCTTTGTATATTTTGGAATGTAAATTCTTGATGTGTTAAACATTTTTCTCACAGTCCGGCTTGCTTTGATTTAAAAACATTTTTTATTTCAATAGTTTTTGGGTTATAGGTGGTTTTGGTTACATTAATGAGTTCTTTTGTGGTGATTTCTGAGTTTTTAGGTATACCCGAGCAGTGTACACTGTACCCAATATGTAGTCTTATCCCTCATTTTTTTTCTTTTTTTTTTTTTGAGGTAGGGTCTCTGTCACCCAGGCTGGAGTGTAGTGGTGTGGTTTTGGCTCACTGCAGCTTGACTTCTGGGGCTCAGGCGATCCTCCCACTGCAGCCTCCAGCCTCCTGAGTGGCGTGCAGTCACCATTCTCAGCTAATTTTTTGTATTTTTTGTAGAGACAGAGTTTCGCCATGTTGCCCAAGCTGGTCTCGAACTCCTGAGCTCAAGGGATCTGCTTGCTTTCTTCAGCCTCCTAAAGTGCTGGGATTACAGGCGTGAGCTACTGGGACTGACCAATTTTTTTTTGTTTGTTTTAAGTAGACTTTGTTTTTTTTTTGAGACGGAGTCTCGCTCTGTCGCCTGGGCTGGAGTGCAGTGGCGCGATCTCAGCTCACTGCAAGCTCCGCCTCCTGGGTTTATGCCATTCTCCTGCCTCAGCCTTCTGAGTAGCTGGGACTACAGGCGCCCGCCACCTCGCCTGGCTAGTTTTTTGTATTTTTTTAGTAGAGACGGGGTTTCAACGTGTTAGCCAGGATAGTCTCGATCTTCTGACCTCGTGATCCGCCCGTCTCGGCCTCCCAAAGTACTGGGATTACAGGCTTGAGCCACTGCGCCCGGCTGACTTTTTTTTTTTTTTTAAAGCTACACAGTCTCGATCTGTTGCCCAGACTCCAGTGCAGTGGCATGTTCATAGCTCACTGCAGCTTCAAATTCCTGGGCTCAAGTGATCCTCTCGCTTCAGCTTCCCGAAGAAGCTAGGACTTACAGGCCTGTGCCAGCACACCCAGTTATTTTTTTTCTTTTTCTTTTTTTTTTTTATTTCATAGAGATAGGGTCTTGTTGTGTTGCCTGGGCTTGTCTCAAACTCCAAGCCTCAAGTGATCCTCTTGCCTCAGCTTCCCAAAGTGCTGAGATTATAGGCATGAGCCACTGCACCTCGCTTAGGCTATGTTTTTAAAGAGCAGTTTAAGGTTATAGGGAAATTGAGAGGAGGGTACAGAGATTTCCCATATATACATATCTTCCTCCATTATCAACAACTTCCTGCCAGAGTGGTGGGTTTGTTACAGTTGATGAATTTACGCTGACACATCATCACCTAGAGTTAATAGCTTACATTAGGGTTAATTCATAGGATGTTCTATATTCTGTGAGTTTAGGCAAATTTACAGTGACCTGCCATTAAAATATCAAACAGAGTAGTTTCACTACCCTAAAAAACCTATGCTGCACCTATTCATTCCCCGCTTCCCTGCAATCTCAGGCAACCATTGATCATTTTATTGTCCCTATAGTTTTGCTTTGTTTTTGACGTGTCATGTAGTTGGAACCATAAAGTATATAGCCTTTTCAGACTAGCTTCTTTTGCCTAGTAATATACATTTAAGTTTCCTCCCTGTCTTTTTATAACTTGGTAGCATATTTCTTTACAGTGCTGAGTGAGATTCCATTTTTTACATGTGCCACAATTTATCCACTCACCTATTGAAGGACATCTTGGTTGCTTCCGTGTTTTAGCAATTATGAATAAAGCTGCTATAAGCACCTGTGTGTAGGTTTTTGTGTGTAGGATGTAAGTTTTCAACTTTGAGTAAAACACCAAGGAGCATGATTGCTGGTTAGAATATGTTTAGTTTTTTAAGAAATTGCCCAACTGTCTCCCAAAATGGCTTCTGCATTCCTACCAGCAATCAATGAGAATTCCTGTTGCTTCACATACTTTCCAGTGTTTGGTATTGTCAGTGTTCTAGATTTTGACCATTCCAACAGGTGTGTATTAGTATCATCATTTCAATTTGCATTTCCCTGATGACGTATAATGTGGACCGTCTTTTAATATACTTGTTTGCCATCTGTCCCTCCGTCTTGATTTTTTTTTTTTAATTTGTGTTGGCAAATGAGGGTCAGGAATTGGATTTGGGATCTAGCTTTAAGGAGTTAGTTAGGGTTTGATATTTTGAATGTAAAAAGACCTAGGAATGTTTATATAGAGTGATAAATCACAACTGTGCCACAAACCTTTTATTATTTTGTGATTATAAAAGCATAACAATCACATTGGAAAATTTGGGATACTTTCAAAGCAGGAAAAAGTACTACTAGTAATTGTGGGGATTAACATTTTGTTCCATTTTCTAAATTCTTGTTTTTCTTCTGTATATTCTCCGTATGTTTCTGTATCCTTTTACATGTAATTGTGCAGAACTTTTAATAATTTAGAGGCTACTTTTATTAAAAGTAATTTTTTTTTTTTAATAGTGATGAGGTCTTCCTATGTTGGCCAGGTTGGTCTTGAACTCTTGGCCTCAAGCAGTCCTCTTCACTAAGCCTCCCAAACTGGTAGGATTACAGGCGTGAGTCAACGCGCCTGGCTAAAAGTAATGTTTATGTGAGCATTAGGTACCAGAAGCTTTGTCTGCATTTCTCATACTTCTTTGTTTAGAGTATTGGAAGTAGATTCTGGATCGGAGACTACTGCTGGATGTTACTAATTGTTTTCCTAGTGTATCCTTTTTATATTACATTAAGGAGTTTAACATTTTATAGAACTTAAAAAGTTTTTTGATGGCATCATTTTTGTTTTATTTAAAAATTACAATGCAAAATTATTTGTAATTTTACCACCTGAAAGTCAGTGATTTTGGATGATGATGTGTCAGTGTAGTTTCACCAGTTGTAACAAACTCAACACTCTGGTAGGGGGTGTTTATGATGGGGGAGGAGATGCATATGTAGAGGGAATAGATACGCTGTCTCCGTACTTGCGCTCAATTTTGCTGTGAACCTAAAACTGCTCTAAGAAGTTAGGGAAAAAAGTAGTACGGTAATTAAACCGTGCCCTCAATTCAGTTGCATATTAAATTTGAGTGCAGGCCAGTCATGGTGGCTTATGCCTGTAATTCCAGCAATTTAAGTGGCTGAGGTGGGGCTAGGCACGGTGGTTCATGCCTTTAATTCTAGCAGGAGGCCGAGGCAGGTGGATCTCCTGAGGTCAGGAATTCGAGACCAGCCTGACCAACACAGTGAAATGCCATCTTTACTAAAAATACAAAAAAATTAGCTGGGTGTGGTGGCAGGTACCTGTAGACCCAGCTACTCAGGAGGCTGAGGTGTGAGAATCTCTTGAACCTGGTAGGCGGAGCTTGCAGTGAGCCGAGATGGTGCCACTGCACTGCAGCTTGGGCTACAGAGCAAGAGTCCATCTGGAAAAAAAAAAAAAAAAAAGAAGGCTGAGGTGGGAGGATCACTTGAGCTCAGGAGTTTGAGACCAGCCTAGGCAGCATGATGAAACCTTGTCTCTACAAAAATACAAAAATTAGCCAGGTGTGGTGGCGTGCGCCTGTGGTCCTAGCTACTTGGGAGGTTGAGGCAGGAGGATTGCTTGAATCCCCCTGAGGGTGAGGCTGCAGTGAGCCGTGATGGTGCCACTGTACTCCAGCCTGGGGAACGAGTGGGACCCTGTCTCAAAAAATGAAAAAAAAAAAAAAAATGTACGCACCTTTCTCCATTTTTTTCCCCAAGTATAAGCAGATACATCTATATAAACATTGTTCTCACACATTAAAAGAATCGTGTTATTTTTCTTGCATTTGTTTTTCAGTTATTGTAGCATCAGCATCCTTTTAGGTGATTGTATATGGACATTTACTGCACTATTTTCAATGGCTATATAATATACTGTTGTTGGATGTCCTTTATTTAGTCATTTATCTATTAATTCAGCAAAGAACTATTGAGTACCTGTCATGTGCAAGTTACTGGGGATATATTCAACAAACAGAACAAACTGAAATCTCTCGCCTCAAGGAGCTTGCATCAAGTTGGAGTTTATATTCCCCTATTGATGCTCATTATTTATTTCCCCTCTTTTTTTTTTTTTTTTTTGGGTAGAATATTGTGGTGAATATCCTTGTTACATTTTTTTATCTTTGTTAAAACCTCAGTGGTGTCTATATCTTTTGTGTCTTAATGTACTTGTGCTATATTTCTAGCCATGGACTTGTTGAGTCTAAAGGATATATGCATTTAAAGTTCTCAATTTTTGCCACAGTGCCATTTTCTTTATTTTACATTTCCTGAATGCTTGGAAGGGTTGTGCATGTTTTCATGTGTTTACTGGCCATTTGTACTACCGTAAATTGCCTACTCTGCTTCTTTGTCCATTTTTCTTAGTAGATTGTTTTTTCTTATCCATTTTTCTTAGTAGATTGTCTTTTCTGACTAATTTGTAAAGCTCCTATGTATCCTATCCTTTAATTCCTTGTATGTTTATACACCAGAGATGTTTTCTTTCTGTTACATAACTATAGGGTGTTTTTTTTTTCTTTTTTTGAGGAGTTTTACACTTGTCACCCAGGCTGGAGTGCAATGGCACGATCTCGGCTCACTGCAACCTCTGCCTCCCAGGTTCAAGCAATTCTCCTGCCTCAGCCTCCAGAGTAGCTGGGATTACAGGCATGCACCACCACGCCCAGCTAATTTTGTATTTTTAGTGGAGCCGGGGTTTCTCCATGTCAGGCTGGTCCGTCAGGCTGGTCTCAAACTCCCAACCTCAGGTGATCTGCCTACCTTGGCCTCACAAAGTTTTTTTTTTTAAGACGATCTCACTCTGTTGCCCAGGCTGGAATGCAGTGGCGTGATCTTGCCCTACTGCAAGCTCTGCCTCCCGGGTTCACACCATTCTCCTACCTCAGCCTCCTGAGTAGCTGGGACTGCAGGTGCCCACCACCATGCTCGGCTAATTTTTTTGTATTTTTAGTAGAGACGGGGTTTCACTGTGTTAGCCAGGATTGTTTTGATCTCCTGACTTTGTGATCTGCCCGCCGTGGCCTCCCAAAGTGCTGGGATTACAGGCGTGAGCCTGGACAGGTTTTTTTTTTAAGCAAATTTTTGTTTTCCTTAATTTGGAACTTACAGAAAAGTTGCATGACATTTATGTAAATAATTCTGGGTACCCTTTACTCATATTCGCCAAATGTTAACATTTTACTACATTTGCCTTCTTTTTATCTTGATTAAAAAATATATGCATAAAATTATGTTTTTCTGAACCATTTGAGACTAAGTTGCAGACAGGATACCCCTTTATTTCTAAATACTCATCATATTACAATTATAAAAATCAGGAAATTAATATTGATGCAATAATCTACTCTATAGATAATATTCAGATTTCACCAGTTGTCCTAATAATATCCTCTATAGGAAGAGAAATCCAGGTTCACGCATTCCATCATTCTGTTTCTTTGGTCTTTAATCTGAGATATTTTCTGATCTTTGTTGTTTCATGACGTTGATACTTTTGGAGAGTAGAGATCAGTTATTTTATGAAAGTTCCTCCATGCTTGTGTGGTGTTTCCTCATGTTTAGATTCAGGTTCTGCATTTTGGGGTCAGAAAACACATAGATGTGATGTGTGCTTCTCAGTCCATCTCACCAGGAAAATCATGTTGTTTAGTCCTGCTACTGGCAATGTTTTTTTTTTTTTTTTTTTTTTGAGGCGGAGTCTCACTCTGTCTCCCAGGCTGGAGTGCAGGGCCCGATCTCCCCTCACTGCAAGCTCCGCCTCCGGGGTTTACGCCATTCTCCTGCCTCAGCCTCCCGAGTAGCTGGGACCACAGGCGCCTGCCACCTCGCCCGGCTAGTTTTTTGTATTTTTTAGTAGAGACAGGGTTTCACCGTGTTAGCCAGGATGGTCTCGATCTCCTGACCTCGTGATCCGCCCGTCTCGGCCTCCCAAAGTGCTGGGATTACAGGCTTGAACTGGCAATGTTAACTTTGACTGAAGTGGTGTCTGCTACTTTCTCCACTATAAAGTTACTTGTGGATAGATACTGTAAAGTATCCTGTGGCGTTTTGACTGATTAGGGAAACAAGCTACTTATTCTGTAAAGTTTTACCTACTAGTTTAGATTCCTTTGATTATTCTTGCCTCCTGATTCAGTTGTTAGTATTTTGGACAAATGGGGGATTTTCTAGTTACATTATTCCTTCTGTGTTTATTAGTTGACTTTCTACTATAAGCAAGAACTTAATCTTTGTATATATTTTCATATTTATTGTGGACTCATGAATTTTTAGTTTATTGGATAGGTTATAATTATTTATTATCTTGATGTTTAAATTGTGCCATATTTAGCCAGTTGATGTTTAACTTTGTTTATGGTATGATTTTTTAAATATATGAAACCTATGCTGTTTTAAAAAAGGTATTCAAATGTACTGGTCTCTTTAGGTGTCTGGATTTCGTGTCATACTTGGAGAAGCTACTTCTTACCTTAAATCCCATTAAACATTGTTGATCATCTAAGTCCTATGGTTTTGTAACTTTCGCGGCTTGCCCTTTGACCATTCCGCTGCTTATAAGCACCACACTGGGGAGTAGTAGAGAATAGAGGAGAAAGGTACGGAGAAGTCTGTAGTGAAATGGTTGCTGTGGATAGCTAAAACCACAACCCTTAAGGCATAACACTTGTAAAAAAAAGTTAACCCATGGAAATGGACATTTTAAAGCATATTCACACTTTGTCTAAGTATACCTAATCTATTCTGAACGATTCTCAAATGAAGAGCATTGTTTTTCCCACAGTGGTGACATCTTTGGTACCTCATGAATTAAACAGGATTATTTCTTTTTGGGTGGAAATAACTTGAGTCTAGCTCTCTAAATGTAATTTAGAGTATTTGTGTTTGCTTTCCTTTTTTGGAGACAGAGTCTCTCTCTGTGGCCCGGGCTGGACTGCAGTAGCCTCCCGAGTAGCTGGGATTGTTGGCGTGTGCCACCACATCCAGCCATTTATTTTTTATTAAAAAAAAAATTTTTTTTTTATTTTCCATATGGTTTCACAATATTAGCCAGGCTGGTCTTGAACTTTTGGCCTCAAGTCATCTACCCACCTTGGCCTCCCGATTGTGTTTGCTTTTTATTTTATTTTTCCTGTTTTCCTTCACTGTTTGCTAGTCAGTTAGCTGTACTTTGTTATTGTTTTCAGTACTTTATTGCTTCTAATAGTCTCTCCCTTTTAATTTGTTGTGAGGTTGGGAAACCAGATACATGCCATCTATTGAGTTGAGTTTAAATAAGACAGATAAGGGGGAGGCCCCTGGATGTCTCTCTCTCTCTTTTTTTTTGAGGTGGAGTTTCGCTGTTGTTGCCCAGGCTGGAGTACAATGTGCAATCTTGACTTACCGCAACCTCCACCTCCCGGGTTCAAGGGATTCTCCTGCCTCAGCCTCCCAAGTAGCTGGGATTACAAGCATGTGCCACCACGCCCGGCTGATTTTGTATTTTTAGTAGAGATGAGGTTTCTCCATGTTGGCCAGGCTGGTCTCGAACTCCTGACCTCAAGTGACCCGTCTGCCTCAGCCTCCCAAAGTGCTAGGATTACAGGCATGAGCCACAGTGCCTGGCCCCAGATATCTCTCTTAATGAGTGGCTGGGCTGTATGTTTTTTTACTCTCAGAGACATGGCTTTCCCTTATCTAGAGGCAGTGTCAGTGGTAGGGAGGATCTTGATTATTTAGCCTTTATAACTGCCCTGCTGTTTTAAATAGGTAGGGCAGGGCTGGGCAAGGTGACTCACACCTGTAATCCCAGCACTTTGGGAAACTGAGGTGGGCTGATTGCATGAGCCCAGGAGTTTGAGATCAGCCTGGGCGACGTGGTGAAACCCTGTCTCTACTAAAAATACAAAAATTAGCTGAGCATAGTGTCATGCACCTGTAATCCCAGCTACTTGGGAAGCTGAGGCAGGAGGATCACTTCACCCTGGGAGGCAGAGGTTGCAGTGAGCTGTGGTCATGCCACTGCACTCCAGCCTCAGCCTGGGTGACAGACTGAAACCCTGTTCTAAAAAAGGAAGAAACTGAGGAGGGAAGTGGGGTAACAGAGCTAGTAATTAGGACAGCTGGGATTCAAATAATTTTTTCCTCCTTCTAGATCCATTGGAACAAGCATTATTTTTGATAGTACTCCCTTGACCATCCACTAACTTCTGATACTTCCTAGAAAGTGATGTTGTATACTGACTTTGTATGGTTCTTTCATTGACACCATTAAACCTAAGTTTAAAAATGAAGCATGTCACTCCCTTCCCCACTTTGATACTGAGTCTCTCTCTGTTGCCCAGGCTGGAGTGCAGTGTCACGATTTTGGTTCATTGCGACCTCTGCCTCCCAGGTTCAAGCGATTTCCGGCTAATTTTTGTCTTTTCAGTAGAGATGGGCTTTCATCATGTTGGCCAGGCTGGTCTCAAACTCCAGACCTCAAGTGATCCACCTGCCTTGGCCTGCCAAAGTGCTAGGATTGTAGGCTTGAGCCACTGTGCCCGGCCTCTCCCACCCCTCCCTTTTTGTTCCCAGTTCTCATTGGTCTACAGTGTGAGTCCCAAGGTGGAATTTGGAAGAAGGTTGGGGCTATTGGACATAGACATAATGATAATAAAATAGATAATTGATTAATGGTAATTAACATGAATACATAATGATAGTGCTGCCTGGAACAGTCTATGTGGTTAGTTCCTTTCAGCTCTTGGATTAAATGTTGTGTCTTCGGAGAGCCCTTCCTAGACCTGAAATTACTTTCTTCTCCCTCTTCTTCCCCCTTATCTATATCACCTTATTTATTTATTTATTTATTTATTTTTGAGATAGGGTCTTGCTCTGTCTCCCAGGCTGGAGTGCAGTGGTGCCATTTCAGCTCACCACACCCTCAACCTCCTGGGTTCAAGCGATCCTTTCACCTCAGCCTCTAGAATAGCTGGGCCCACAGGCACATGCTACCACGTCCAGCTGATTTTTGTATTTTTTGCAGAGACAGGGTTTTGCCATGTGCCCAGGCTGGTCTTGAAATCCTGAACTCATGCAGTTAACCCGCTTTGGCTGCCCACAGTGTTGGGATTACAGGCATGTGCCTAGCCCTAATGTGCTTTTTAAAGAGTAAGCACAGCTGGATAGGGTGGTGTGTACCTGTAGTCGTGGGTACTTGGGAGACTGAGGCAGGAAGATTGCTTGAGCCCAGGAGTTGGAGCCCAGCCTGGGCAACATAGCAGACTGTGAAAAAAGAAAAAGTAGAAATTTAAAAAAGGAGTAAACATATGCATATGTTATTAGTACTAACAGTTTACATGGTATAGTACTATGTATGTATGTATATATGTATGTGTTTTGAGACAGAGTCTCTCTCTGTCGCTAGGTTGGAGTGCAGTGGTGTGATCTCGGCTCACTGCAACCTCTGCCTCCTGGGTTCAAGCGATTCTCCTGCTTCAGCCTCCCGAGTAGCTGGGACTACAGGTGTGTGCTACCACACCCGGCTAATTTGTGTATTTTTAGTAGAGATGCAGTTTTGCCATGTTGGCCAGGATGGTCTTGATCTCTTGACCTTGTGATCCACCCGCCTCGGCCTCACAAAGTGCTAGGATTACAGGCATGAGCCACTGCGCTTGGTTGTACTTTGTTTTTTTTTTTTTTTAAACAGAATTTTAAAATTATATGATAGCCAGTCTATCCCGTTTGATGTAACAGAAAATATTTGAATTTTTATTTATTTTTATTTTTTAAGAGCTGGGATGTTATACTATTGCTCAGGCTAGAGTGCAGTGCAGCGGTGCAATCACAGCTCACTCAACCTCAAACTCCTGGGCTCAAGTGATCCTCTCACCTCAACCTCCCAAGTAGTTGGGAGTAAAGGTTCATGTCATCACACCTGGCTAATTCTTTTCTTTTCTTTTTTTTCTTTTTTGAGACTGAGTTTCACCGTTGTTGCCCAGGCTGGAGTGCAATGGCATGATATTGGCTTACTGCATCCTCTGCCTCCTGGGTTCAAGCAATTCCCTTGCTTCAGCCTCACAAGTAGCTAGGATTACAGGCACCTGCCACCGTGCCTGGCTAATATTTTGTATTTTTAGTCGAGACGGGGTTTCACCATGTTGGCCAGGCTGGTCTCCAACTCCTGACCTCAGGTGATCTACGCACCTTGGCCTCCCAAAGTGCTGGGATTACAGGTGTGAGCCGCCACGCCTGGGCAATTATTTTATTTTCTTTTTGTAGAAACGGGGTCTTTCTGTGTTGCCCAGGCTGGTCTTGAACTCCTGGCCTCAAGTGTTGCTCCAGCCTCCCAAAGGGTTGGGATTACAGGCATGAGCCACCATACCTGGTGGCTTTTAAGTCTTTTGTTAAAAACAACTCTGGCAGAACAAGAAGATGACATACAGGCCACTATTTTGTTTGCTTTTGTTTTATAGTCAGTATTTCCTTTCAGGTTCTATTTTTGGCACAGAAGCTGCATTGGTCCTGGAAGAAGACCAGGCAACAAGCTGCTGTGGCTCCAGTTGAGTTTACTTCCCTTGACAAGTGAGGAATGCATTGGGTACTTGAATAAAACCAGGGAGGAATGATGGTACTTCCTTTGTGCCAGACTGTGGCAAGAAGCTAGGTAGCTACTGAAAGTCTGTGCTTTTTTCTGTGTTATCTTTGGAATAGTTCACATGGTGGAAGAAAAAAATTACAGGTATACGTCAGACCACTGTGATAAAATGAATATTGTGATAAAATGAGTCACTAATTTTATGGTTTCCCAGCAGGTAAAAAGTTATGTTTACACTCCATTCTATTAAGTGTGCAGTAGCATTATGTCTAAAGAAACAATGTATATACCTTAATTTAAAAAATACTTTATTGTGGCCTGGTGGGTAGCTCCATCCCAGCACTTTGGGAGGCTAAGGCAGGTGGATCCGTTGAGCTCCATGAGACCAGTGTGGGCAACATGGCAAGATTCCATCTCTACCAAAACAACATAAAAATTAGCCAGGCGTGGTGGTGGTGTGTGCTGGTAATCACAGCCACTTGGGAGGCTGAGGTGGGAGGATCGCTTGAACCCGGGAGGTGGAGGCTTCAGTGAGCCAATATTGTGCCACTACACTCCATTCTCGGTGACAGAGCCTGACTCTGTCTCAAAAAAAAAATTTTATTGCTAAAAAATGCTAATAATCATCTTAACATTTAGTAAGCTGTAAATCTTGCTGGGTGAAGGTCTTGCCTCAGTATTGATGGATGGTGACTGATCAGGGTGGTGGTTAATGAAAGTTGGGATGGCTGGGACAAATTAAAATAATTTTTTTTTGCCGGGCACGGTGGCTCACGCCTGTAATCCCAGCACTTTGGGAGGCCAAGGTGGGCGGATCACAAGGTCAGGAGATCGAGACCATCCTGGCTAACACGGTGAAACCCCGTCTCTACTAAAAATACAGAAAATTAGCCGGGTGTAGTGATGGGTGCCTGTAATTCCAGCTGCTCTGGAAGCTGAGGCGGGAGAATGGCATGAACCCAGGAGGCGGAGCTTGCAGTGAGAGCGCCACTGCACTCCAGCCTGGGCCACAGAGCAAGACTCTGTCTCAAAATGTTATTAGTACTAAGAGTTTACTATGATTGTGCCACCAGCCTGGGTGACAGAGAGAGACCCTGTCTCAACAACAACAGCAACAACAAAAGTCAATCCTTTCAAAACCCTGCTGCTCCTGGCCGGCCGCGGTGGCTCATGCCTGTAATCCCGGCACTTTGGGAGGCTGGGGAAGGCGGATCACGAGGTCAGGAGATTGAGACCATCCTGGCTAACACGGTGAAACCCCGTCTCTACTAAAAATACAAAAAATTAGCTGGACGTGGTGGCGGGCGCCTGTAGTCCCAGCTACTCGGGAGGCTGAGGCGGGAGGATGGTGTGAACCCAGGAGGCAGAGGTTGCAGTGAGCCGAGTTGCACCACTACACTCCAGCCTGGTTGACAAAGCAAGACTCCGTCTCAAAAAAAACCCCCCCCCGCCCCCAAAAAAACACCCTGCCACTCCTTAAGTAACTATGTTTATGTAATATTCTAAGTCCTTTTTTATGATTTCAACAATGTTCACAGAATCTTCACCGGGTTAGATGCCATCTTATGAAACCACTTTATTGGCTCATCTGTAAGAAGCAATTCCTTAAGGCTGGGTGTGGTGACTCACAGCTGTAATCCCAGCAGGTGGATCGCTTGAGCCTAGGAGTTTGAGACTAGCCTCGGCAACATGGTGAAACCCCATCTCTACAAAAAACACAAAAATTAGCCAGGTGTGGTGTCACATGCCTGTAGTCCCAGCTCCTTAGGAACCTGAGGCAGGAGGATTGCCTGAGCGTGGGTGGTTGAGGCTGCAGTGAACTGTGGTACGCCACTGCATTTCAGCCGAGGTAACAGAGTAAGACCCTGTCTCCAAAAAAAGGGGGAGCAACTCCTCAAACTCCTCATCTGTTGAAGTTTTATCTTGAGGTTACCGTAATTCAGTCACATCTTCAGATTCCATGTCTTTTCCTATTTCTACCACATTCCCAGTTACTTCCTCCACTGAAATCCTGAACCCTTCAAAGTCATCCGTTAGAGTTAGAATCAACTTCTTTCAAACTCCTATTTGTGTTGATATTTTGACCTCCTCCCGTGAATCAGAAATGTTCTTAATGGCATCTAGAAAGGTAAGTCTTTACCAGAAAGATTTCACTTTGCCCATATCCATCACAGGAATCACTATCTGTGTCAGCTGTAACTTTATGAAATATGTCTTAAATGGTGATACTTGGAAGTTAAAATTACTCCATAATCCTTGCAATGCAGAATGGATGTTGTGTTAATAGGCATGAAAACAACATTAATCTCTTTATATACTGCTATCAGAGCTCTTGGGTGACCAGGTGCATTGTCAATGAGCAGTGATATATGTGTGTGTGTGTGTGTATTTTTTTTTTTCCCTCCAGAGTCTTGCTCTGTCACCCAGGCTGGAGTGCAGTGGCATGATCTTGGCTCACTGCAACCTCTGCCTCCCAGGTTCAAGCAATTCTCCTACCTCTCCTACCTCAGTCTCCCAAGTAGCTGGGATTACAGATGTGTGTCACCACACCTGGCTAATTTTTGTATTTTTAGTAGAGACAGGGTTTCACCATGTTGGCTAGGCAGGTCTGGAACTCCTGACCTCAGGTGATCCACCCACTTCAGCCTCCCAAAGTACTGGGATTACAGATGTGAGCCACTGTGCCCGGCTAATTTTTTTTTTTTTTGAGACAGAGTCTAGCTCTGTTGCCCAGGCTGGAGTGCAGTTGTGTAATCTTGGCTCACTGCAGCCTCCACCTCCTGTGTTCAAGCGATTCTTGTGCTTCAGCCTCCAGAGTAGCTGGGACTGCTGGCACACACCGCCATGCCTGGCTAATTTTTGTTTTTAGTAGAGATGAGGTTTCACTGTGCTGCCTAGGCTGGTCTCAAACTCTTGGCCTCAAGCAATCCACCTGCCTCGGCCTCCTAAAGTGCTGGGATTACAGGCGTGAGCCATGGTGCCCTGCCAGCAGTAGTATTTTGAATTTTTTTTGTGAGCAGTAGGTCTCAACAGTGGACCTAAAATACTCAGTAAATCATGCTGTAAACAGATGTCATTCGGGCTTTATTGTTCCATTTATAATGCACAGGCAGAATAGATTCAGTGTAATTCTTTTTTTCTTTCTTTCTTTTTTTTTTTTAAAGACAGGATCTCCCTCTGTCACCCAGACTGCAGGCTGTAGTGCTGTAGTGCAATCTCAGCTTACTGCAACCTCTACCTCTAGGCTCAAACAATCCTCCCACCTCAACCTCCTGAGTAGCTGGGACTATAGGCACATGCCACCATGCTCGACTTCGTTTTTTGTTCTTTGTGGAGACAGGGTTTCACCATGTTGCCCAGGCTGGTTTCTAATTCCTGGGCTCCAGTGATCTGCCTGCCTTGGCCTTCCAAAGTGTTGGGATTACAGGTGTGAGCCACTCCACCTGGCCCTTTCATTTTTATGTTATGTAGATGAGTTCTTTCCTTAAACCTCATGAAGCAACCTCTTCTAACTTTTCTTCAGCTTCCTCAACTGTCTCAGCCCTCATAGAATTGAAGAGAGTCATGGTCTTGCTTTGGCTTATGGAATATTGTGGTTGGTTTGATCTTTCCAGATCATGTAAAACATTATTCTTACCAGCAATAAGGCTGTTTCACTTTCTTGTTCCTGTGTTTATTGGAGTAGCACTTTTAATTTCCTTTTTAAGAACTTTTTCTGAGGCTGAGGTAGGTGGATCGCTTGAACAGCCAGCAGTTCAAGGCTGCAGTGAGATGTGATTGCACCACTGCACCCCAGTCTGGGCCATGGAATGAGACCCAGTATCTAGTAAAAAATAAAATAAAATAAAAATAAAAACAGTATTTGTCCCTTTGCATTCACAACTTGGCTGTTTGCTGCAAGAGTCCTAGCTTTCAGCCTGTCTCAGCTTTTTAATGTGCCTTCCTCACTAAGCTTAATCATTTCTAGCCCTTTTTTTTTTTTTTTGAGACAGTCTCGCTCTGTTGCCCAGGCTGGAGTGCAGTGGCATGATCTCAGCTCAGTGCAACCTCCACCTCCTGGGTTCAAGTGATTCTCATGCCTTAGCGCACCAAGTAGCTGGGGTTACAGGTTTGCGCCACCACACTCGGCTAATTTTTATATTTTTGGTAGAGATGGGGTTTCACCTGCCAGGCTGGTCTTGGGCTCCTGACTTCAAGTCATCTGC
Organism: Colobus angolensis palliatus; assembly: GCF_000951035.1. Taxonomy (NCBI): domain Eukaryota; kingdom Metazoa; phylum Chordata; class Mammalia; order Primates; family Cercopithecidae; genus Colobus; species Colobus angolensis. The sequence goes on along the minus strand of NW_012121820.1, from coordinate 5,886,516 downwards.
CCGGCTCGGCCTCCCAAAGTGCTGGAATTACAGGTGTGTGCCACCACGCCTGGCCCACTTCTAGCTTTTGACTTAAAGTGAGAGATGTGCATTTCTTCCTTTTACTTACTTGAACAGTTGGAGACCACTATAGGGTTATTATTTGGACTTATTTCAATATTGTTGTGTCTCAGGGAATAAGGAGGCCTGAAGAGAGGGAGAGGGGGAATGGCTGTTGGAGCAGTGAGAATATACACAGCATTTACTGATTAAGTTCACCATCTTATATGTGCACAGTGCATGGTGCCCCTGAACAATGAACCATTGTAACATGGAAGATCACTGATCACAGGCTGGGCACGGTGGCTCACACCTGTTATCCTAGCACTTTAGGAGGCTGCGGTGGGTAGATCACCTGAGGTCAGGAATTCAAGACTAGCCTGACCAACATGGTGAAACCCTGTCTCTACTACAAAAATTAGCCAGGTGTGCTGGCAGGCGCCTATAACCCCAGCTACTCGGGAGGCTGAGGCAGGAGAATCGCTTGAACACGGGAAGTGGAGGTTGCAGTGAGCTGAGATCCGGCCACTGCACTCCACCCTGGGTGACAAAAAAAAGGAGGCCAGGTGTGGTGGCTCACGCCTGTAGCCCAGCTCTGGGAGGCCGAGGTGGGCGGATCACGAGGTCAGTAGATGGAGACCATCGTGGTTAACACGGTCAAACCTCGTCTGTACTAAAAATACAAACATTAGCCGGGCGTGGTGACAGGCGCCTGTAGTCCCAGCTACTTCTGCTGAGGCAGGAGAATGGCGTGAACCCCGGAGCTGGACCTTGCAGTGAGCTCCACTGCACTCCAGCCTGGGTGACAGAGCAAGACTCTGTCTCAAAAAAAAAAAAAAAATCACTGATCACACATCACTGTAACAGATATAATAATAATGAAAAACCTTCTTGAGATAATACGAGAATCAACAAAATGTAAGGGAGGCATACAAAGTGAGCAAATGCTGTTGGAAAATTGGCACCAGTAGACTTATCTGAAGCAGGGCTGCCACAAACCTCAATTTGTAAAAAGTGCAATATCTGTAAAGCACAATAAAATGAGGTATGCCTGTAGGGACCAGGAAAAATTGAAGAAAAATTCATTCCTCTTCACTGCCTCACAGGTGTCTTGGGGAGAGGGAGTATGAAAAACTAATTTAATTTTACCCTTTGTCTTTCAGGTTTGTCCTATTTCAAAAGGGCATGTGATGGGATCTTTTTGAAGTACCTTTCTTAGCCACACCTAGGGATTAGATTCTCTGAATTCAGGGACTTCTCACAGTATGTTTTTACTTGGTTGCCTTCCTTTTCCTTAAAAATGATTTAAGAAGTCTTTTGCACATACAGAATGCTCCTTAGCCATTAAATAACAACCCTTTTCCTGCCAGTCATTGACCTCCAAAATTCAAATGGTCGGTTTGTTTGAACTTGAGCATCTAACATCATTTGTTCAGTTTTTTTGTTGAAATTACTGAATCAAACTTCAAAAAAAGGGTGGGGAGCACAACAGTGACAAAATTATATTATTAAGTTGTGTAGAAAATAGAAACAACAATTTTGAACATACAGACAAGATAAAAAGGCCACATTTTGCATTTGTCATACAACCATTAAAAATACAGCAGTGCCTTGCTGCTTCTCTGTCTCTGTGGAATATCATGGTTAAAGTATAACCCCCATTTGGTGCATAGGAAAAAGGCACACAAAATTAATTTAATGTTTCTAAGATTACATATATAAAATTACAAGGAACATGTAGATTTCCTGACTATACCTGGTATTTTATCAATGAATTGAAATGTGTAAAGAACCTCAGAGTACAACAAAGTAATTACTATGGTTTCCTAGCTCTGCATTGTAGCTATTTAATAAATTATTATAATTTTTCAGGGAGGTGGTTTTTTCTAGTTGCTACTATGTATATTTTGATTTTTTAGCACAGAGGCATAGTAATATTTGTATTAATGTTGGTGAAATGAAAATTTAAATTGAATTTCAGAACAAAACTTTATCAAATATTTTCCACTGTAGGCTTTTGTGTTTTAAGTTTCTACATTCATTAACTTTTATGCCACCCTTGGTTTTTGAAATTTGAATCTGATTCTGTTTTCTTCAAGGGCCTGTATCTTCCTTTGTATACGCTTTGCATAGCAAGTACAGGTCATGCTTAGCATTGTGTTGAATGTTGAGTTTATTTCAGTGGAAACTGAATGCTTTAGCGTAAACTCAGCATTCAACACAATGTCTGGCATTAAATGATTTGCATAGTACTATGTAAAATGTTCTTGTACATTGTAGCAGTGAGGATATTCTGATACAGTTTTGACATTAGCATTATATATTTAATTACATTTCTATTTTTAAGTATTAAGGAATGGAAATATTTTAATGTTAATATACTAGGAACTCTGAGATCTTCCCCAACCTCCCCACTCCCCCCAATAGCTGCTGCTGGAGGTGGAATCCTATCTGAGTGTTAATAATAATGCCATCACCCATTCCCTTCCCCCAGCCTTATGCTAGAGCCTAGTTTGCCTGCAGCTGCAGTGCTAGGCATCTTTCAGGAAGTGACCTTGGCTTGTATTAATCAAATTCAGAACACACAAAAAAGCTTCTTGCTAACATGCTGACTTGATGTAAAATTTTATCGCATCCATTTTCTTTCAAAATGAGGCCATTTTGTAAAAAGATATACAGAAAACCCCTAATTTAATATATATCTATATATACATATATGGAAAGCTTTCGCAAGCCATGTTGAAAAAACAACTAGGTCTGTTTTAAAGTAGACTTTTTATTGCCAAATATGCATAAACTTTAAATCATGAAGGCTTGGGAATTGTCACTAGAAAATTACTTCTTTTAATGCTGAATTAAGAAAAAACTATTAGCATCGAGTATATTTACTATCTTAACTGACATTGTATTGCTTTATAAACTTGAAACACTGAAGTTATTTTGGAACCCTTCAGCAGTTGTATTAAGTAACACACTTCTGTATATTTGCTTACTTTCCTGTATTCAGAAAGAACGGGGGTCTTACTTTGCTGGTTTGGATAAGAACTAATATCCTACATGAAATCGTTTTCTTAGGCAATGGTGGTGCCTACAGGGTATTCTAAACGTAAAGGTAAATTTAAGTCAATGAGTCCATTAAAATTCAACTACCTATTGTGTCAGAGAGAGAAATATTGCTAACTACAATTTCACAGTGTGTTCATTAGGATTTGACTAATCATTTTGATAGGAGAGCAGTTAATACAGTGATTTCACTTTTATCCTGTGGTGCTTCAAAGGCATCTAGTTTTTAAATGTAGTCCGGTTAAGGTGTATGTAGTAGAGGTTTTCATATTAACCTTGCTCAATGTTAAATATAGAGTGTTGAAAATATTATTTAATGTATTAGTTTATTGGTTTCTGCATTTTGAAGAAATTTACATAAATAGAGAGCAGTTGTACCTACTGCCAAATGGTTCACTCCTGAGTTTATCGTATAGTTACTCCCAGGTACTGAAATAGAAGAAAACAAAATTTAAACCTTAGGAGCTCTGCCTGCATTTCTGTGGATCCACATTATGAAAAGGATAGAGGAACATCGCATGTGTATAGTAGTGGTTTGAGGAGAGGGTAGGGAATCTATGCAAATAAGAAAATTGGGGTATAGGCGAATCCTTAAGTTAGATGTCATTATCTGAGTTACTTTTAAAGCATTTACTGGATACACAACCAGTATTATCTTTTTACCATCCTATAAATTGTTCGTAGAATTGCAGCCTCATGGAGGAAAATCCATCTCCTTTACCTGCGTAAATTCATTCTTTGTCTTGATACTAGCATTAATAATTGGTTTGTTAGATACTACAGGATAAAGAAACTCAGATTTCAAGAAGAAAGAAGATAATTACTTGATCATTTCTCCCCTCAAACACCTGTTTAAAATATGTTGTCTTGAATAAAATTGTCACCTTGAACTTAGGTTCTTTGCCTTCTCCACTCCCCTGCCCTTAAAAAAAAGAAAAAAGGGAAAGCCTTATAAGAAAAGGAAAATGTGCAATCCTGGTAGCCAATGAGTTAATGTTCATTTGTAGCCGGAGGGGTCAGCATGCAGCCTGTGTTTTCTGATTGGCTGCTAAAAGGTGAAATTGAAACCACTGTAAACTTTTGACCCTGTAGCAATTCTTGTGGAACGCCTTCCACTGGTGGAGCCCAGAGCTTTGCTCACTTCCCCACCCGACCCTCCCACCCTCTTTCCTGTATTTATTTTGTGTGATCCTGCAGCACTGCATGCAGTTTTTCCAAAGTGGCGGGGAGAGAGAGGCAGAACAAGCACAAGCAAGCAGCTTGCTTGCATGCCTGTTTTGGTAACTTCAACTCAGCCAAAGATACCGGGCCTGTTATACTAATCTGCCAACCAGATTTTTAAGTTTTCTCCTTAATCTAAAGCTAATTAAATAAAATGTAGGCTAGTTTAGTGCCATAGTTCATCAGTGGATAGTATCGTTGTATAAGCAAAAATATGTGGTGTGATTTCCTGGATGTGTTGAATTAAAAATAAGTTTTCAGTTTTAACTACCTTTATATACCCCATTTATGTTTCCTGTATCCCTATGTAATTTTTACACAAATGGCCATTTCATCGAAGCTTTTTTCTCCTTTGCCTCTTATTATAAAGAAACTCAAATGGCATTTTGGTTATGACAACTCTGGACATAATTGCAGCAATTGTACAATTAATACCTCCCCCTTTGGCTGAGATAAATGGTTTTGGATTTGTCTTGCTTTCGCATGTAAATAGTGCTTAACACAACAACCCCATGAAAAAGGCACGGTAGTTTTTCTCTATTCTTTCCTTATACTCTCATGGGACTCTGGTCTTTTTAATTATTCCTTTTATCCATGGTGTCTAGCCCAATGTGGCACATGGATGCTTAGCAGATGCTTACTGAGTGAACATAGCTTTCATTTTAGGAACTTTAGTGTCTGTTTATACCTGCTTCCCTTTTCCTAATTAATTGATGGCAGTGACCGTGATTTGCTTATTTCCAAGTGCAAGTGCAGTGCCTGACATCTAATAGATATACAGCAAGCGTTTAATTGAAATCAAATTAAAGTCTAATACAAGATCATTTCAAGAAGCAGGACTTTACAAAATCTAGGTTTTCAGAAGCCAAGGCGTCTGTTTTCACTGTGTTATTATGAATTTTCAGGCTGATTCGGTATAGAACTGTTTAATTTATTAAATATGTAGAATAAATTATAAGTCAGCTTGATTCTTTTTTTTTTTTTTTTGTTGAGATGGAGTCTCGCTCTATCACCCAAGCTGGAGTGCAGTGGCCGGATCTCAGCTCACTGCAAGCTCCGCCTCCCGGGTTCCTGCCATTCTCCTGCCTCAGCCTCCTGAGTAGCTGGGACTACAGGCGCCCGCCACCTCGCCCGACTAGATTTTTGTATTTTTTTTAGTAGAGACGGGGTTTCACCGTGATAGCCAGGATGGTCTCGATCTCCTGACCTCGTGATCCGCCTGTCTCGGCCTCCCAAAGTGCTGGGATTACAGGCTTGAGCCACCGCGCCCGGCCCTATTATTATTATTTTTTAAGACAGAGTCTTGCTCTGTTGCCCAGGCTGGAGTGCAGTGGCACGATCTCAGCTCACTGTAGCCTCTGCCTACCAGGTTCAAGTGATTCTCCTGCTTCAGCCTCCTGAGTAGCTGGAACTACAGGCACCTGCCACCACACCCAGCTATTTTTAGTAGAGGTGGGGTTTAACCATGTTGGCCAGGCTGGTCTTGAACTCCTGACCTCAGGTGATCTGCCCACCTTGGCCTCCCAAAGTGCTAGGATTACAGGCATGAGCCACTGCATCCAGCCCCGTTTTATATAACTTGAAATGTTCATATGATTTTCAACTTGCGTTTGGTCTTTTCCTTTCATTATAGCTATAGATTAGCTGTAGTTGATTGTTACTAGTGAAATCTGTGGTCAGAGTTTTGATCAAAGATATTTATCACTTGATAAATAATCCTAGTCGCAAAAGTGTTGGATTTTGATGTTAAATTTAACGCTAATATTATGCAGCCTTTAACCTGAAATTCGTTTGGTGAACCAGTCTACTCTGTAGTACTTTGAAGATTATTGGGCGACAGCTGACTTCTCCCAATGACAGTGGTTCCCCTTTTCTATAATTTTAGGGAAGTGAGGAAGGTGATCCTGGGAGCAGTGCCAGCAGGAGCTTGGAAAGAACAATGGGTTTAATATGATTGTGGAATCCTTGCCCCTTTCCATGTTCAACAGTAAAAGAAAAACATGTTTATAATATTCAGTGGCTGCTTTTTGCCCTGTTGGTGTTTCCAAGCATTATATGTTACATAGTTTGGATTTTCCTGTGTATCAACTCCTCTCCCCCAGTTTTATTCTTTGTTCTGGCCTTGAGGCACATCTTCTCAGACTAGCTATTAACAAGGTTTAATTTGATGTTTGATTTCCCCACCATGTCCTTTTAGGTCTCTGGTGATGAAGGTTTAAAATAAAACAAAAACCTAAAACTAAAACAGGGGCCATGTTGTCCAAGATGGACTCAGACTCCTGAGCTCAAGCAATCCTCCTGCCTCAGCATCCTGAGTAGCTGGCATTACAGGTGTGCGCTGCCATGCCTGGCCTGGTGATGCATGTTTTGATAATGTAGATCTCATCAGTAAACTGTTAATTCTACTAGAAAATTTAATGTCCCTGTCACCTTCTCAGATGTCTAATGTTTCTGGAACTTGTCACATTTAGTTTTATGTCAGTATGATTTGGTTTTTGTATGTGTGATTGACTAAAATCTGAATTGTGAAAAGGGATAATCTTGTTTTTGATAAAGAAAAAAAAATACCGTCCTAAGAAATCTGCTAGGATTGTTGCATTTGCAGAATCTTTTTTCCAGACAAGTTTAACTCACCAGCAAGTTTACTAATAGTTCCATATTTACAGGATCCTGGTATATAGTACTACACCTTTCCAGGTTCCTGGTAGGCAAGCCAATCATTGTTCTGTGACTATTTGCGAATCCCTCTGGTTTAATTATACACTTCCTCGGGGGGGAGAATTTTGTACCTGGCTTGCCTTTATGTTAGTGAACTGAACTGGGTCTCTTTTCCTGTGTATGCAATGGAAAGCTGAACACTGAGCACCAAGTTTTTGTAGGAAGAAAAGTTTGTTGCAAGGCTGCTGTGTAAGGAGACAGGTGTTGGGCTCAAATCTGCCTTTCTGAGCTAGAGTTTGGGTACAGGTTTTATATTTGGAGAGTAATAAGGTGTGATCTGAGTGGATCCTGCCATGGGGTGATGTCAAGGCTTGATTTGGTTGGATCTTCTGTCTTGCCATGTGGTGTCTGCTCTTATTCATTCGCTGTTCCTCAGTTTGATCATTTAGATTCCACCCATAGTTGCATTCTTGGTTCATCTGGGCATGCTGACTTGACATAATCTTCCACCTGGGAGTCCAGCAGTTAAATTTGGGTCCAAGGGTGCAGATTGGCAGGGTCAGATTTCCTTTGAGAAGTACAAAAACCAGCACTGTAACACTGGAATATTAATCTAGGCCCTCTCACCACCTTCTGCACTAGGCAACAGTAATTGTTTCCTAGGTCCATTATTATTATTATTATTATTTTTAATTTTATTTTACATG
>NW_012121820.1:5864578-5878777 GCF_000951035.1 Colobus angolensis palliatus | reverse complement strand
ATTTTGAAACGGAGTCTCTCTCTTCGCCCAGGCTGGAGTGCAGTGGCACAATCTCGGCTCACTGCAAGCTTTGCCTCCGAGGTTTACGCCATTCTTCTGCCTCAGCCTCCTGAGTAGCTGGGACTACAGGCGCCCGCCACCGTGCCTGGCTATCCTAGGTCCATTATGCTACTAGATACTTTCTGACTCAAATTCATTTCCTGGCCGGCCATGGTGGCTCATGCCTGTAATCCCAGCACTTTGGAAGGCTGAGGTGGGCACATTGCATGAGGTCAGGAGTTCGATACCGGCCTGGCCAATGTAGTGAAACCCTGTCTCTACAAAAATTAGCTGGGCATGGTGGCATGCACCTGTAATCCCAGCTACTCGGGAGGCTGAGGTAGGAGAATCGTTTAACCCGGGAGGCAGAGATTGCAGTGAGCCGGGATCATGCCACTGCACTCCAGCCTGTGCAACAGAGTGAAACTCCACCCCCCACCCCCATCTCCCTCAAAAATCTTTTCCTTATCCCACCTCTCTTGTTCCTTAGGTGCTAACCCCACTCCATGACCTTCCTTCCTCTTTCCTAATTAAGGAAAAAACAGAACCATTTTAGAAGTGAAAACTGATTTAAAACAGGGCCAGAAGATCTTAGAAGTTCTTTACAGAAGTTCTGCCTATCTTTTCTCCCTTCATCTTATACGAATTAAATTGGATAACATAAAAATTCAAGTTAAAAAAACATCACATTTGGTCGGGTATGGTGGCTCACACCTGTAATCCCAACACTTTTGGAGGCCGAGGCAGACAGATCACTTGAGCTCAGGAGTTCAAGGCCAGCCTGGGCAACGTGGTGAAACCCTGTCTCTACAAAAAATATAAAAATTAGCTGGGTATGATGGTGTGTGCCTGTAGTCCCAGCTCCTTGGGTATTTGTGTGGGAATATTGTTTGAGCCTTGGAGGTCGAGGCTGAGGTGAGCCATGACCATGCCACCACACTCTAGCCAGCCTGGGCACAGAGTGAGATCCTGTCTAAAAAAGAAAAAGAAGAAAAAAAAGCTACAACTTTGGTGCACAAAATTATTAAAAATATTAATTATATAAAATTACCTTCAGGCTGTGTATGTAAGTAACACAAATGAATTTTATGTTTAGAGTTGGGTTTCTTCCGCTTGATATCTCAGTATGCATATGCAAATATTTTAAAAATCTGAAAAAAAAATCGGAGACACTTATGCTTCCAAGCGTTTTGCATAAGGGATAGTCACCTGGCACTACCTAGAGTTCTCATTTTCCTTTGTGAGCCACATGTAATGTGCCTCCCATTCCTTGCTCACTGATTTTCTCCCCTCTAATTTTAGTTTCAGAAGTACGACAGACCTTTCCATAATGCAGCTAGATTGTGGTTGGCTCTCCCCATACACTGTCTGCAGACTACACTACGTGGAATGGCCATGGCTCTAATATGTATGTTACTTGTAACTTGTGAATGTATCATTTTTCCTTTCCCCCATAACAACAGATCTACCAATTCCAGCATGAAAGCTATAAACTTTAGGCTGTAATTATGGTTGTTATCTTGGTTCGATACCATTAGAATTAGTGGCAATCAGATTGTTGCTTTATTGTTAAATTTGGAAATTCATAAGGTAAAGTGAATGTTCTTACTGGCTCACTTATTTATCGCAGCAGAACCTGCATACCATTTCTTCAAGTGCAAAGCCTGCTGTTTATATGTTCATGTGTTTTATTGCAGATTATTTTGAAGAACGGTTTCTCATTTCCCCATTAATATTTTGTTTTGGTGGTCAAAATGCATCCTTTTATAGAAGGCAAGAAAACATCTGAGCCTTTCCTCTGGCTCTTGCTTGTTTGCTTTATCCATCCCTCCCTCATCTGATAATTTTTGGACTAGGGCATTTAAACATTTGCTTCTGCCAGGGTATTAATGTTGTCTTTATTCTCTGTTGAGCACTCATTTTGGACAAATGAATACCCCCACAAGTTCAGAGTACCCATCTGTTTTGATCACTTTTCAAGATCTGGAACTGGTCTCCACCACCTCCACTTTGCATTATCCATTTTACAGGCTGACAGAGTGTATATTATGTATGCCATGCTTGACTTTTATTTTAATTAATTAATTTATTTATTTTTGAAATGGAGTTTCACTCTTGTTGTCCAGGCTGGAGTGCAATGGCATGGTCTTGGGTCATTGCAACCCCTGCTTCCCTGGTTCAGGCGATTCTCTTGCCTCAGCCTCCTGAGTAGCTGGACTACAGGCGCATGCCATCACACCAAACCAATTTTTTGTATTTTTAGAAGAGATGGGGTTTCACCATGTTGACTGGACTGGTCTCAAACTCCTGACCTCATGTGATCCACCCACCTCGGCCTCCCAAAGTGCTGGGATTACAGGCATGAGCCACTGTGCCTGGCCCTGACTTTTATTTTTAATTTCTTAATTTTTATTTTTTTGTGTGTGGAGATGGTGTCTTGCTATGTTGCTCAGGCTGATCTTGAACTCCTGGCCTCAAGTGGTCCTCCCACCTCAGCCTTTCAAAGTTCTGGGATTATAGGCATGAGCCACTGCGTCTGACCCTATGCTTGACTTTTCAAACAGAAGTAGTGATTTATGGTACAGTAAGACATCTACTCAAATTTCTAGGAAGAGGTGTTGTACTTGATAGCTTTTGTTTGTTCCGTATGTCTAGGGAAGGGAAAAATGGGAAGACCTAATTTTTTTGAGAAAGAGTCTCGCTCTGTCATGCTGGCTGGAGTGCAGTGGCATAGTCTCAGGTCACTGCAACCTCTACCTCCCAGGTTCAGGTGATTCTCCTGCTTCAGCCTCCCGAATAGTTGGGATTACAGGCGCACACCACGTCGCCTGGCTAATTTCTGTATTTTTAGTAGAGTTGGGGTTTTGCCATGTTGGCCAGGCCAGCCTTGAACTCCTGACCTCAAATGGTCTGCCTGCCTTGCCTCCCAAAGTGCTGGGATTACAGGCATGAGCCACCATGCCCGGCCGGAAGACTTAATTTGTGAGTGACTAATCATAATGCTTAAATGAAGAAAAGACAGTAAAATTCAATCCCTCTTCTTTTTTTTTTGTCCTCAGGATCAAAATACTTGCTGGATGGTGGACTCAGAGACCAATAAAAATAAACTGCTTGGACATCCTTTGACGGGTTAGCCAGGTAATTCAGCTTGACTTTGATTTGATCCTTTGTAATTTTTTGTCTTCAACCTTCTGAAGATACTACCCTCCTCTTTAATATATGATTTAATTAAAACTTTATGCTTCAAGTTTTTCTCTTTAATGATTATTAAATGAATGAGCTTAGAGTACTTGAGTGAATACGTATGTATTTATATACACTTGGCCCTTGAATGAGTTTAGAGTACTTGAGTGAATACATATGTATATATATACACTTGGCCCTTGAATGAGTTTAGAGTACTTGAGTGAATACATATGTATATATATACACTTGGCCCTTGAATAACTGAGGACTGGGGACACTGATTCAGTAAAAAAATGTGCAGAACTTTTGACTCCCCCTAAACTTAACTACTAATAGCCTCCTCTTGCCTAGAAGCCTTACTGATAATATAAACAGCTGATTAACACATATTTTGTATGTTATATGTATTATATCCTGTATTCCTATAATAAAGTAAGCTAGAGAAAAGAAAATGTTATTAAGAAAATCATGGCTGAGTGCGGTGGCTCATGTTTATAATCCTAGCACTTTGAGAGGCTAAGGTGGTTAGATCACCTGAGTCTAGGAGTTGGAGAACAGTCTGGGCAATACAGCGAAACCCTATCTCTACAGAAAATGCAAAAGCTGGCCATAGTGGCTTGTGCCTTAGTCCCTGGCACTAGAGAGACTGAGGTGGGAGGACTGCCTGTGCCCATGAGGTTGAGGCTGCACCTGAGCTGTGATTGTGCCACTGCACTCTAGCCTGAGCAACAGAATGAAACCCTGTATCCAAAAAGAAAAAAAAGAAATAGAAAAAAAGAAGAAAATTGTAAGGAGGCTGGGCTTGGTAGCTCACTCATATGCTCACAACTATGATCCCAGCACTTTGGGGGTTGGACACGGGAGGATCACTTGAGGCCAGGAGTTGGAGACCAGCCTGAACAACATAGCAACATCCCCAGTTCTACAAAACTCGCACAGACTTAGCCAGCAAGGTGGTGTGCACTTGTAGTCCTAGCTACCTTAGGAGGCTGAGGTGGGAGATTGCTTGATCTCAGGAATTTGAAGCTGCTGTGAGCTATGATTGCACCACTACACTTCAGCATGAGCAACAGTATGAAACCTTGTCTCTAGAAAATAAGTAAATAAATAAATAATTAAAAATGAAAGTCATGGTCGGACGCGGTAGCGCATGCCTGTAATCCCAGCACTTTGGGAGGCCAAGGTGGGTGGATCACCTGAGGTTAGGAGTTTGAGACCAGCCTGGCCAACATGGTCATTTTTGTAAAAATACAAAAATTAGCCAGGCCTGGTGGCGTGTGCCTGTAATCCCAGCTACTCAAAAAGCTGAGGCAGGAGAATCACTTGAACCCTGGAGGTGGAGGTTGTAGTGAGCTGAGATCATGCCACTGTACTCCAGCCTGGGCAACAGAGCGAGACTTATCCCTAAAAAAAAAAAAAAAAAGTCACAAGGAAGAGAAAATATATATATTATTCATTAAGTGGATCATCATAAAGGTCTTCATTCTTCTTGTGAGGTTGAGTAGGCTTGAGGAGGAGGAGAAAGAAGAGGAAATGTTGGTCCTAATGTCTTAGGCATGGCAGAAGTAGAGAAAAATCTGCATGTAACAGAACAAGTGCAATTCCAATGTGTCATACAAGGGGTGATGGTATTCATATATATGTATATACATACCTATACAAACATAATTTTGGGGGAAGAGAAGAAATTCTCCCTCCTTATGTGTGAATATTTTAATGGCATTTAGTCAAACATCTGAATTAGCCCCAACTTATATTTACTATTTCACCTTGTGAAGACAAATTTCCCCAAATTGCTTGTGCGGCAAATAACATTTCATCTAACCCCTTTCTTAACATTTTATTTTATTTTTTTGAGACAGAGTCTCCCTCTGTCACCCAGGCTGGAGTGCAGTGGTGTGATCTCGGCTTACTGCAGCTTCTGCCTCCTGGGCAATTCTCATGCCTCAGCCTCCCAAGTAGCTGGGATTATAGGCGTGCACTGCTACATCCGGCTAAGTTTTGTATTTTTGGTAGAGATGGGATTTCACCATGTTGGCCAGGCTGAAACTCCTGGCCTCAAGTGATGTGCCTGCCTTGGCCTAAAGTGCTGGGATTATAGGCGTGAGCCACTGCGTCTGGCCCCTTTTCTTAACTTTTAATATTATATCAGAATAGGAAAAATGAGAATAGAAAAAGCTGCCTGGTTGCCGAGAAAGCAATCATGCTTTGCTTAGCTAAATTTCTTTTAGTAATCCCGTCATTTTCTTGGTTAGCTAGGTTTGAAATCTGAGTTGTCTTTGAATCCCACCATACTCTGATACATTTGGTAAGCAGGCTTTATCTGGCTTTCTATTTTCATATGTCCTGTATTTGTTGCACTTTCTGTTCCTAATTTTAGCTTCCGAGGCCAGGACCCCATAATTTCATGAGGGTGTTTGTCCTTGTCTCTACTGCTTCCTTGTCCACTCAAAGTTTTGCTAGAAGATTTTCCTAAATTTATACTTTTAGCCAAGCTTATGTTGTGCTCTAAGTTTTGTGCTACCTTTCCTTGGCTTACAGAAAAAAAAAGTACAAACTCCCTTCTCTGACATTTCCAATGGTAGTTTATCTGAGAATCTATCCAAGTTACCAGCTTTAGGTCTTGTAATTTCCCTATGAAATCCCTCAGTAAATTGTGATATATACCCATTCTTCTGAACATGGCAGAGAACTATCTCCACAGGTTTCTTTTTTGTTGTTGTTGTTGAGACAGAGTCTTGCCTTGTTACCCAGCTTGGAGTGTGGTGGCGCAATCTTGTTTCACTGCAACCTCCACCTCCTGGGTTCAAGTGATTCTCCTGCCTCAGCCTCCCGAGTAGCTGGGATTACAGGCACCCGCCACCATGCCTGGCTAATTTCTGTATTTTTAGTAGAGACAGGGTTTCACCATGTTGGCCAGGCTGGTCTTGAACTCCTGACCTTAGGTGATCTACCCGCCTTGGCCTCCTAAAGTGCTGGGATTATAGGTGTGAACCACTGTGCTCGGCCAATTTTTTTTTTTTTTTAATTCCTTTTATTTGGAAGTATACATTTACAAAAGTTGCAAAAATACAGTGTAAAGAACATCTGGATATCCTTTATCCAGACTGACCCACTTGCTTTATTATTTGTATTTGTGCCGTCCTACTCTCTTTCCTCTTTCTATACACATAAACATAAACACACAATTTTTTTTTAACCGTTTGAGGGTGAGTTACATATGTTTTGCTTCTTTCCCCTAATACTTCTGTTGTATTCCTACAAAAATAGGGTAATTCTTTTATATAACCATGGTACAGTTAATAACTTCATAAATGGACATCGATGAAATCTTTCGCCCATACTCCAGTTTTGTCAGTTGACCTAAGAAAGTCTCTTGTAGCATTTTCTATGCTTCCCGTATAGACTGCAGTCTGGGGTCAGGTTCTGCATTCAGTTATTATTTCTCTTTAGCCTCTTTTTTCCTGGGATATTTTCACAGCCTTTCTTTATCTCTTATGACATTGGCATTTTTGAGAACACAACCCTTCCCTAACCCCCTTACTCTCTTCAATGGAGATGTTCTTCATTTTATGTTGGTCTGAAATTTCCTTGTGATTAGATGAAGATGTTACATATTCTTGGCAGGAATACGACATCGGTAATGTGATACTCTGAGATGGAGTCATATGACGTCCATCTGTCCCTTATTGTGATGTAAATTTTGATCCCTTGGCCAAGGTGTTGCCAGATTTCTCTACTGTATGGTTTTTTCACCCTCTCTTTTGCCAAGCAGTAGACAGCCTGTGGGGAAACAATGTAGATATTCTGATTCTTTTCACAGTTTCTTCTAGAATTCATTGACTCTTGTCTGATCCAGCCTTTTATTGTGATGATTGCAAAATGGTCATTTTTTTCTTTCCAGCATTCCTTTCACATTACCTGTCAGCTCTTGGCTGTGTTCTGTAATCAGTAGCCCTATGTATTGGTTATGGATTCATGAATTCCTATTTTTTGAATGGTTTGTGATTCACTTACCCTGCTTAATTATTTTAGTGCTCAAATTGTCCTAGAAGTTTGGCTAGTGAAGCTCCTGTAAGTGGGCCGCTGTGTCCTTGTGGGGAATAAAAAAGTTTTAGAGACCAGGATCTCTCTTGAGTGCTAGGTATCCTCACTAATTCTGGGCTGTTTTCTCATCTTGGCCTTTTTAGTGGATAGAGCTAGGAAATAATATGCATGCTTATACACATACACATACATATACATACTCATACAGTCATCCCTTCATACCTGAGGGTGACTGGGTCTAAGACCCTTTGTGTGCACCAAAATCTGCTGATGCTCAAGTTCTTTAAACTATAAAGTAGCAATTGTATTTGCACGTAACCCATGTTCAATTTCTTGTATGCTTTAAATCATCTCTAGATTACTTACAAGAATGTAACAGAGAGTAAATACTGTGTAGGTTATTGTTAAACTGTATTGTTTAATTTGTATTTTATTGTATTGTTTTTTAAAATTTATTTTTTGAGTATTTTTGATCTGTGGATGCAGAATCCATGGATACAGAGGGCTGACTGCACACGTGTTCATTGAAACATTGATATACATATTTTAGAAATCATGAGTTTATATCAGTATGTACCTCTTTATTCCATGTCTACAGGGTTCTTTGTACCCCATTTTTTATTTTTATGTCCCTTCTTATTATGTGGTACGTTTACTCATTTGCCTAATCCCCTAATACATCTAAAATAATTTCAGAATTGATTTTTTCATTTCACTACAATAAACAAACTGAAAATGAGTGGAGCATTTGTCTGTAATTCTTCTCCACCTCCCAGACAGAGAGTAAATAGTTAAAATTTAAATTGCTTGGATTAGCCCTCCATACCCCTTCTCCACCCCACTGTTTTTTGTTTTGTTTTGTTTTGTTTTTGAGACAGTCTTGCTCTGTTGCTCAGGCTGGAGTGCAGTGGCGCCATCTTGGCTCACTGCAACCTCTGCCTTCTGGGTTCAAGCGATTCTTCTGCCTCAGCCTCCTGAGTAGCTGTGACTACAGATGTGTGCCACCACACCCAGCTAATTTGTATATCTTTAATAGAGATAGGGTCTCACCAGCCCAGGCTGGTCTCCAACTCCTGATGTCAGGCAATACGCCTGCCTCTGCCTCCCAAGGTGCTGGGATTACAGGAGTGAGCCACCACGCCCGACTTCCACCCCACTTTTACTTCCTACCTTACTTTCTGTATAATCTAGTTAAGGTATTCATTTGAAACAAAATTAAGTTTATTTACTTGTTTGCTTATGCTGCCTCTCATTCTGATTTCTATTTTTGTAATGTATAGAATAATAACATGCTTTCAAAAGTCAGAATTATACAAAAGGCATACATTGCTTTTGTATCTCTTCCATGCCATTTTTCTTCAGTTTTCTTAGGTAACAGACGTAAACGTTTTCTGTCTTATCCTTCCTGTTTCTTTTTTTTAATGATATCTGTATGTTTTATTTATTTTTTATACAAAAGATAGCATACTGTATATACTCTTTTGCACTTTGCTTTTTCCCTTACTTAACTGATATCTCCTGGAAATAATGCCCTGTCATGCCAAAGAGATCTTTCCCATTCATTTTAATTGTAGTAACATTTACAGAACATAAAATATACCTTTTTTTTTAAAGACAGAGTTTGGCTCTTGTCTCTCAGTCTGGAGTACAGTGGTACAATCTCGGCTCACTGCAATCGCTGCCTCCTGGGTTCAAGGAATTCTCCTGCCTCAGCCTCCCAAGTGTCTGGTATTACAGGTGCCCAACACCATGCCTGTATAATTTTTGTATTTTTTTTAGTAGAGACGGTTTTTTACCATGTTGGCCAGGCTGGTTTCAAACTCCTGACCTCAGGTGATCCACCTGCCTTGGCCTCCCAAAGTGTGTGGGTTACAGGTATAAGCCATTGCGCCCAGCCAGAGGACCAACTTTTGATTAGATTATAGATATCCAGTTCCAGAGCTATTTGTAAAAAAGATGTTCCTTTTTTCTTGGTTTGCTTTGGTAACTTGATTAATTGACCATATTTGCCAAAGTCTCCGGCCTCTATTCAGTGCCATCCTTATGCCCATATATGTTGTCTGATTACAGGACTGTATTTATTTATTTGAGACAGAGTCTCGCTCTGTCACTCAGGCTGAAGTGCAGTGGCGCACTGTCAGCTCACTGCAATCTCTGCTTCCCCGGTTCAAGTGATTCTCCTGCCCCGGCCTCCTGAGTAGCTAGGATTACAGGTGCCCGCTACTATGCCCAGCTAATTTTTTTTTCTAAGTAGTGACGGGGTTTTGCCATGTTGTCCAGGTTGGTCTCAAACTCCTGGCTCAGGTGATCACCCTCCTTGACCTCCCAAAGTTCTGGGATTATAGGCATGAGCCACTGCGCCTGACTGACTTGAACTTTTAATGTCTCTTTTATTTGTTCTTTGATCTTGAAACTAGGAAGCAAATACAATACCCTCTCTACCAGATTTTACTTGGAATACTTAAGAATTTGGATGAAGTCATCTCTTGTCCAGGTTCCCTAAATTTACTGAGTCATTGGCTGCCACTAGGTGACCTTCCATCTGTGAAGCTAGTTCCTGTAAACAAAGAACAGGTACCAGGCCCATAGGCATTGACTTCTTGTGTAATATACAATCTTTGTTTTCTTTTAAAAACATTTTTTAATTTATAAGATGTTTATTGACATTTTTTTGTGGAAGTGAGGCATCACTATATTGCCTAGGCTGGTCTTGAACTCCTGGGCTCAAATAATCCCCCTGCGTTGGTTTCCCGAAGTGTTGGTGCTGGGATTACAGGTACGAGCCACTGTGTCCTGCCCTACTGTCTTTGTTATATTGCTGGACTTGTCAAACCATTATAATTATGTGACATTATATCATTATATCCTTCTTAATTATAACACATAGTATATGACCTTGATTGTACAATGATTTGTCCAGTCATTCTGGTAAATTTTATTTACCTTTGTCCTGATGGAATTTGATTAAGCATATGCAAATAACGTTATTAACATGAAAAATAGACTCAATTTTTACTTTATTTTGAGGCGGGGTCTTACTCTCTTGATCGTGGCTCATTGCAATCTTGAATTCCTGGGCTCAAGCAGTCCTGCCTCAGCCTCCTGAGTAGCTAGGACTACAGGCATGCGCCACCACACTCAAATGCCATTTAAAAATTTTCCTACAAAAACATAACATATTAAATTGTGAGCTAGAGGTAGATGAAGAAGAAAGGAAAAGGGCTTCCTCCTATAGCCATCAGAAAACAGAGTATTAAAAAATAACACCAGCCTGGGCAATATAGTGAGACCCCATCTCTACAAAAATAAAAAATAAAAACATTAACTGGGCATGGTGGCACATGCCTGTGGTCCCAGCTGCTGGGGAAGCTGAGGTGGGAGGATCGCTTGACCCTGGGAGGCTGATGCCTCAGTGAACCGTGATTGCACCATCGCACTCCATCCTGGGCAAGCGACCAAGACCCTGCCTCAAAACAAAGCAAAAAACGGCTGGGTATGGTGGCTCACGCCTGTAATCCCAGCACTTTGGGAGGCTGAGGCAGGTGGATCACCTGAGGTCAGGAGTTCAAGACCAGCCTGACCAACATGGTGAAATCCCTCTCTACTAAAAACATAAAAATTAGCCGGGAATGGTGGCGAGTGCCTGTAATCCCAGCTACTTGGGAGGCTGAGGCACAAGAATCACTTGAACCCGGGAGGCAGAGGCTGCAGTGAGTCGAGATCTCACCATTGCACTCCAGCCTGGGAAATAGAGTAAGATTGTGGCTCAAGATAAAAAACAAAAAATCAAAAGAAAAAAACCATAGTCTGAAACAAATCACTGGTTAAATTTCTCTCTCTAGTTCATTTAGTCCTGTGCAGTTAATTCTGTTTTTCTTAGTCTTATTCTGTAGTCACTTTTAAGTTGTCTGCTTAGATGTATAAGATACCCAGACATTTTGTCCTTTGGTATAGTTTTAAAACTTAAAAATGTTAGCTCAGTAATTCATTATCCAGAGTGTTTTGTAAATTATTGGTATTTAAAGGTACTTTGTATAGTCTTTTCCATGAGAATCTTCGACTGTCCTTTGAAGACAAATTATAGCATATGCGTCCTCAAGGGAAGACAGAGAGTAGCAGAAGCCGTCACCCATTTGACAGTAAGACATTTCTGGTACTCTTCCTTCATCTTTATAGATGTGCATTTTCATCTAATGCCCCCTTTCCCTTTGGCCTGAAGGATATAATTTCATTTCCAGAATTGTTTGTCACTAATTGTCTCAACTTTTATTTATCTGAAAATGTCTCTATTTCACTCTATTTTTGAAGGTTTGGTTCACTGGATAGAAAATTCTGGGTTGATGATTTTTTTATTTCAGCAGTTTAAAGATGTTGTTCTGTTGTGTTGTAACCACCCCCCCGCCCCTTTTTTTGAAGAGGTGATTTTTAATCTTGTTCTCAGTATGTGTGGTCTTTTTTTCTTGTGGATGCTTTTAAGATTCTCTTTTTATGTTTGGTTTAAAATAGTTTGACTATGTATTTAGGTCTAGTTTTCTTTGTATTTATCCTGCATGGTATTCTTTGAGCTTCTTGGATTTGTAAATTTGTGTTTTCATCAAATATGGAAAGTTTTGGCCATTCTTCAAGTACTTTTTCTGCTTCAATTTAATTATCCTTCCTCTGGGACTCCAATCATACTTGTTAGACCATTTGACTTTCTTTTTTTTTGGGGTGGAGTTTCGTTCTTGTTCCCCGGGCTGGAGTGCAATGGTGCTCTCTCAGCTCACTGCAACCTCTGTCTCATGGGTTCAAGTGATTCTCCTGCCTCAGCCTCCTGAGTAGCTGGGATTACAGGTGCTTGCCACCACACCCGGCTAATTTTTTTTTGTATTTTTAGTAGAGATGGGGTTTCGCCATGTTGGCCAGGCTGGTCTTGAACCGCTGACCTCAGGTGATCCCCCTGCCTCAGCCTCCCAAAGTGCTCGGATTAGAAGTGTGAGCCACCATGCCCAGCCGACCATTTGATATTTTTATAAGTCCTTAAGGTTCTACCCATTTTTCTTCAGTCTTTTTTCTTTCTCTTCTTCAAATTGGATAATTCTTTTGATATCCCTTCAAGTTCAGTGACTTTCTCTGCCAACTCAATTTCTAAGCACTATTCAACAGTGAAATACTTTTACCTCTTGTTTCATTTCTACAGCCCTGTGTTGGGGTTGATAGAGGCTTCAGAAAATGTAACAGGTTTATTAAAGTTATATACCTAGTTTGTGGCAAAACTGAAATTAGAACCTAACTCGATTATTTACAAACTACAGACCATTTTCTTTCCATAATTCAGTTAACTTTATATTCTAATAAGTTGCTGTCATTTAAAATGTTCATACTGTTACTGGTGTGAGTGGTGGTCCTGGTAGGGGATGCTACTTAATTAACAACATTGTCAAATTGCAGAAAATTGAAGTTCTTCTCATTTAAAAAATGGTTTTCAGTTGAAGATTTTAAGTCAGTAATACCTTGAACTAACTTTTTAGATGACATTCTTCCAGCAGTGAAAGTATGTCTGTGGTTACTCAACAGAAAAATTTAATTCTAATGACAGACTGTTTTTTTGAGACAGAGTTTTGCTCTTGTTGCCCAGGCTGGGGTGCAATGGTATGATCTCCTCTCACTACAACCTCTGCCTCCCAGGTTCAAGCGATTTTCCTGCCTCAGCCTCCCAAGTAGCTGGGTTTACAGGCGCCTGCCACCATGTCCCTGCTAATTTTTTGTGTTTTGTAGAGATGGGGTTTTACCATGTTGGCCAGGCTGGTTTTGACCTCCTGACCTCAGGTGCTCCACCCGCCTTGGCCTCTCAAAGTGCTGGGACTACAGGCATGAGTCACTGCACCCGGCCACCACAGATGTTTTAAAATCAAGACTTTGGAATCCCAGACTGTGGTATCATTCATTGTCTTGGAAATTAACTCTTTGGAGTACCTCCTCTTGAGTTGATGGATTTAACTTCATGGAAAATTTTAAAACCAGTTTTTGTGTCATGTTAGTTAAAATAAGAACATTACAAAGTTTGGTGAAGGAATGAAAGCATTACTAAGCCAGGATAATTATCAAGTGCCTTTATATAAACATTTTCCTAAAATTCTAATTTCTAAAGTTCTGTTATAACCTTATTAGAGAATTAGTATGGAAAAAGAATTACTGGCATAAGAATGACATTGTTAGTTGTAATAACTGTATTTATATTTCTCCTTCAGTTTATTTTGAAATTAAATTTCTAAAGTTTAAAGGTAAACATTTTGATTATAAATTCTGCATTCATGCCTTCTAATTAAAATATGAACCAAATTCATAGAAATCTTATAAAGCAATGATTGCTTAAAAACCAAACAACTTAAGTGAATTGTTTTTAGGTTTGTATTGTCTTATGTATAAAAATCAACATTTGTTAATTTTGCCTTGGATATAACACCTCTCATATTTAAAGCCAGAAAACACATGTTGCCAGATGGGAACTAGAAAGAGTAGTAGTCTTATCTTGGCATCATTTCCCTCATAATGACCAGTTCACTTGTTTTACACATAATCTCAGGTTCTTTCCAACTTTAGTTTTCTACGATTGATGTATTAGATTCTACATTACAGAACCTTTTAGTTATCTGCTAACTGCTACTACACCACTCAAGATGCATGATAACCAGTCAGATTAGAAGATGAAAGTCTTGGCTGGGTGCAGTGGCTCATGCCTGTAATCCTAGCACTTTGGGAAGCCTAGGTGGGCAGATCGCTTGAAGTCAGGAGTTTGAAACCAGCTTGGCTAACATGGTGAGACCCCGTCTCTACTAAAAATACAAAAAAATTAGCCTGGAGTGTTGGAAGGCACCTGTAATCCCAGCTACTCAGGAGGCTGAGGCAGGAGAATCGCTTGAACCTGGGAGGCGGAGTTTGCAGTGA
>NW_012121820.1:5861128-5863968 GCF_000951035.1 Colobus angolensis palliatus | reverse complement strand
GAGAATGGCGTGAACCCGGGAGGCGGAGCCTGCAGTGAGCCGAGATCGCGCCCTGCACTCCAGCCTGGGAGACAGAGCGAGACTCCGCCTCAAAAAAAAAAAAAAAAAAAAACACTGACTTATTTTAATTTTAATTTTATTTTAAGACCGTGTCTCACTGTATTGCCCTAGTTGGAGTGCAGTGGCGCCATCTCGGCTCACAGCAACCTCCGCCTGCCGGGGTCAAGCGATTCTCCTGCTTCAACTTCCCGAGTAGCTGGGACTACAGGCGCCCTACCACCATGGCCAGCTAATTTTTTATTTTTAGTAGAGACTGTGTTTCACCATGTTGGCCAGGCTGGTCTCAAGCTCCTGACCTCAGGTGATCTGCCTGCCTCGGCCTCCTAAAGTGTGCTGGGGTTACAGGAGTGAGCCACCACACCTGGCTTTAAAATGATTTTTTAAAGGAGATGTCTATAGGGATAGGTCAAGAATCTACAGTCCTTGGCTGGCGATTACTTGCAAAGGACCGTGATTTATAACTTTAAAAATTTTTTAGACTGGTGGGAGCTTCCAGTTGGTGTGGCTAGAAAACAGTGATTTATTTTTGGGAAGTCCAGTAAGGCCAGTTCTATCCAAACTGTTAGAATAGCTGTAAGTGATGTGGCTTTACTGAGATTCCATGAAAAAAGTAAAATATTTGATGCCATGACATAAGGCTTTTTTTTTTTTTTTTTTCTAAATTTTTTGGTGGAACTGGTTAAAAGCTTGGCTCTGAAGTTAAAATGACTTGGATTTAATTTCTAGCTCCACGACTTACTAGATGTATGACTTTGGGTTGAGTTTTTACCTTTCTATTTCTCAGTGTTTTCCAGTGAAGTAGGGATAATGTTGAACTGTACTTTCATCTACTCACTGTTCTGCTTTTCATAGGGCTGTAAGGAGGATTAAATGGGAGAAATAAGTGGAATTCATTTATCACAATACCTCTTTCAGATGTTAGATCAAGTATTTGTTCACATAGTGATTTTTTACTTTAAACACTAAAATTCCGCATTATTTTATATAAATAAAGAGTATATATTATTTGAATTATGAAGTATACTTTGAAGGCTACTCTTGAACCCACTACTTGAACTGGAGAACGGGATGGTCAGTTCGTTCAGTGTACCTGCTCCCTGAATCTTTCTCCCTGAAGTCATCCTGCTTCTATCCTTGAAGTCACAGCTGTCTTTGAGTTAATAATTAACTTTATTTAAAAAACTTTGAGGCCGGGCACGGTGGCTCAAGCCTGTAATCCCAGCACTTTGGGAGGCCGAGACGGGCAGATCACGAGGTCAGGAGATCGAGACCATCCTGGCTAACATGGTGAAACCCCATCTCTACTAAAAAAATACAAAAAACTAGCTGGGTGAGGTGGCGGGCGCCTGTAGTCCCAGTTACTAGGGAGGCTGAGGCAGGAGAATGGCGTAAACCCAGGGGGCGGAGCTTGCAGTGAGCTGAGATCCGGCCACTGCACTCCAGCCTGGGCGACAGAATGAGACTCCATCTCAAAAAAAAAAAAAAAAAACTTTGAAAAAGTCTCATTTGGATGTGTCTTTGAACGATGTTTAGTTTTTTTTTGTTTTTTTAGCTTTACAAAAATACAATGGATGTAAATGTGGTGGCTTTATAAATTGTAAGATCCAGCCATGTTGTGTATAATTCATTTTTACCACCACTGTATTGTATTATTTCGCGTGGCTTCATTAGAATTCATTTTTCAAATCTGCAATTGATAAACATTAGATTTTCATCTAGCTTTTGAAATATGAACAGCATTGCAATGATCATTTTTTGTATCTTGTTTAAAATATTTTTATTGCTGTAAAGTTTTAAAACCTTGATTTTAACTGCTAATATATTTACTTTCAGTGTAGTGGTACTACTTTAGAAAAAGTAAATTTTCTTTCTTTTTTTAAATTTTAGACAGGGTCTTACACTGTCACCCAGGTTGAACTGCAGTGGCATGATCTTGGCTTACTGCAGTCTCTGCCGCCCAGGCTCAAGCGATCCTCCCACTTCAGCCTCTCGAGTAGTTGGGACTACAGGCGCTTGCCACCACACTTGGCTAATTAATATTTTTATATTTTTGGTAGAGATGGGGATTTCGCCATGTTGCCCGGGGTGATCTTGAACTGAGCTCAAGCAATCCACCTGCCTCGGCCTCCTCAAGTGCTGGGATTACAGGTGTGAGGCACCATGCTAAGCCAAAAGTAAATTTTCTTAGTGAAATGTTTTATACGTTGTTTCTTGTTTTATTAGCTAAGTTATTTCATACCACTTTTTATTTATCATAGGATTAGCAATAAGCACTGTAATTTTCCTTAAGTACTTGATTTCAAAAAAACTTTATTAAAGCGTAATATACATACAAAACATTTACCAACCTTACATTTACAATTTAATAAGTTTTGACAAATGTAACCATCACCACAGTCATGATATAAAACATTTCTACCACTCCCTAAAGTTCTTTGTGCCTCTATGCAATCAGTCATCTCCACTGGTCCCTAGCAACCAGAAGAAACCTCCAGCTGGTCTGCTTTATGTCACTACTGTTTTACCTTTTCTAAAATTTCATATGAATAGTATTTCCTTTTTGTGTGCATTACACCTTTTATAATTGTCCCACCATTCTTGGATATTCTTTTCTTTTTCATTTTCTCTTTCTTTTTCAATTTTGGGAGTTTGTATCGATCTGAAGGCTTACTGTTCTCCCATTCCTATGTTTGGTCTACTGATGAGCCCATCAAAGGCATTTTGCATTTCTGTTAGTGTTTTTGATTCTAACCTGTCCTTTTTTTTTTTTTTTTTTTTTT
>NW_012121820.1:5853918-5859699 GCF_000951035.1 Colobus angolensis palliatus | reverse complement strand
GTGATCCGCCCGTCTCGGCCTCCCAAAGTGCTGGGATTACAGGCTTGAGCCACCGCGCCCGGCTTATTAGTGCTCATGATTTCTCATTTAAGAATATACATAATCACACAACTTATACACAAATATTCATAGCAAGAGTATTCGTAATAGCAGAACAACTACTTAAATTTCCATCAGCTGATAAGTGGATAAATAAAATGTGGTGTATCCATACAGTGAAGTATTAGCCAGAAATAAAAAGCAATGAAGTACAGTCATGTAGCCTGTAACAGTGAATGTGTCAGTCAGTGAAGAATTAGGACCATGTATATGACAGTGGTTCCATAAGATTATAATACTGTATTTTTACTGTACCTTTTCTATATTTAGATATGCTTCGATACACAAATACCATTGTGTTACACTTGCCTGCAGTATTCAGTATATTAACATGCAGTATAGTTTTGTTGCCTAGGAGCTGTAGGCTATACTGTATAGCCTAGATTTAGGCTGTATTATCTAGGTTTGTTAAGGGACACTCTGTGATGTTTGCGTAATGATGAAATGGGCTAAAGACACATTTCTCCTAATGTATCCCTGTCATTAAGCTAGGCATGACTGAACTGATATGTGCTACAATGTGGATGTATTTGAAAACACTATGCTAAGTATAAGAAGCCAGTCACAAAGAACTAGATATTGTGGGATGCCATTTATATTAAATGTCCTGAATAGGTAAATCCATAAAGACAAAAATACGTAAGTGGTTGCCAAGGGCAGGGGTGAATGGGTGGAAGGTTGGGTTATATGAGGTTGAGCGGGTGAGAATGGGAGCAGGGGGTAGTAACAGCTGAGGGATGTTGAGGTTTTTTGGAATAATGAAAATGTTCTAAAATTGATTACAGTGAGAGTTACACAACTCTAAAATATACTAAAAGCCAGTCGTGCACTTTAAGCATATGATATGTGAATTATATCTCAGTAAAGCTATTAAAGAATCTAGCTGATGTATGCAAAACTGCTAAGAGCACTATGATGTCATAAATAAATTTTACAGACAAATATTGTTACTTTCCTCATGACACTGATCTCAAAAGGTTTCCTATCTCAAACGTTGTTAGATTTCAAAAATAACATGTTAATTGCACTCACTTCAATTTTTAAAGAACCTTATTCAGTCTTTTTGTAGAGGTCATCCTGTAATTATACAGTCAATTTGAATTCCAGCAGCATATATTTTTCATTGGTCAAGAAAGTTTACATTGAAAAGATTGTATTCTTAAAAAGACCATACCTGATCCATCTCCACTTTCCTAGTTGTCCACTAAACATTTGTGAGATACTTAGGGCTATCTTGCGCAGTGCCTCCAGAAATCAGTTTTTGCTCTCAAGTTTATAACTACAGTTGTAGAAAAATTCACCAAAAAATTCGTAATCTTGGTGGATCTGCTGTTTAGGACTAGTTAAGTGCAGTAGTTACAAGTAGAAAAGCTCCAGTATTTTACTTGAGATGATCTGATGGCTAATTCTCTCACTTCCTTTGTATATATTTTTTAAACTTTTAAGAATGTCATCTTCTAGGGCAGGAAGACTGCTGACTAGTGATACGTATTTAAAATGTGGAGGTAACTTGTTTTTATGGTAGTATGTAGGAGATTATTAATGCATATATATTATTTTATTTTATTTTATTTTTTATATTCTTGAGATGGAATCTCACTCTATTGCCAGGCTGGAGTGCAATGGTGCGATCTTGGCTCACTGCAACCTCTGCCTCCTGGGTTCAGGTGATTCTCCTTCCTTAGCCTCCCGAGTAGCTGGGATTACCAGCGTGCACCACCACACCTGACTAATTTTTGTATTTTTAGTAGAGACAGAGTTTTACTGTGTTGGCCAGACTGGTCTCGAACTCCTGACCTCAGACAGTCTCCCAGCCTCAGCCTCCCAAACTGGTGGGATTACAGGCGTGAACCACTGTGCCTGGCCACATTTATAATTTTAAAAGCTTAAATGTCTTTTTTTTTTGGCAGGGGTGCGGGGGGAGGGTTGGGGAAGATGGATGGAGTCTCAGTCTGTCACCCAGGCTCTAGTGCGGTGGTGTGATCTTGGCTCACTCCAGCCTCCGCCTCCCAAGCTCAGTCCTCCCACCAAAGCCACCCAAGTAGCTGGAACTACAGGTGTACACTACCACACCCAGCTAATTTTTTGTGTTTTTGGTGGAGATGGGGTTTTGCCACGTTGCCCAGTCTGGTTTCGAACTCCTAGGCTCAAGCTATCTGCCCTCCTTGGCCTCCCAAAGTGTTGGGATTATGGGAATGAGCCACTGTGCCCGGCAAAAAAAAAAAAAAAGATAGAATTCAAAAATTCTATCTTGAATTTAGTGTTGCTTATCTGACAACTTACTGTAAAAGGTAATTTATTTTGAGTATAGGTCTCATACTCTACAGGGGATGCTTTCAAAAGACAATTCCTATTGATAGTTGTATTCTATTATTAAAGTCAAAGAATGTCTTAGTCTGTTTTCTGGTGTTCTGTTCTAGTGTTCTGGTGTTCTGGGGTTAGAAACTAAGTAGTTTATAAAAGAAAGAGGTTTATTTAGCACACGATTCTGGAATCTGGGAGGTCTGAGATCTGGTCAGCTTCTGGTGAGGGCTTTGTGCCGTGTCGTAACACCACGGTGGAGAAGTGGAACGGGAAGCAGATATGTGCAAAGTTACCAACAAGAGGGGATCTCACTTTCTAACAACCCACTCTTTAGTCCAAACCTGTGGGAGCAAGAACTCAAGGGAGTGAGAAAGGCATTAATCTATCTTAATGACTTAATTGCCTCTTAAAGGCACCACTTCCGAATACCACAACATCAGGGACCAAGCCTCAACATGAGTTTTGTGGAGATAAACTGTATTCAAACCATAGCAAAGACCAAAGGTTACAGCGGTTTACTTTCTGCTAAGCTTTCAGATATAGACATGAAAATGGTTAGATTGGTAATAATATAGCTTTATAGTACTTAATTTGTGAAATAGAATTGGCCTAAATATCAGCTCAATAATCTAATAAAAGGTGAACTGCTGTACAAATAGTCCACTTTGTATCACTGTTATAAATAACCCTATCTCTCATGTGCCAAACTTTTAGAGTAATTGCCTTCTTACGATTTTGTCTGTTTCCAAAAACTTCTAATTAGAGTATGCTTTTGAATCTGTGTAATGTTTAACATATAAAGCCTGCATTATTTAGAAGTTGATATTGAAAACCTTTAAACTTCTGACCTCAAATAGAATTTGCTTATGTATAACCATTACATGCAGCTGGTAGGTTCAAAATTGCCTTTTCTGGGTCTCTGCTCTGTGAAAAACAGTATGTATTGGACATGAGTACATGATAGCTGACATTTATCAAGGATAACAGGGGGAGCCATACTCATTTTCACATTTTAAAGCAACTTTGAAAGCTTTGCATGTGCACACATGCTCAACATATGTTCCTTCCTAAGCTTTAAATATATTTTCCATCATGTATTGCTTGTCATTAATATAAAAAACTAAGTGTAAATCTTTAGTGAGCTCAGTATATTAAACTTATATGAGTACACAAGCACTTGGAAGATCAGCAGTGTAAGCTACTTAATTCATTTACATGGAATTTATCTTTTATAGTTTCTGTGCTATTACAAATAATGTAACACATTCCAGATAGCCCTTTTGTTATATAATGTTTGATTTGGCCCTTCTTTAATTTCATTACCATAAAATTTTGTCCTATTGTAGAAAACTAAATTGTAGAAATTAACTTTTTTTCTAAGCCAACTATTGGTATATTGCTGTTCTCTTTTGCAAAGCTATTTATAGGGCTGTTTTACTGGAGGGTGACATAAATAGAATTGGAATGGCATAATTGTTAGTCTGGGTTCTTAGCCTTTAAAAATTTTCTTTAAATTGTGATAATTCAAAAAGAATTGTAGAAAAAAACTGTAAAGCTCATAATGTTGCCAACTTGTTAATTAAAATAACACCTTTTGTGGTTGGTATCAGTTTCAGATACTGTGACCATTTGATATATTGATATGCAGATCACGTTGACTTGCTGCAAGGTAATAGGAGACATGCTTTGACTTCAGAAGATAAATTGGCCATGCACAGCTGTAATCCTACTATCTTTTCATTTCCAGACATGATTCAGTAGTTTAAGGCTTTGATTCCTAAGCGCTGAGAAGAAAGTTGAAATTTATTTTTGTGTATGAGAATTTTTACTTAGGTTTTTGATAAGTCTAGTTTGTGGTGTGAAGGTACCATCTAAACTGTTGGTGTTTCCATAAGTAGCTCTCTCTTAATTTTATTTGAAATATGAGAAGCCTGAGTTTCTTTCCATTTTCCCTTTGGTGGTTGGAAAGGAAGCCATCTTATTAAGAGTGATGAATAGTGAAGGGACTTTTTTTAGGCTAAATTGCCAGTGTCTTTACATAAAAAAAAATTGCAGAGCAATCAGTTAAGAGCGTTAACATGATTTTTTGAGGAAGGAAGTAATCCTTAGTGACTGGTAACCAAAATGCCTTTCCTAATAAGAGTTCCGTTTCTACAAATTCTTTTGACAAAGAAATGTATGATATCAGAGAGATTTTTAGAAAACATTTTAAGTGCCTGACATAAGAACAATTCAAGACCACTACCAAAACTTTATTTGAAGATCTTAGCATGAGACATCTCTTGAATTCTCTCATAGGCACCAAGATTTAGACAATTTGCTTAATTTTTTCAGCTAATGGGAGAGTTCCCTGACCCCCCTCACAGGACATGCGACAGGGCTGTGGGTCATCTGTTCCATGCTCTCAAACCCCTTTTGGGAGGAGGAGCATGCATGCGGGCAGGTGCAGAATCTGGGGCGAGTGCCTCTGGGCTCTGTCCTCATGGGAGTGTCCAGGGGTGGGAGTCTGCAACTCCTGAAGCCCAAGTGAGCATGTGTTACAGTATGCTCTTTTGGCTTTGCTGACCTGGATGGCTTAAGTGTTAAACAGCTCAGAGCTTTCTTGGTATTCTGGTCCTTGTACAGCATCCAGGAAGAATCAGGTCACACACAGACTTGAGGATGGTGTATGTGGGGATTTTATTGAGTGATGGAGCTGGCTGTCAGTGGAATGGATGAGGAACTGGAAAGGGGATGAAGTGGGAAAATGATCTTCCCCTGGAATTTGGCCATCCAGTGGCCCATCTCCTCTCTGACTGTCCTCAGCCGAACTCCTTTTGGTGTTCAGATGTTCCTTCTCTTCTCTCTTTCTCTGCTGCGCCATTCTGCGGTTCTGCTCTTCTGTTTGTCTCCTTGTGGAGCCGGGGGCTTGGGGTTTATATAGGGGCGTGGTGGGTCAAAAGGCAACTTTTAGGCATGAAAACAGGAATGCTTGTTCTCATTTAGGGGTCATGGGTTTTCAGATTTGAGTGAGGCCTTTGCCGGGGAACCGCCCCCTTCTACCCAGTATTTCCCTGTCTCCTGTCCGTATCAGTAATATAGGAATTAGGAAACACGAATATCTTTTATTGTAAACTAGGTTGTAGGCCTAGTTACTTTGTAGTTAAGAGGCCAAATTCCATTTTTCTTAATAACCTTGATTCTGTCTGTAAATCATACGGTTCTTGAGGGAGCCATTTTTCGAGAGCCTACCATTTGCCAGACATCACTGAGGTTTTGTTTTACCTATGGTTTTTTTTTTTTGAGACGGAGTCTTGCTCTGTTGCCCGGGCTGGAGTGCAGTGGCCGGATCTCAGCTCACTGCAAGCTCCGCCTCCCGGGTTCACACCATTCTCCTGC
>NW_012121820.1:5836030-5851028 GCF_000951035.1 Colobus angolensis palliatus | reverse complement strand
GTGGAGTATCTTGGAGAAGCCAGACCCAGTTTCAGGCTCTCAGCCCCAACCTTAATCTAATATAGTGGCTCTCAATGTGTGGTGCGTGGACCCCTGGTAGTCTCTGACAACTTTTTAAGGGGTCTACATGGTTAGGGCTGTTCTCATAATAAAGCTAATGTGTTATTTGCTATTTTCATCCTGTTGGTGTTTGCACTGATGGTGGAAATGCGGTGATACATAAAATTGCTCACACCTTACCGTGAATTAAGGCAGTGGCACCAGATTCTGCTCTTAGGTAGACATTGCATTCTTCACTGCCATGGGCTCATAAAGAAAAAAGTATCAGTTTTCCACTGAGGATCTGAGGATTGTCCATGATGAAGCAGCAACACTACACCTGGCCCTCATTCACTTTTTTCCTTAAGTACCTTTCACTGTACCTTTAAGTACTGTTGTTTTAATGTTCTGTGTGATGAGAATGGAAAATGTGCACAAAGACTTCTGCCTACCAAAGTATGATGGCTGTCTCCAGGAACAGCACTTGTGCAGTTGTTTGCATTGTGAACTGAAGTATCCACTTTTTTCATGGAACACCATTTTTACTTGAATGACTGACAAACTATGGCTATTGAGTCTTGGTTATTTGGAGACTGTCTTGAAATTGAGTGAGGTGAACCTATCACTACAGGGAAAACATCTGACTGTATTGGTTGACAGTGATAACATTTGAGCTTCAAGTGAAATTATAAGTAAGTAAACTTCAATCTGCCACCCTGAGCATGACAGCATTTTATTACTTTCCTGATGAGATGGGTGATGGCATTAATGAATATGGGTTAAAAAAGTTGTGTAATGAAATGTACCAGCATTTGGAAGATCTACTTTAACTCAGTGAACCAGTATTATCTAAATGACCCAGTGTTTAATTATACAGTGATGCATGGGTTAAAGATCTGTTCAGAGTGCAAGTTAGATCCAGTGCATTTTAATGAGACAGCATGAAAATTAATTTATATGGTTTCAGATTCTACTTTGCAACTGTAGGAGACTAGAATATGCCACCCTAAAATATGCCTGTTTGGTGTAAGCATTATTTTGAGAAGCAGACACAGGAGAAGTTCTGAAAACAGAGTAGAAGTTACCCTTTTGTAAGGGAATATTTATATCTATAAAGGAAATCTCCCTTGTAAGGGTGTCTTCCTCATTACCAGGAAAAGGATGACTCAATCACTAGAAACTTATTAATGGAGAAGGCATAGACTTAAATCTGTATAACAAGCCTTACTGTTGTTTACCATGCTTTTCTTGGTCTTGGTCACCTCTCCATAACCATTGCTCCCCAGCCCCTGTGCCCTTCTTTATTTGTTTCAGCTGAAGTCTGAATTCTAAGCCACCTCTTAGAAATGAAAAGATTTTACTTATTTCTCTGGGTATCTCTCATGGATACGTGAGGTATATTTATTATATTTCTGATTTTCTCTTGTTATTTTGTCTTTTGTTAAGGAGTCTGACCCAACTAGGAACTCAGATAGCGTAGAGGAAAAATTATTTTTTTTCTCTCCTACAAAACTCACCTTCAAGAAATTACCACTTGTTTTAGTGTAATATCAAGAAATAATATCCATACTTACTTATAAAAGGCTATTAAAATAGTCCTTCCTTTTACAAGTACATGTCTTTGTGAGGCCAGATTTTCTTTATATCCTTAAATCGAGATAACATGGTGCCAGATTGAATGCAAAAGTAAATAACTGTTTTCTAGTAAGTCAGGTTATTATTTGCAAATATGTAAACAGTGTAATTCTTCTCATTGTTTCAGAATTTTTTTTTTTTTTTTGCAAAAGTTGTTACTTACGTTAATATATGATGGGCTTTAAAAAGTGAATGAGGGCCAGGTGTGGCTCATGCCTGTAACCCCAGCACTTTGGGAGGCCAGGCAGGTATATCATCTGAGGGTCAGGAGTTTGAGACTAGCCTGGGCAACATGGTGAAACCCCGTCTCTACTAAAAATACAAAAATTAGCTGGGCGTGGTGGCAGGCAACTGTAATCCCAACTACTTGGGAGACTGGGGCAGGAGAATCGCTTGAACTGGGGAGGTGGAGGTTGCAGTGAGCCAAGACTGTGGCATTGCACTCCAGCCCAGTCTGGGTGACAAGAGCAAAACTCCATCTCAAAAAACAAAACAAAACAAACAAAAAAAGTGAATGAGTCTGGCATGGTGGCTCATCCCTATAATTCCAACACTTTGGGAGGTCAAGGCGGAGCCTTGGAGTTAGAGACCAGCCTGGGAAACATAGCAAGACCTTGTCTCTACTAAAAATAAAAAAAAAAATCAGCTGGGCATGGTGGCACATGCCTGTGGTTCCAGCTACTCGGGAGGCTGAGGTGGGAGGATCACTTCAGCGCAGCAGGTCGAAGCTACAGTGAGCCGTGATCACACCACTGCACTCCAGCCTGGGTGAGAGTTGAGACCCTGTCTTCACACACACAAAAAAAGTGAATGTTTCAAATGTTTCTAAGTTTTAATTTCTAATATTAGTGCATACTGACATAACCCATATAGCAGAAGTTATTACAGGTTTCCAGTTTTTAAGAGGTGAAGGAATCCTGAGATCAAAAGGCTTGAAATCTAGTGAATTTGGTTGGAACTCTAGAAGCAATTTACTTAAACCTTTCACCTTGTTGTATTTGGTGTCTTGTAGCACACCCAGTTCCTGCTACAACTGCCTCTATTCTGTGCTGCTTAAATACAAAGGAGGTCTGAGCTAACCAATCTGAAGTTTGGCCAATTTCAGGGGCATTTAGTTGTTAACCTGAATATACTTCTTTTATTAGTAAGAAACATATCTACTATAGAGACTTAGGACTTTGAACAGCTGTATAACATTATAGGATATGTCTGGTACTCAGTTGTTTCTGTTTCTGAGTCACAGATCGGCCATTAATTTTAAATAAAGACGTTTTGTAGCATATAGTACAATTTCTGATGATCTACTTACTAGTTTGTTAATTCCTGACACTGAGTCATCAGCTCCTTGAAGGCAAAAATACCTGTTTTGATCAACAATTCATCCACACCAAGCACTTAGCATAGGGGATACTATTTCTTTTTTCTATGTGGATGACACCCAATATGTTGAACAATGACCACTCTTAAGATACTTGGTGAAGTAGGTTTTGGTTTTAACCAGTTTAGGTGTATGGATGCTTTTACAGAAGTTCATAATAAAATTTTCTTGCCTCAAATATTCTCTAACAGTAATGAGGTGCCCCCAGTTTCATTTACTAGACATGGATAGGCAGGTTTTGTGAAGTACAGAAAAAAAGCTCTTTAAAGTTATGGATCATGTCACGAGGTCAGGAGTTTGAGACCATCCTGGCCAACATGGTGAAACCCCATCTCTACTAAAATACAAAAAATTAGCCAGGCATGGTGGTGCACACCTGTAGTCCTAGCTACTCAGGAGGCTGAGGCCGGGGAATTCCTTGAACCCAGGAGGCAGAGATTACGGTGAGCTGAGATTGTGCCACTGTACTCCATCCTGGGTGACAGACCGAGACTCCGTCTCAAAAAAAAAAAAGTTGTGGATCATGAAACTAACATTTGAATAGCAACAAAGAAAAAACAAAAATTGAATGATGTCCCTCTCCTCCTGTTTTCAGTATTTTATATTTTTGCTTACTGCAGATTTCTTCCCTGAAGCAATCTTGACCTAATGGTGTAAATGTTTAGCTCCACATAAGA
This sequence comes from Colobus angolensis palliatus, assembly GCF_000951035.1. Lineage (NCBI taxonomy): Eukaryota > Metazoa > Chordata > Mammalia > Primates > Cercopithecidae > Colobus > Colobus angolensis. The sequence goes on along the minus strand of NW_012121820.1, from coordinate 5,847,299 downwards.
CTGTAGCTATTTTTTGGAGAGGAATGGAGAGGGTCAAGGGTTTTATTGAGTTTCAGTTTTGATACCTTTTAACCTTTTTACCCACCCTCCAGAAAGCAAATAATGTTGAAAGCTTTTTTTATTTTTTAACTTTTTGATATATATTTTCTTATTCATTATTTGTATTGTTGTCATCAGATGAATAATGGCTTTAGAGATTTACTTGAAAAGACAAATTCTGTTTTCAGACACGTAACTTCTAGGGATATGGAAACTATTATTATTGTTACTGTTTTGAGATAGGGTCTTGCTCTGTCCCCCAGGCTAGAGTGTAGTGATCATGGTTCACTGCAGACCTGACCTCCTGGGCTCAAGTGATCCTCCCACCTGAGCTTCCTGAATAGCTGGGACCACAGGCACATGCTGCCCAGCTAATTTTGGTGTTTTTGCAGGGACAGAATCTCACTGTGTTGCCCAGGCTGGTCTCAAACTGCTGGGCTCAAGCAATCCTCTTGCCCCAGCCTCCCAAATTGCTGGGATTACAGGTGTGAGCTACTGAAACTGGCCCGGAAACATTTTTAAAAAAGGATTATTTTGAATGTAAAGTTATTTAATAATTGTTGAAGAGTAACAAGCTGTGAGGTCAGGAAAGAAAGGACTGAGCCACAGAATAAGCAGCAGTACAGATGATGACCTATTCAGGAAGTCTTGTGAGTCAGACTTGCCATGTCGTGTTGCTAGAGTTACAGATCTGCTCCAACCTCTTTGCTTTTATAAGAAGGACATCTCTCTCTGTGTTCTACCTTCAATATCTTTTCTTTGAAAAATTAACCCAAAAGTCTTTTATTAGCTTTACATTTATTTCTACAATGGTAATTTTTGTAATATCAGTGTTGCAGGTGAGCAAACTCATTGTATCCTCTATTTTTGATATTGCTGGACAGGGCTAACTTTAGTACTATAGGGAGAAGTGTGTTATTTTGCTTTTTACTCTACAGGCACTCTGGTTTAGGAGTATTTATCTGTCTTGCTTTTGACCATGGTTACCATTCCCCATCTTCATTGTTTACTTAGTGTACCATGGTACACTTTATGTACCATCCTTGCTGCTCTCAGCTGTTTGGTTACCAGGTGGCTAATGTTGTCACCTCTTAAGCTTTAACATTTATTTCTTAATACTGTCTTTTCCTCTGTGAGGTAGATGGAAAGAATAGATTAGAAGAGCATGGGGCACATGTTGTGATCATCTCTCCTTTACATCTTTATTGCTTATTAATTTAATTTATATCAGATTTCATTTCTGCTCTGTGCACATACCCGTTCTCCCTCCCCACCACTCTATCCAGTTCTTTCTCACTTACCTTAGCATGACTAAAATCTTTGATTTTTATTTCTCTCTTTCTTCCTCTGCTGTTTATATTTTCATTATATGCCACAGGGACAAACGTAGGTATAAATACTACTTTTGATGTAGAGATATTTATGTCTGTCGAAGGAAAATTAAACTACAAACCCCAGAGGTAAAAAGTGGTACACAATACTGGGGTTTTAAAAATCTCCTCCTTGGCCAGGCGTGGTGGCTCATGCCTGTAATCCCAGGACTTTGGGAGGCTGGGGTGGGTGGGTCACCTGAGGTCGGAAGTTCGAGACCAGCCTGGCCAACATGGCGAAACCCCGTCTCTACTAATAATACAAAAATGAGGTGAGTATACTGGTGGCTGCCTGTAATCCTGGCTACTTGGGAGTCTGAGGCAGGAGAATCGCTTGAATCTGGGAGGCAGAGATTTTAGTGAGCCAAGATTGCGCCACTGCATTCCAGCCTGGGCGACAGAGTGAGACTCCATTTCAAAAACAAAACAAAACAAAAAAGCCCCACTCCTTCTGCCCCTCAACACCAGGGTCTCACTCCCTTTGCCCAGGCTGGAGTGCAGTGGTGCGATCCTTGGCTCACTGAAACCTCTGCCTCCTGGGCTCAAGTGATACCCCCACCTCAGCCTCCTCAGTAGCTGGGACTACAGGTGTGCTTCACCATGCTCGGCCAAGTGTTTGCATTTTTTGTAGTGATGGGGTTTTGCCATGTTGCCCAGGCTGGTCTTGAAGTCCCGGGTTCAAGCTGCTCTTCCATCTTGGGTTCCTAAAGTGTTGGGATTACAAGTGTGAGCCACCACACCCAGCCAGATTACCTCTTTTTAACTCTGTAAAAGGAGAACCTTCTGTGTCTTTTAAGAAGAAGTGGAGTTACTCAAAAGTATAGCTGATGGGAAGGCAGAAGAGAACTGGAGTTGGAAAAGAGAAGAGGAATGGTGGTAGTGAAAAAAAAGAGTTTGTAATAAAATAGAGTTACATACAAGTTTATACAATGGTTTAGAGCTTACAAGGTAGGAAGCAGAGACAGAAATAGTGTAATATATAAAATGTTATAGTGAAAGTATGGAAAATGCTTAGGATAAAGAAGGGAAAACTTTGTCTAAAATTGGGAGAGTTGGGGGTGGTTTTACCAGAGGTAACAAATTAATCTTGAAGGGCAAGAATATTCTAGATGGAAAAGTGGTATGGGAAAGATTAAAAAAAAAAAAAATTAGTGACTTAAGGTTAAAATAAAGGAAATGTTTCAGTTACCTTTATTAAAAACTTTTAGTATAAAAATCATTTTGGTGGTTGCTGGTGGTGATTGATGAGGAAGAAGTATGACTGGTAACAGGTTGATTACACTGAAGCCAAATTCAAGTTTATGAAGCTCAGACTTAAGTCTGTTCTTGTATATGAGATAGGTTCAGTGTATTAAATTGTAGAAGTCAGTGTAACCTTTAAAACGAGAGTTACCTAGCTAGTTAGTATGCTGTCAGGAGAGGGTAATTTGATTTAGGTTTAGATGGAACTGGCTTCCTTAACTCGCTCTGCACAGTGTATATCTATGAACTTCAACTCTGTTGCTCATGTAGAGGTTGAGAAGTCTCTTGGCAGCAAGCTTCCAGTTGCAACTAACAACTGAGTTGGCTAATTGGTATGCCCAGTTCTGGCACTCTACTCTCTGGGGAGTTTATGTTTGAATTCAACGTCATCAGGTTTAAACTGGAACATAAATATGCAAGAAGGAAGAGAGAATGGAACCTTGTGCATAAAATAATTTACATTCAGATGCTTTTCTGTTCAATTTATGTATTAAAAATTGGATGTTTTAGGGCCAGGCGTGGTGGCTCAAGCCTGTAATCCCAGCACTTTGGGAGGCCGAGACGGGCGGATCACGAGGTCAGGAGATCGAGACCATCCTGGCTAACACGGTGAAACCCCGTCTCTACTAAAAAATACAAAAAACTAGCCGGGCTAGGTGGCGGGCGCCTGTAGTCCCAGCTACTCGGAAGGCTGAGGCAGGAGAATGGCATGAACCCGAGAGGAGGAGCTTGCAGTGAGCTGAGATCCAGCCACTGCACTCCAGCCTGGGTGACAGAGCAAGACTCCATCTAAAAAAAAAAAAAAAAAAAAAAAGGATGTTTTACTTTATTGTTTCTTGCTAGCCGGTCACCTAATATGCTGACATTATAAAGGAAAGATAGTGGAGAAGAAATTACCAAGAACTGAGGTTGTACTGTTTCTTTGTATATATCTCCACCAAGGTAGTTCTTCTTGTAGATACCATGTTTATGTTTTGTTTCTAAAAACTGTAGGCTCCTAGCTTTGCTATTCATTGTGGTCATACGATTCCTTTTTTTTTTTTTTTTTAACACTTATCAAATTTAATTGTTTTTCTCTTTTCCTGTTCTATTAGCCTGAGAGTTCTAATAGTTGGTAGTGACATTTATCTCTGTTTTCTGGGCCTACAATGATTCTGGGCATGCAAAATGTTTGAGCTGAAATGGAATTAAATTGGGGGAAAAAGAAAAGGATTGTGTTATACTTTATCCTACAAAACAATAGCAAATTAGCCCCAAAACGAAAGGATATAAAAAATTTCACTCTCTCTGACAGAGGATGAGGAAGCAAAAGAAAAATAAATAAGTAGGCCATGCACAGTGGCTCATGCCTGTAATCCCAGCACTTAGGGAGGCTGAGGCCGGTGGATCATGAGGTCAGGAGTTCGAGACCAACCTTTCCAAGATGGTGAACCCCCATCTCTACTAAAAATATAAAAATTAGCTGGGCACCTGTAATCCCAGCTACTTGGGAGGCTGAGGCAGGAGAATCGCTTGAACCTGGGAGGCAGAGGTTGCAGTGAGCTCACATTGTGCCACTGCCACTTGCTCTGTGCCTGGGCAACAGAGCAAGACTCTGTCTTTAAAAAAAAAAAAAAAATTTTTTTTTTTCTTTTATTTCCTCTCCTGCTTATCTCCTCAGAGCTCTTAACTTCCTTACCAGAACTGAAAGGAAATAAAGATAGGAGATACTAACTGGAAGAGTCATCCAATTGAGGAGGAAACTTTTATAACAGTTCCGTGTTTACGAACTTGTCTCTTCCCTGCCTTCCCCTGTCCCTTATACACACGTTATATTTGTCTTCAGTTCTTTCTCCCTGGTACCAGTTCTCTGGGAGCTCCTCTTATTTTATTAGTAAGGGTATGAATGACAGATTGAAAGAAGATTAAGAAACTTACAGATATTTTTAGCGTAGAGAAAAAAACCTTGTAAGATTAAGCCCTTGTGTTAGCTAGTGGTAGTTATTTACTAAGTTGCCTAATTAGGAATTTGAGAATTTGGAATTTGAGTTTTGGGTAGAACTTTTATGTATGAGTGTCTCATTCTTCCCAAGAACTTGTTTTTCTGATTGACTTGAGCAGTCTTTGCTTTGCATATTGCTTGAAGCAGTTTTTAATAAACCAGTTCAGATCCATAGCTGTTTGAAAAAATTTCCCTACGTTACTGTGATTCTCAAGAAATACACCAAACCTCTCTCTAATTAGTGTATTTAATCATACCTTGTATAAGTTAGGGAAACAAGCCTCACGGATAAACTAAATTGCTGCTGGGATAGTCAAGTAGCTCCACCATTTCATCATAGCAAAACAAAGAATAACAATACTTGACGGACCATTTTAGGGTATAGTTTGTACTTTTTGATCTCAAATTTTCCTTTTGCTATGTGAGCCATTGACCATCTCAAGTGGAAGTAAGGGTCATGGGTAATATTAGACCACCACGAAGGGCAGTTTAGTGACTTTGGAGGGTAATGGTTAGGTAAGGTGCTTCAGGGGAGCATTAGTATCTGCTAAGCTTGAGCAACTCCTTGCCTCTGTCCCTAATACTGCATGCCCCTAAACTATGGCTGTCATAACTTCTCAGTGTTCTTACTGATAAGCTGAGAAATTTTCTGGCTAACTGGTTGGCTATAGTGTGATTCAATGGTATAAATGGCTTGTTTTGGTGGTGTTTGGGGGGGGAATAAAATGCCCAAGAAACATTTGATACATATTTTGTTGGTTATGAAGTCTGAAAAAAGATTGTAGTTCTAGCTCTGCCATCCAGAGTCTGTGTGTGATCTAGTGGAAAGTTATTTAGCCATTTCCCTATCTGTAAAATGGGACTATTGTAGTAATACATACTCTGGAGGGTCCTGGTAAATAAATTATCCAGTGTATGTGAGATGCCTAGCATTGTACTACCACAAAATTATCTCCTCATTTCTCCCTTATTAATTCGGGAAAAGTAAACCATTTTAGTTGGTCCCTATGTCAATTTAGATTTACTGGATAACCCATCTCCTGTTTTGGCACAGTATAGCTTTTCTTAGGTCCCCCAAAATAACTTCTTGCATGCCTAATGAACACTGGTAGTGTTGATTGATATCTTTTCCTTTTGGACCTGGAGTATTTCCTGTATCCTTGTCCATTTGGCTAATTTGCTGAGTATAATCAAACTTTTTCCCTCCTGTCTTAATCCCAAATAACCAAAAGGAAAGCTGATAAGTGCTGCTAAGCCATATACCAAAATTTTCATGGTTTTTGAGCTAGCAAGTATAATCCTTTGCTGCTTTTTAGCTTTAATTAGTTATTCCATGAAAGTTCATTTTCTAGCAATTTATTATATATTCCGTTGATGTCTAAGCTTCAGCATGTTCCATAGCTTGAATGTTATGTATAGAAAGGCCTATAGTATTTATAGGAAACATTCTATCCAGTTTTAAGTTACTTGTTCATTTTAAATCTTATGGATATACTTTGAACTTTTTCATATAATATAGAAATAGCATTAGATTTTGATAGCATTGAAAGGTATTCTAATTGTTACTATTCTACATTAAAGTAATTGTGACCAGACATGGTGGCTCACGGCTGTAATCCCAACTCTTTGGGAGGCCGAGGCAGGTGGATCACTTGAGGTCAGGAGTTTGAGATCAGCCTGACCAATATGGTGAAACCCCATTTCTACTAAAAATACAAAAACTAGCCGGGGTGGTGGCAGGCGCGTGTAGTCCCAGCTACTTGGGAGGCTGAGGCAGGAGAATTGCTTGAACCCAGGAGGTGGAGGTTGCAGTGAGCTGAGATTGCACCACTGCATCCCTCTTCCAAAAAAAAGTAATTGTATAGAATATATTGCTTAAATGCAGGTTTTTGTTTGTTTTTTGAGACAGTTTCGTTTTTGTTGTCTAGGCTGGAGTGCAATGCTGGAGTGCAATGGCACAATCTCCACTCACTGCAACCTCCACCTCGTGGGTTCAAGCAATCCTCCTGTCTCAGCCCCCCAAGTAGCTGGGATTACAGGGATGTGCCACTACGCCTGGCTAATCTTGTATTTTTAGTAGAGATGGGATTTTACCATGTTGGTCAGGCTGGTCTCGAACTCCGGACCTCAGGTGATCCGCCCACCTCGGCCTCCCAAAGTGCTGGGATTACAGGCGTGAACCACCCCGCCCAGCCTTTTTAAAAATGCAGTCTTAGTGTGCATTGCCATATTTAATACATTTAAGTAGTGTAGCATAGAACTTTTTTTAGTAGAAACATTTTAGATAAGGAAAATAATTCTATAAATGGCTTATGGATCTGGGTGGTAGAGTTTATATTGAAAGATTGACTTGGTTTTAGCCTTTGAATTCTGATAAAATGAGAAGTTCCTCCTTCTAGTTCTTTTCTATACTTTGGGGCCAGGGGCTTGAAAAGGCTTCTGAGACTGGATTGTGTATCTTCTTGGAAGTGCATTAGAGGTGCAGTGGAAACTTCAAAATATGGATGCATCTCACAGTTGGATGTATGATATAACTTCAGGAGGACAGATTACTTGGGGGCAAGTATAGGTCCTAATTTCTTTTATATTCAACTATCGGTGATAATATCTAATTGTAGGGAGTCAGAATTAAGAAGGGACTCTATGTTAATAGACTGTTATTTTTTTTCTTTTTTAGACAGAGTCTCACTCTGTCACCCAGGCTGGACTGCAGTGGAGTGGTCTTGGCTCACTGGCAACCTCCGCCTCCTGGGTTCAAGCTTTTCTCCTGCCGCAGCCTCCCGAGTAGCGGGAACTACATGTGCATGCCACCACACCCAGCTAATTTTTGTAGTTTTAGTAGAGATGGGATTTCACCATGTTGGCCAGGCTGGTCTTGAACTCCTGACCTCTGGTGATCCACCCGCCTCGGCCTCCCAAAGTGCTAGGATTACAGGCGTGAGCCACTGCGCCTGGCCTAGATTGTTCTTATAATCAAACTTATTGTGAGACTGTTGTGCTATATTATTTCCCCTTTGAAGATGGATTTTATCAACTCCATATATTCTCCAAACTAGATGGGTTATATTGTAAGATGTAAAACTGTAAGCTAGTCTCAGGCAGTTATTGATCCATGTTTCTTACCGGTTAAGAACTTCATGGTCTTGCTACATGCCTTGCTCCCCTCTCTCATCTTCATTCTTGAATGTTGACTGAAAGTGATCTAGATCTAGTGTGTGCTAGACATTTACCTTTTATATCTTAAAATGAGTAATCTACCAAACTAACGTCCTCCCAGTGAGAAGGAGACAACAGGCGTGGTAACTAAAACAAATGCCATTTTTGATTTTTTGTTTATAGCTAAGATTAATACCAAATAGAAAACTACCTGAAGGGTTTGTCATAGTCATTTGTGCTCAGGAATTATAATATTGTATATGTTGAAATTATTATTTTGGGGACCAGAAATGCTTTTTTATTTCTCACATTGAGCTTTTTCTTTAGTTTAATGAAATTCAGGAGATGTTTGCTCTACTTCGCTTTTTGTTGTAAAACAATTTGTCATTTACTCTTAGACATTGTGGTGTCTTATACAGTTGTACAGTAAATGTACCTAAGGTTTGTCCATGTCTAATTAAGAACTACAAATCTATCCAACCTATTCCTAAAAAACCAAGATAGAGACTGGACATGGTGGCACATGCCTGTAATTGCAGCACTTTGGGAGGCTGAGGCGGGCAGATAAGTTGTGGTCAGGAGTTCGAGACCAGCCTGGCCAACTTGGTGAAACCCTGACTCTATTGAAAATATAAAAATTAGCAAGGTATGGTGGCACACACCTATAATCCCAGCTACTTGGGAGGCTGAGGCAAGAGAATCATTTGAACCCGGGAGGCGGAGGTTGCAGTGAACTGAGATCGTGCCACTGCACTCCAGTCTGGGTGACAAAGTGAGACTCCATCTCAAAAGCAAAACAAAAATAAGATAGAAATATTTTATATCTTAAATAATTATACCTTCATGTTTGGGTAAACACCTTTTTCATGATTTTAAGTTATTTTCCCTTAGTGTTTTTTTTTTTTTTTTTGAGACAGAATTCACTCTTGTTGCCCAGGCCCGATTTTGGCTCACCGCAACCTCCGCCTCCCAGGTTCAAGCAGTTCTGTCTCAGCCTCCTGAGTAGCTGGAATTACAGACATGCACCACCGTGCCTGGCTAATTTTGTATTTTCAGTAGAGATGGGGTTTCTCCACGTTGGTCAGGCTGGTCTCTCAAACTCCCAACCTCAGGTGATCCACCCACCTCAGCCTCCCAAAGTGCTGGGATTACAAGCATGAGGCACCCCTGCCAGCCTTCCCTTAGTACCTTTTTGGATAATTAGGTTCAACTCTGTGAAGGAGTAAGTCTGGTAGCAGGAAGATGGCACAGGCTTATGTGTACGGTGTGGCTTGTTTTGCGAGATCAAGAGAAAAAGCTGCATGTGTCTATGGATTTAGGTAGACATATTTAGGTTTCATTATATGCACATAAACATTGACTTAACACAAATGATCTGCGTTTCTGGTTTAAACTGATATTTGTACTTATTAATTTTTTTGCATATTAAGAGATTGTCATGGCTTAGTTTTTCTATTGATTTAATTTATGCTGCCAGAATTTATTATAACACTGTATATCAACTGTAGAAGTAAACATTTAAAGAGTTTAAAGCAGTAGGATTGCATTGAATGATTGTTATAGATCAAAATAAAGGAAAATTCTACACTATGATTTAGTAGGTTGAATGTTGCTTTTATATGTATTCAATATTTATTCAAGACATTTATTGACCACCTATTACATGGTAGACCCCTTACTCCATACTAGTATTCAACTCATAAGTTGAATACTAACTTATATTTAATAAAAGAAAGGAAATAATATTGAGAATATAGGCGAAATTATATATTTCAAATTAAAGAAGTGCTGTTATCCACTGATTTGTTTCAGGGATTCAGCTTATAATCTGGACAAAAGCCAAAGTAAGGAAATAATATCTAGAATGTGGAATAAGTTACATATTTAAAATAAAGAAATGTAGACTGGGTGTGGTGGGTCATACCTGTAATCCCAGCACTTTGGGAGGCTGAGGCAGGCAGATAACTTGAACCCAGGAGTTCAAGACCAGCCTGGGCAACTTGGTGAGACCCTCTCTCCAAAAAATACAAATATTAGCTGGGCATGGTGGTGCTCACCTGTTGTCCCAGCTGCTTGGGATACTGAGGCAGGAGGATTGCTTGAGCCTGGGAAGCCGAAGTTGCAGTGAGCTGAGATTGTGCCACTGCACTTCAGCCTGGGTGACACAGTAAGAACCTGTCTTAAAAAAACAAACAAACAAACAAAAAGTTATTACTCAATGGATAGTTTGCCATTCAATTTAAAAATAACCTTTGAATGAAACAAATATAAAACCAATTATAGAGACATAGCAAGAATTATTCTATTTTTGTACTTAAGGAATGGAATCACTATTCTTTTTATTTTATTTATTTATTTTTTTGAGATGAAGTCGCTCTCTGTTACCTAGGCTGGAGTGCAGTGGCGGGATCTCAGCTTACTGCAACCTCTGTCTCCCGAGTTCATGCGATTCTCCTGCCTCAGCCTCCCGAGTAGCCGGGACTACAGGCACATGCCACCACGCCCAGCTACTTTTTGTATTTTTAGTAGAGACGGGGTTTCACCATATTGGCCAGGCTGGTCTCGAACTCCTGACCTTGTGATCCACCTGCCTCGGCCTCCCAAAATGCTGGGATTACAGTTGTGAGCCACTGCGCCTGGTTCTTTTTAATTATTTAATTTATTATTATTATTAAGAGACAGAGTCTCACTTGGTCACCGAGGCTGGAGTACATTGGTGTGATCATAACTCACTGCAGCATCAAACTCCTGGGCTCAAGCAGTCTTCCTGTTTTACTCCTAAGTAGTTAATGCTATAGGTGTACACCATGATGCCTGGCTTAGTTTTTTAAAAAATTTGTAGAGGCAGGGTGTTACTGTGTTGAACAAATGGGGCTCAAACTCAAGTGATTCTCCTGCCTGAGCCTCCCAAAGCACTGGGATTACTTGAGATACTCTTTAAATATGAAAATTGGAAAATCAAAACTGAGCATACCTTTAAGCTTAAAACTCTTTTATTTGAGGAAAATTTTAAACTAAAGCAAGGTTGCAAGAAAATAGTATGAAGAGTTTTTCAGTTTATCCCCTCATCAGGATTCACCTAGTGTCAACTCCCTTCTTCATCCTTGCCCTGCCTGTCCCCGTTCCCAGGTTTATTCAACTCACTCATTATATATGCAGTTTTTCTTAACCATGTGAGGATAATTTGCATATGTAATACCCTCTTACCCCAAATATTATACTAAGAATATTGGTTTCTTAAATAACCATAGTTCATTTATCAACTTAAGTATATTTAATATTGACAACATACTTTTTTTTTTTTTTTTTTGAGGCGGAGTCTCACTCTGTCGCCTGGGCTGGAGTGCAGTGGCCGGATCTCGGCTCACTGTAAGCTCCGCCTCCCAGGTTTACGGCATTCTCCTGCCTCAGCCTCCCGAGTAGCTGGGACTACAGGCGCCCGCCACCTCGCCCGGCTGGTTTTTGTATTTTTAGTAGAGAC
>NW_012121820.1:5827866-5835210 GCF_000951035.1 Colobus angolensis palliatus | reverse complement strand
TTGTGAGATTCATCTTTGTAAATTCTCATTAAGGAATGCTATAGCAGTTTCTGTAGCTTGACTTGGCATCAAATGGAAAAAATGGGAAGAGCTAAGGATGCTTTTCTCACTTTTAAAAGCTCCTTTGAAGATATAATTCTTTAAAAATTAGGTTAGACATTAATTCAGATTTCATGCTGAACATATTTATGTACACACTCCGCCACCCCCAATTCTTCTTTTTTTCCCCCCAGTAAGGCCTGTAGTCATGGTGCTAATGTTAGTAGTAATGGTGGCTTATAGTTGTTTGCAGTAATTAAGTCAGCGGTAGTTTTTACACATTTTGCTTATTACTATGGCTGCTGTTTGCTGATAATACCGTAACAAAATACCATAGACTTGGTAGGTTAAACCAAATAAATTTATTTCTTACAGTGTTGGAGGCTGAAGTCTAGGATCAAGGTGTTGGCAGGATTGGATTCTCCATTTCTTGTCACTGTGTTCTCCCATGGCCTTTTCTCTGCATGCACATTCCTGGTGTCTTTCTCTCCCCTTATAGGATACCGGTCATATTGGATTAGGGTCCCCACCCGTATGACCTCATTTATCTTTAATTACCTCCTTGAAGGTCTTGTTTCCAAATACAGTTATGTTGATGGTTAGAGTTTCAATTTAAGAATTAGAGGGAGGAGGATACAATTCAGTCAGTAACAGCCTGTATTAACATATCCTATTTTAGGCATTAGATGGTTTCCTATTTGTGGTGAATCGAGACGGAAACATTGTATTTGTGTCAGAAAATGTCACACAATACCTGCAATATAAGCAAGAGGACCTGGTTAACACAAGTGTTTACAATATCTTACATGAAGAAGACAGAAAGGATTTTCTTAAAAATTTACCAAAATCTACAGGTAGGCTTTTAATGTGTATTTTCTAAATAGGGTAAATTTTTTTTCTTGACCATTTCTTAGAAAATTGAATGTATCTTTTAGGAAGTCAAGCGATCAAATGAGGGTAGAAAGGCATGTGATTTAATAGCAAAATTTTGACATATGGTGTCAGTGAATTAAAAATTTGGTATACATTTTAAGAGGCATATAGTTACAAAATATGCAGTGAGATTTCTGTTAAAGTTGAAATTATTCACATGTTTTGTATGTTGCCAGCCTGAAATGTTAGTATAGATATAACTATGGAAAACATGCATAATGAGAAAATGCAGCTTGAATTCTTGATGATGGTCATAGAATGAGTTACAAGCTTTTTAAAATGTCATTTCAATTTGTTTTCCAAAGTTAATGGAGTTTCCTGGACAAATGAGACCCAGAGACAAAAAAGCCATACATTTAATTGCCGTATGTTGATGAAAACACCACATGATATTCTGGAAGACATAAACGCCAGTCCTGAAATGCGCCAGAGATATGAAACAATGCAGTGCTTTGCCCTGTCTCAGCCACGAGCTATGATGGAGGAAGGGGAAGGTAAGAGCTATCATATGTTTGTGATGTTCATGAAACAAATAGTAGCCGTACTTGGAGTTTTGAAACTTCTATTGTAACTCTTCTTACTGAATTCCATGTCCTTGCTTGCCTATTGAACATACATATCCAAAAGTTAAGTATAATCCTTAGCAGGGTGAATTTTTTATTACAGATTTGCAATCTTGTATGATCTGTGTGGCACGCCGCATTACTACAGGAGAAAGAGCATTTCCATCAAACCCTGAGAGCTTTATTACCAGACATGATCTTTCAGGTAAAAACTCTTTCTCTCTCTCTTTGTATGTGTGTATACGTACATTTTTATTTTGGACATTTTTGTAAATGTTACTATTTTTAATCTGTACTATCATAAAAATGTATACCTACTACAATGAGTGCTTTGTATGTATCATTTTTCATGTTTCTTATGCAACCCTAAAAGAATTTCACTAAAATTCTTGGCATTTTGAGTTGGGTATGTTTGGCACTTTAAATCCCCCAAATAAATTAAAAAAACAAATTTAGGGGCACCTGGTTTTCTTTCCAAATGGCATTTTGCCTCAGAATTTAGTGTTTCTTTACTCTAACTTCAAGCCTATTTGTCATAAAGAAACATGTTTAAAAAAAAAAATTACAGATAATTTAATGATAATTATTGGGAGCAGTTCCTTTTTTTTTTTTTTTTTTTTTTGAGATGGAGTCTTGCTCTGTCACCCAGGCTGGAGTGCAATAGTGTGATCTTGGTTCACTGCAACTTCCACTTCGTGGGTTCAAGTCATTTTCCTGCCACAGCCTCCCAAACAGTTGGGACTACAGGCATGTGCCACCATACCCGGCTAATTGTAGTATTTTTAGTAGGGATGGGGTTTCACCATATTGTCCAGACTGGTCTCGAACTCTTGACCTCAAGTGATTCACCTGCCTCTGCCTCCCAAAGTGCTGGGATTACAGTTGTGAGCCACTGTGCCTGGCTGGGAGTCATTCTTGATGTCAACCTGAGTTTCAGTCTTGGTCTGCCTTTTTTAATCATAGAAATAAAAAATTGAAGACATTGTGGTTGGTAAGATGCATTAATGAAATTAAACACTGTGGCAATATTATTTTTATTTACCTTCGGGGTTACTCTTATGGTCACCTAAGTGTAAATGAGGATGCCAAGGATTTGTCATATATGCCCCATCTCAGAGATAAAGAAATAGAGGCTTGGTAACAGAGTTTGGGTTATTGTCCAAGATCATGGCTAATAAGAAAATTTATAGCTCTGTCTGCCTGACTTAGCCTGTATTCTTTGCTTTGTGTAATGCTAATTTTATAATGTGGACCTTTACCAAGTGATATAAAACTGGAGTAGGTATACATAAACATAAAACATACTTATCGCTATTACATATGTATGTGTATGTTTGTAATATGCATATATAATATACATAATGTAGAATATTTTTAAAGAAATATTGCTGTTTTTGCAGTCATTCAGCCATTTTATGCCATACTCAGTAACCTATCTTCAGGCTTTTTGAGATTAATTTTCACAATTAAAAAGAAGTAGCAAAGAATTATTTTGACAATTCAAAGTACAATCTATTTATGCTGATGGATATTACTTTTTTTTTTTTTTTTGAGACAGAGTCTTGCTTTGTCATGCCCAGTCTGGAGTGCAGTGGTATGATCTCGGCTCACTGCAACCTCTGCCTCCTGGGTTCAAGCGATTCTCCTGCCTCAGCCTCCCAAATAACTAGGATTACAGGCACCCGCCACCACGGCCAGCTAATTTTTTATTTTTAGTAGAGATGGGGTTTCACTATGTTGGTCAGGCTGGTCTCAAACTCCTGACCTCAGGTGATCCACCTGCCTCGACCTCCCAAAGTGCTGGGACTACAGGCATGAGCCACCATGCCCTGCAAGATACACATTTTTAGTAGGACTTGAGGAGCATTTCTGACTTGGAGTTGTACATACATTCTGCATAGTTATATTAGAATATGAAATCTGAGGTTGTTTTCAGTATAGGCATTTATGAAAAAGAATATTGAGAATTATCTGTTTAAAGAAAGTAGTTCTGAATTACAAGATGCATTCAGTCATATAACACCTTCATAGAGGCATGTATATTTTTTAGTGTGCTTATCTTATTTCTAATTATTCTGTCTTAGTTGCTGATGTATATTCAAGATGAGTGGATTAGGAGAAAACTTGGATCCACTGGCCACTGATGCACGAAAACGCAAATTGCCATGTGATGCTCCAGGACAAGGGTAGGTGACTTATTTCCTGGTGCTTTACCACACTTGTTCTCCTGCCTCTGCCTTTGTTTAAGGATAACATTTTAACTTCTGGTCATTTACATTCTCCGGTTAGATTTTTTGGTGGTTTCACTTCATGGTAAATAGAGTGTTACTGATGAGATGGACATCTTTTTGATGTAATAGAAGTTTTTTTTTTATTGCTGATTCAGATAGAAGGTAGAATATTAACAATTTGTGATACTATAAGAATTTCTGAATGGAAGGCGGGGTAGGAGTTACGAATAGATGACCAAGGTTATGTCATGTGCGTCCATGTGAAGAGACCACCAAACAGGCTTTACGTGAGCAACAAGGCTGTTTATTTCACCTGCGTGCAGGCGGGCTGAGTCCGAAAAGAGAGCCAGCAAAGGGTAGTGGGATTATCATTAGTTCTTATAGGTTTTGGGGATAGGCGGTGGAGTTAGGAGCACTGTTTCCTGGGCAGGGGGTGGATCTCACAAAGTACATTCTCAAGGGTGGGGAGAATTACAAAGAGCCTTCTTAAGGGTGGGGAGATTACAAAGAACCTTCTTAAGGATGGGGGAGATTACAAAGTACATTGATCAGTTAGGGTGGGACAGAAACAAATCACAATGGTGGAATGTCCTCAGTTAAGGCTATTTTCACTTCTTTTGTGGATCTTCAGTTGCTTCAGGCCATCTGGATGTAAACATGCAGGCTTGGGCTCAGAGGCCTGACAGTTATTATAAGTAAGAATCTTTGTTGTCTTTTAAGAATGGGTTATAAGTTGATATTTTGTCATTTGTTAGGTTGCATCCTTTTTTTACCAAGTGAAATGAGAAGCTTAAAAATTAGAAACAAAATAATGTAATCTGTACAACACTACTCCATAGCTTTTAAAGTATTTGCCAAAGTCAGTGTCAATTGAAGTTTAATGTGATAGTTGAAAAATATCAATCTATGATGAATAAAATTTCATCATCAGTAAGTAGCTACCAGTGTTTTTGTTATTATTTGTTAGTTGTTTTATTATCTCTAAGAAGTAAAGATGATTTATTCATATTTTCTAGATGAAGTAACTGAGGCTAACTCTGCCCAAGGCCACCTAGCTAACAAAGATGGAACTGGATTTAGGTTTACGTGAATCTCGATTATGTTGTACTACTTCTCCAAGACAGCATTTTTGATAGTTTACATTGGCTGAGTTTAGTTTGTTTACATATGAAAAGAATAGGCTGGGTGTGGTGGCTCACACCTGTAATCCCAGCACTTTGGGAGGCCAGGGCGGGTGGATCACCTGAGGTTAGGAGTTCAAGACCAGCCTGACCAACATGGTGAAACCTCATCTCTACTAAAAATGCAAAAATTAGCCAGGCATGGTGGCACATGCCTGTAATCCCAGCTACTAGGGAGGCTGAGGCAGGAGAATCTCCTGAATCCGGGAGGCGGAGGTTGCATTGAGCTGAGATCGTACCATTGTACTCCATCCTGGGCAACAAGAGCGAAACTCCGTCTCAAGGAAAAAAAAAAAAAAAGGTAATAGTGTTGTATAGGGGCTGATTCTGCTAACAGCTCTTTTGTGATATGTATTATGTCTCCTTTCCCCCCTTTCTACCCCTTTTCCCTTAGTCTTACCTGCAGTGGTGAAAAGCGGAGACGGGAGCAGGAAAGTAAATATATTGAAGAATTGGCTGAGCTGATATCTGCCAATCTTAGTGATATTGACAATTTCAATGTCAAACCAGATAAATGTGCGATTTTAAAGGAAACAGTAAGACAGATACGTCAAATAAAAGAGCAAGGTAATAAAAACACTCATGTCTTTTAGAACAGTAGTGGTTCCCAACTCTTTTGGCACCAGGGACTGGTTTTGTGGAAGCCAGTTTTTCCATGGACCTGGTAGAGGGGATGGTTTCAGGATGATTCAAGCGCATTACATTTGTGGTGTACTTTATTTCTATTATGATTACATTGTAACATATAATGAATTAATTATACAACTCACCATAATGTAGAAATCAGTGGGAGCCCTGAGCTTGTTTTCCTGCAGCTAGACAGGTCCATGTGGGGGTAATGGGAGAAACTGACAGATCATCAGGCATTAGAGAATCATAAGGAGCACACAACCTAGATCCCTCGCATGCAGAGTTCACATTAGGGTTTGCACACCTGTGAGAATCTAATGCTGCTTCTGAGCTGACAGGATGTGGAACTCAGGTGGTAATGTGAGCGATGGGGAGGGGCTGTTGTAAATACAGATTAAACTTTGCTCACTTGCCCACTGCTGACCTGCTGTGCGGCCCCATTCCTAACAGGCCACGGACTGATATTTGACTGTGGCCTGGAGGTCGGGGACCCCTGTTTTAGAAGGGACTTGTTGCTATATTTGCCTTTTTGCTCCTTTATTTGGGTAGAGACTACAACTGGTGGAGGCTAGCAAGTATGGGAATAGACAAATGTGTTGCTCAGCTGTGCTTTTTGTTATTTATGTATTTATTTGTTTTGAGACAATGTCTCACTTTGTCACCCAGGCTGGAGTGCAGTGGTGTGATCTCAGCTCACTACAACCTCCACGTCCTGGATTCAAGAGATTCTCCTGCCTCAGCCTCCCAAGTAGCTAGGATTACAGGCACCCGCCACCACACCTAGCTAAGTTTTGTATTTTTAGTAGAGACAGAGTTTCACCATGTTGGCCAGGCTGGTCTCAAACTCCTGACCTCAGGTGATCCACCCGCCTCAGCCTCCCAGAGTGCTGGGATTACAGGCGTGAGCCGCCACTGCACCGGGCCTCCAGCTATGCTCTTTAGAAATGGTTAACAGACAATTCCCTGTCATTTGTTAGTTCCCTTTCAGGAAGCTGTGGGATAGTACATTTAGTAGTGAAACAATTTAGGTATCTTCTGGCTTCCTGGGTAACTATGAAGTTTAGTTTTGATGTTATAATATTGTAGCATCATTCTCTTATGAGGAAACGTTTTGTATGTATGTATGGGCATGTGCATGTGTATCTTTATGTCTCTTCTGGGGACTATTTCAAGATAATGTAATCTATAACTGATAAGTGTGTTATTTGTTATACCGCCTTCTGTCTTTTCAGGAAAAACTATTTCCAGTGATGATGATGTTCAAAAAGCCGATGTATCTTCTACAGGGCAGGGAGTTATTGATAAAGACTCCTTAGGACCGCTCTTACTTCAGGCAAGTATAAAGATTTTAACTGTCCAGTAAGCTGTGTTGCAGTTTGATTTATTATAAAGTTATAAAAAAAGAATAAATTTTGG
The DNA here is from genome assembly GCF_000951035.1 of Colobus angolensis palliatus. Taxonomy (NCBI): domain Eukaryota; kingdom Metazoa; phylum Chordata; class Mammalia; order Primates; family Cercopithecidae; genus Colobus; species Colobus angolensis. Next base: position 5,828,217 of record NW_012121820.1, on the reverse strand, counting down.
TTAGGAAATGAGAACAAAAAGAAAACATTTTTCTTTGAGACAATTCAGTATTCTGAATATGATGGTAAAATGCTCTTATATTTACAATATACATAATTCAGGAAGCCTTGGCCCCCTAGTAAAAATATAGTTGAAAATTGAGAAACCACACATATACAAACATAAAAATATAAAGAAGCAGGGAAGGAAAGGTAACCTGTAATTGCACAGAGATATTTGGGTACAAATGGCCCTTCATATCCATGGGTTTTGCACTGCAGATTTGGAGGCTGGGGAAGAAATAAAAAATAATGTTAAAACAATAAAAAATATGGCCGGACACGGTGGCTCATGCCTGTAATCCCAGCATTT
>NW_012121820.1:5741565-5826961 GCF_000951035.1 Colobus angolensis palliatus | reverse complement strand
TTGTGAGATTCATCTTTGTAAATTCTCATTAAGGAATGCTATAGCAGTTTCTGTAGCTTGACTTGGCATCAAATGGAAAAAATGGGAAGAGCTAAGGATGCTTTTCTCACTTTTAAAAGCTCCTTTGAAGATATAATTCTTTAAAAATTAGGTTAGACATTAATTCAGATTTCATGCTGAACATATTTATGTACACACTCCGCCACCCCCAATTCTTCTTTTTTTCCCCCCAGTAAGGCCTGTAGTCATGGTGCTAATGTTAGTAGTAATGGTGGCTTATAGTTGTTTGCAGTAATTAAGTCAGCGGTAGTTTTTACACATTTTGCTTATTACTATGGCTGCTGTTTGCTGATAATACCGTAACAAAATACCATAGACTTGGTAGGTTAAACCAAATAAATTTATTTCTTACAGTGTTGGAGGCTGAAGTCTAGGATCAAGGTGTTGGCAGGATTGGATTCTCCATTTCTTGTCACTGTGTTCTCCCATGGCCTTTTCTCTGCATGCACATTCCTGGTGTCTTTCTCTCCCCTTATAGGATACCGGTCATATTGGATTAGGGTCCCCACCCGTATGACCTCATTTATCTTTAATTACCTCCTTGAAGGTCTTGTTTCCAAATACAGTTATGTTGATGGTTAGAGTTTCAATTTAAGAATTAGAGGGAGGAGGATACAATTCAGTCAGTAACAGCCTGTATTAACATATCCTATTTTAGGCATTAGATGGTTTCCTATTTGTGGTGAATCGAGACGGAAACATTGTATTTGTGTCAGAAAATGTCACACAATACCTGCAATATAAGCAAGAGGACCTGGTTAACACAAGTGTTTACAATATCTTACATGAAGAAGACAGAAAGGATTTTCTTAAAAATTTACCAAAATCTACAGGTAGGCTTTTAATGTGTATTTTCTAAATAGGGTAAATTTTTTTTCTTGACCATTTCTTAGAAAATTGAATGTATCTTTTAGGAAGTCAAGCGATCAAATGAGGGTAGAAAGGCATGTGATTTAATAGCAAAATTTTGACATATGGTGTCAGTGAATTAAAAATTTGGTATACATTTTAAGAGGCATATAGTTACAAAATATGCAGTGAGATTTCTGTTAAAGTTGAAATTATTCACATGTTTTGTATGTTGCCAGCCTGAAATGTTAGTATAGATATAACTATGGAAAACATGCATAATGAGAAAATGCAGCTTGAATTCTTGATGATGGTCATAGAATGAGTTACAAGCTTTTTAAAATGTCATTTCAATTTGTTTTCCAAAGTTAATGGAGTTTCCTGGACAAATGAGACCCAGAGACAAAAAAGCCATACATTTAATTGCCGTATGTTGATGAAAACACCACATGATATTCTGGAAGACATAAACGCCAGTCCTGAAATGCGCCAGAGATATGAAACAATGCAGTGCTTTGCCCTGTCTCAGCCACGAGCTATGATGGAGGAAGGGGAAGGTAAGAGCTATCATATGTTTGTGATGTTCATGAAACAAATAGTAGCCGTACTTGGAGTTTTGAAACTTCTATTGTAACTCTTCTTACTGAATTCCATGTCCTTGCTTGCCTATTGAACATACATATCCAAAAGTTAAGTATAATCCTTAGCAGGGTGAATTTTTTATTACAGATTTGCAATCTTGTATGATCTGTGTGGCACGCCGCATTACTACAGGAGAAAGAGCATTTCCATCAAACCCTGAGAGCTTTATTACCAGACATGATCTTTCAGGTAAAAACTCTTTCTCTCTCTCTTTGTATGTGTGTATACGTACATTTTTATTTTGGACATTTTTGTAAATGTTACTATTTTTAATCTGTACTATCATAAAAATGTATACCTACTACAATGAGTGCTTTGTATGTATCATTTTTCATGTTTCTTATGCAACCCTAAAAGAATTTCACTAAAATTCTTGGCATTTTGAGTTGGGTATGTTTGGCACTTTAAATCCCCCAAATAAATTAAAAAAACAAATTTAGGGGCACCTGGTTTTCTTTCCAAATGGCATTTTGCCTCAGAATTTAGTGTTTCTTTACTCTAACTTCAAGCCTATTTGTCATAAAGAAACATGTTTAAAAAAAAAAATTACAGATAATTTAATGATAATTATTGGGAGCAGTTCCTTTTTTTTTTTTTTTTTTTTTTGAGATGGAGTCTTGCTCTGTCACCCAGGCTGGAGTGCAATAGTGTGATCTTGGTTCACTGCAACTTCCACTTCGTGGGTTCAAGTCATTTTCCTGCCACAGCCTCCCAAACAGTTGGGACTACAGGCATGTGCCACCATACCCGGCTAATTGTAGTATTTTTAGTAGGGATGGGGTTTCACCATATTGTCCAGACTGGTCTCGAACTCTTGACCTCAAGTGATTCACCTGCCTCTGCCTCCCAAAGTGCTGGGATTACAGTTGTGAGCCACTGTGCCTGGCTGGGAGTCATTCTTGATGTCAACCTGAGTTTCAGTCTTGGTCTGCCTTTTTTAATCATAGAAATAAAAAATTGAAGACATTGTGGTTGGTAAGATGCATTAATGAAATTAAACACTGTGGCAATATTATTTTTATTTACCTTCGGGGTTACTCTTATGGTCACCTAAGTGTAAATGAGGATGCCAAGGATTTGTCATATATGCCCCATCTCAGAGATAAAGAAATAGAGGCTTGGTAACAGAGTTTGGGTTATTGTCCAAGATCATGGCTAATAAGAAAATTTATAGCTCTGTCTGCCTGACTTAGCCTGTATTCTTTGCTTTGTGTAATGCTAATTTTATAATGTGGACCTTTACCAAGTGATATAAAACTGGAGTAGGTATACATAAACATAAAACATACTTATCGCTATTACATATGTATGTGTATGTTTGTAATATGCATATATAATATACATAATGTAGAATATTTTTAAAGAAATATTGCTGTTTTTGCAGTCATTCAGCCATTTTATGCCATACTCAGTAACCTATCTTCAGGCTTTTTGAGATTAATTTTCACAATTAAAAAGAAGTAGCAAAGAATTATTTTGACAATTCAAAGTACAATCTATTTATGCTGATGGATATTACTTTTTTTTTTTTTTTTGAGACAGAGTCTTGCTTTGTCATGCCCAGTCTGGAGTGCAGTGGTATGATCTCGGCTCACTGCAACCTCTGCCTCCTGGGTTCAAGCGATTCTCCTGCCTCAGCCTCCCGAGTAGGTGAAATTACAGGTGCCTGCCACCATGCCCGGCTAATTTTTTCTATTTTTAGTAGAGACAGGGTTTCACCATGTTGGTCAGGCTGGTCTCGAACTCCTGACCTCAGGTAATCCGCCTGCCTCGGCCTCCCAGAGTGCTGGGATTACAGCATAAGCCACCATGCCCGGCCGTATATTACTTTATATTTGAACATTTTCTCTGTATTAACTCACCTCAGATAAACTTAGTGACAGCAATTTTTATATATTATTTTATGCTTTTAGAGTGGGTCTTTCTCTGCACGTCTTATGGTTTGGCAGTGTTAATTTTCTACTTGAATAGCCATGTTTTACATTTGTTACTGAAAATACTAAATAAAACATCTTTAAGCAGTTTAGCATCTTTGAAAATTATCTCATCAGTATATAAAAGCAATACATGTTTATTACAAACGTTAGAAATTACCAAGCATGAAAGAAAACAGGACATGATGAAGAAAAATATTACCAAGCAAGAAAGATCAAATGCTTTGTGTGATTAACATCATTTAAAACTGAGATCCTACTTACCGTAGTTACAGTTAATGCCTTCCAGTGGGTATCTCTTATATTATAGGAGGCTTACTGCACTCAACACAATACATGTTTTGACCTCAGGACATATTTTATCTTCTGTCCCTGATGTGTTTCATATAATAAACTTTTTATGAACATCTATTTTGTATTTGTCATGTGGCCCAGGGCTAAACTCAGGGGAGGTGGTTGAGGACAAATCTCTATTTTGGGCACAAGTGCACAGGTATTTACTCTTTCCCCGAATGCATTTGTCCCTTTTCCCTACTCTCCCCCTGCTACTAATAAGATTTTTGGTCACCATTAAAATTCTGAATTTTAAACTGATTATTGTACTGGTGGTTTATCAGTATTAGTGCCTTTTAAATATCCAGTAGTTTTTGCAGAATTACCTTTCACTATGAAGACCTATAAGTTTTCCCAAACCAAACTTGGTTTTCTTCTATGTTTTTACTTTTCTAATGAATATGTCATAGAAAGGATAAATACATGGGCAAGACTTTTTTTTTTTTTTTTGAGATGGAGTCTTGCTCTGTTGCCCAGGCTGGAGTGCAGTGGTGAGATCTCAGTTCACTGCAACCTCTGCCTCCTGGGTTCAAACTTTTCTCCTGCCTTAGCCTACCAAGTATGGGACTACAGGTACGTGCCACCACACTTGGCTAATTTTTTGTATTTTTAGTAGAGATGGGATTTCACCATGTTAGCCAGGATGGTCTCGAACTCCTGACCTCGTGATCAGCCCACCTCGGCCTCCCAAAGTATTGGGATTACAGACTCACGTGAGTCACTGCGCCTGGCCTGGGCAAGCCTTTTCTGTGTCTTTCCTGATTTGTGTGGAATCAGTTTATTGCCCACTTCTTTCAAGCTATTTGTCTGTACCTCTTGGGTCACGACTTCCATCATCACTGGGATTTGGCATATCTGTTGGTGCTGAGCATAAGAGATTGCCTAGATCTGATTATTGCATTTCTTTGTAAAACCTACACGAAACAGATAACTATTGGCAATCTTGACATCAGCAGGAGTTTCATATGAAGTCGGCCATGTTTAACCATGGAGCATATTTTGTCACAGAAAAGATTACTGAGGATGTCCAGGTCAAAAACTGTGTGACCAGTTATTATGGCTTGGATCATTCTGTCTGCATTCAAAGATACAGAAAAGGCCTAGAAGCTGATCCAAGACCAGCCATGGAAGCTGGTCACATAGTTTTTGACCTGTATATCCTCAGTAATTAGTCTGAATTTTCTAAGGGCACTTTCATCATTCTGCAGATCAGCAAGGTTCATTTCAAAAACACAGTTCTTTAGGCCGTCAGATGCAGTGTTGGTTCCTTGAGCCCTTTTGACTAGTTTGTTACCAATTAAACATAGCTAGTGCTTTCACATCATACCAGTCTTTTTTAGAAAATGGATTAACCATTTTCTTCTTTGCTCCCTTTCTGCGACTTTTTGTAAGGCACTTGCTTTTGCCAGCCACCCTAGTGCTGCTTAGAGTGAAAAGGCCTAGACATTTTTTAAGGACCATCTGTTGTCATGAAACCTTCTTTAATTCCATGGTATTTTTGAGTATGTATATTTGGTGTCTTCACTGTATTTGATATTAAGCAAAAGTTGTCAGAAGCTTCCAGCATTGTAGAAATGAGTATTTGGTTAACTCTCCAAGTTTAGGTATTAAGTGTACAAAAATGCGATCATCTCTCAGATGCAAAGAATTGTCCCTGCTGGCTCTTTAAGCAGGTGTTTTCTCTTGCTTCATAGTTGTAGGGACAGAATCTGTTTGGACAAACAACTTTCCTCATAGGTGTTATTTTTTTCCTTTACACGAAAATGAACTTAAGGTTATCTGGACGTGTTATAGTCAGTACGTTCAGAAAGTAAAAGGAGTTTGTGTGATATACTCATAGATTCTGTACAGCATTTGGGAAGGCACTGTTTTTCTGTATTCCCACATCACTTCTGACCCCAGATGTATTTTTTTCTCCACTAAACCAGTGCTCTGACATAAGCTGGGTGCCCTACAATTTTAGTTTGGACAGTTTCTACCTGGGTTTAGCATTAGATCTTATAAGTTTAAGGGTTCAGTCCCACAAGACTGTATTTCACTTCAGATGCCAGTTGCAAGTCCTGGCCTTCCGTACTTCTGACTGACTGGCTATAAATTGGGCCTCTGATCCTCTCCTTAGGTTTGATGATTTGCTAGAATGGCCCAAGAAATCCGGAGATGCTTTACTCAGGTTTACTGGTTTCTTATGAAGAATACAAATCAGGAATAGCTCAATGGGAGAAATATACAGGACAAGGTATCAGGGGGTGGGGATGAGGTTTGGAGGTTCTGTGCCCTCTCTGGGCTTATAGCCTTCCGAGCACCTTAATGTGTTCATCCTTTGGAAGCTCATCAAATCTCTTGTTCAAGAGATTTTTTTTTTTTTAATTGGAGACGGAGTCTTGCTCTGTCACCTAGGCTGGAGTACAGTGGCACTTTCTTGGCTCACTGTAACCTCTGCCTCCTGGGTTCAAGCCATTCTCCTGCCTCAGCCTCCCAAGTAGCTGGGATTACAGGTATGCGCCACCACACCCAGCTAAGTTTTGTATTCTTAGTAAAGACGGCGTTTCACCATGTTGACCAGGCTGGTCTCGAACTCTTGACCTTGTGATCTGTCCGCTGCGGCGTCCCAAAGTGCTGGGATTATAGACGTGAGCCACTGTTCCTGGCCCAAGAGTTTTTTTTTTTTGAGACAGAGTCTCATTCTGTCACCAGGCTGGAGTGCAGTGGCGTGATCTCAGCTCACTGCAACCTCCGCCTCCCAGGTTTCTCCTGCCTCACCCTACCTAGTAGCTGGGACTACAGGCACGTGCCACCATGCCCAGCTAATTTTTGTATTTTTAATAGAGACAGGGTTTCACCATGTTGGCCAGGATGGTCTCAATATTTTGACCTCGTGATCCACCTGCCTTGGCCTCCCAAAGTGCTGGGATTACAGGTGTGCGGCACAGTGCTCAGCCAAGAGTTTTTTTTATAGAATTTAATCATCAGGTTCTCCTTCCTCCCTCATCCCCCATTCCTGGAGGTTAGTAGGTGGAACTACTAACAGAAAGTTCCGATCCTTTAATTACTTGGTTTTTCTGATACCAGCTCCATCTTGAGGTGATCTAGAGACCCCAACCTAAGTCACCTCATTAGCATAAATTGAGGTGTGTTCCAAAGGAGCTCTTTATGAATAACTTGAAAATACTTTTATTACTCAGGAAATTCTGAGGATTTTAGATAGGAGCTCTGTGCTAGAAATCTGACAAAGGCCAAATGTATTATTATACTCCTTAGCAGAACTTGTAGGGAGAATCCTGTGGTGCTGTGTCTTAAGGAGAAAAGCTCTGGATGTAGTAGAAATTTGGATCAGAGAAGGTGGAGCAAAGATTTAATATCTTTTATTTTATTCTCCAGTGCTAAGCCATGTGTAGGCAGCCGGTAAATACTTGTGGGCTGGATATAACTTTTTCCTTTTTCTGTTTAATAGGAAAGGTTGTCAATATAGATACAAATTCACTAAGATCCTCCATGAGGCCTGGCTTTGAAGATATAATCCGAAGGTGTATTCAGAGATTTTTTAGTCTAAATGATGGGCAGTCATGGTCCCAGAAACGTCACTATCAAGAAGGTAAAGAATTTTGGGGTTGATTCTTTTCATCATTTTATTCTTTAGAGACAGGGCCTTGCTATCTTGGCCCGGGCTGGACTCAAACTGCTGGGTTTAAGTGATCCTTCTGCCTCAGCTTCTGAGTAGCCGAGACTGCAGGTGCACACCACCATACCTGGTTTTGGGGTTGATTCTTGATCTTGTTTGTCATTATGTTTGGTGTACACATGGCTGTAGTTGCTGCTGTTTTGTTGGTGAGGGGTAGGAAAATGACTCCTGAGTGTTCTTATTTCACCCTGTTGATAATTTTGATGCAGATCCAGTCTTTCTTTGGATTTTTAGAAATGTTGTACTTGAAGTATATTTCCTCCCTATCCCCTCCTATATATATTTGTTTTGCTGACTGTAGTTACCAGTGATGGGATATTTTCCCCAACAGCTTATCTTAATGGCCATGCAGAAACCCCAGTATATCGATTCTCGTTGGCTGATGGAACTATAGTGACTGCACAGACAAAAAGCAAACTCTTCCGAAATCCTGTAACAAATGATCGACATGGCTTTGTCTCAACCCACTTTCTTCAGAGGTAATGATAGATTACTGTGTATTCTAATACGAAATGCAGCAGTGTTCTCAAAATGCTTTATTATTAAAGTAAAAAAGGAAGGGACAAAATGAGACAAAACTTAGGAAGGTTATTGGGTTTATGAAATGAGTTTAGATTCCTGGATTGTGATTTGTTTAAGGTTGCATTTTTATGTGAAAGTGATTATTTATTAAATACTTTACAGGAAAGCTAGGGGATGGGAAGGCTAATGGGTGGATAAAAGAGCATATAAAATCTGATTACATGTCTTACCATTCATTTCTGATGATGTGTTTTGCTTTGGGGACTGCATTTAAAATTTGAGGCTACACTTTAAGAATAAAGGTAGTTACTGTCAGTGTTGGTAGTGGCAAATAAGCAATGCATGAAGGGGAGGCTATTCACCCACTAATTATCTTGAATAATTTGCAGGTACCTCCAGGTGAAGCCCTAGATAATGTGGCAACTCTAATAAAGCCCACCTGAAACTCCAGTTAACATAGCTGTTGGTCTTTCATAATACTACAGTGGTCTTAGTCATATAGGTTCTGTGGCTTACTGAAAAGTATGTTATTAGGTAAATAATTGATCGATTGACTGGAATTGTCACTAGGTATTGGAATGTTGCCTAAAAGGTTAAGTTCCTGGGTAGTTAATTCATCCCATTTTTTAAATTCCCTCTCCCTGCCTTCCTTTCTTCTTCTTCTTCTTCTTCTTTTTTTTTTTTTTATTAAACAGAGACAGGGTCTTGATCTGTCGCCCAGGCTGGAGTGCAGTAGTGCCATCACAGCTCACTGCAACCTCGAACTCCTGGGCTCAAGCCATCCTCCCACTGCAGCCTCTTGAGTAGCTAGGACTACAGCTGTGTGTCACTATGCCTGGCCAATTTTTAAATTTTTAGTAGAGACATGATCTTACTGTGTTGCCCAAGCTGGTTTCAAACTCCTGAGCTCAAGTGATCCTCCTGCCTCAACTTCCCAAAATGCTGGGAATATAGGTGTGAGCCACTGTAGCTGGCCGGTGTTTTAAAATTTCATTTTATTTTAAATCTGATTAAAGGCTTTCATGCATGCTTATAATTTTTTAGTAAAAGTTTGATGTTTGTTTTGCAGAGAACAGAATGGATATAGACCAAACCCAAATCCTGTTGGACAAGGGATTAGACCACCTATGGCTGGATGCAACAGTTCAGTAGGCAGCATGAGTATGTCGCCAAACCAAGGCTTACAGATGCCAAGCAGCAGGGCCTATGGCTTGGCAGACCCTAGCACCACAGGGCAGATGAGTGGAGCTAGGTATGGGGGTTCCAGTAATGTAGCCTCATTGACCCCTGGGCCAGGCATGCAATCACCATCTTCCTACCAGAACAACAACTATGGGCTCAGCATGAGTAGCCCCCCACATGGAAGTCCTGGTCTTGCCCCAAACCAGCAGAATATCATGATTTCTCCTCGTAATCGTGGGAGTCCAAAGATAGCCTCACATCAGTTTTCTCCTGTTGCAGGTATTTATGTTGACATTTCTTTTGTTTTTTTTTTTTTTCTTTTTAAGTAATTCTTCTTTCCATACTACTGTAATTCTTGTAAAGTTAATCTATTTTATAATATAAACTGAGTAATTAAGTTGTATTTTGTTACAGTGACTGGTAGTCTAATTATTTTCCTAAATTTTTTTCAAATTCAGGTGTGCACTCTCCCATGGGATCTTCTGGCAATAGTGGGAACCACAGCTTTTCCAGCAGCTCTCTCAGTGCCCTGCAAGCCATCAGTGAGGGTGTAGGGACTTCTCTTTTATCTACTCTGTCATCACCAGGCCCCAAGTTGGATAACTCTCCCAATATGAATATAACCCAACCAAGTAAAGTAAGCAGTCAGGATTCCAAGAGTCCACTGGGCTTTTATTGCGACCAAAATCCAGTGGAGAGTTCAATGTGTCAGTCAAATAGCAGAGATCACCTCAGTGACAAAGAAAGTAAGGAGAGCAGTGTTGAGGGATCAGAGAATCAAAGGGGTCCTTTGGAAAGCAAAGGTCACAAAAAATTACTGCAGTTACTTACCTGTTCTTCTGATGACCGGGGTCATTCCTCCTTGACCAACTCCCCGCTAGATTCAAGTTGTAAAGAATCTTCTGTTAGTGTCACCAGCCCCTCTGGAGTCTCCTCCTCTACATCTGGAGGAGTATCCTCTACATCCAATATGCATGGGTCACTGTTACAAGAGAAGCACCGGATTTTGCACAAGTTGCTGCAGAATGGGAATTCACCAGCTGAAGTAGCCAAGATTACTGCAGAAGCCACTGGGAAAGACACCAGCAGTATAACTTCTTGTGGGGATGGAAATGTTGTTAAGCAGGAGCAGCTAAGTCCTAAGAAGAAGGAGAATAATGCACTTCTTAGATACCTGCTGGACAGGGATGATCCTAGTGATGCACTCTCTAAAGAACTACAGCCCCAAGTGGAAGGAGTGGATAATAAAATAAGTCAGTGTACCAGCTCCACTATTCCGAGCTCAAGTCAAGAGAAAGACCCTAAAATTAAGACAGAGACAAGTGAAGAGGTAATTTGTTTTCTGTATATTTCAGCTCATATTTCATCATTTTTCTGTTAGAAATTTAATGTAATATACAAATTCTTCGATTTTAGGTTTATTTAAAGAAAGTTAAACCTTTAGCTGCCATTTCTTTATAATTAGTTTGGGTGTCAGTAAAATTATGATGTAATTTAGAAATAACAGATGTGTATGTTTTAAGATGTGAATATAACTCTTTAGTAGCCACTATGAAATTTTGTTATGGAGGTGTTTATTGCTGGAATTGGCAGATTGGGTCATTAAGAGAATGGTAGAAGTAATCAGGAAAAAAAAAAAAAAAACTTGTATTAAGCAGCATAATTTTGATTTTAAGGTAAAATCAAGTTTCATGTACAAGATGACATTCTGTATAAGCATTTCCCAAACGTACAGGATATATTAATATGCGCTTGAGCAAATGAAAGGCTTAAAGTTAGAATGTGGGCTTAACCTAGTGTTCACCAAATTCATTGACCGAAGTCCTCATTAGAGCATGCCTATGAACATCTCAGCTTGCCCCTTTTATTATTAATCACACTTATTTTCAGAAAGTATATGTAGATGCAGATATCTGTTAGCTAATTATCAAATGCATTGCTAGTGACTAATGTTACCTGCAAAATATTCTACAGTTTGAGAATTAAATGTCTTGTGTAAATTTAAAAAATGCCCCTTTGAAAGGACCAAATCGAGTGATTTAATCTCACAGGAGGAAGATTAGAGATGGGGGTCATAATAAATTGGCCTTTAAGGTGGGCGTTATCATTGTAGGTAATTTTTGTATTTTACTTGCTTCTATTTCATATATCGTTTTTTCTGATGGGTATTTTTATACCTGTGTGTCTAGTAATGTACACAGGTTAATTTTTAAAACTTTATTTTCAGGGATCTGGAGACTTGGATAATCTAGATGCTATTCTTGGTGATCTGACTAGTTCTGACTTTTACAATAATTCCATATCCTCAAATGGTAGTCATCTGGGGACTAAGCAACAGGTGTTTCAAGGAACTAATTCTCTGGGTAAGAATGAACTAGGTTTTGTTTTGGCTGCCTTTGAAATTTTTCTGCGTACCTGTAAACACTCTTACACTAAGACCAGGTTATAAATAGCACTTACAACTTCAGAACATGTATTCTGCCTCTGTTTTCTGTACTAATTTATATTGTATGTGCTTTAGAAAGCTTTTTAGACATTTTCCTGTTTTTTTAAAATTACTTTAAATTTCCCACTTCTAACTAATATGCCAGTAATCATGGCACTTACAGAAAAATGATCATCTTTGATTAGTCCAGGTGAGTAGTGTAGGTACTAGGGCATATATTTTTCTTAGCCATAGAGAATTGGATTAAAAAGCACCTCAAACTCTAGATTAAAACCTGTCCCTTGGTGTTTGAACAGAATCTTGTCACTTAATTAAGATAGTTTTCTTCTTTGGTGTTTGCTGGTTCTTATCTAGCCCCTCTCCTGTTGCTGTGTGTTTACTTCATCTATTTAACAAAGGTAGGTCAGGCGTGGTGGCTCACACCTGTGGTCCCAGCTACCCGGGAGGCTAAGGTATGAGAATCGCTTGAACCTGGGAGGCGGAGGTTGCAGTGAGCCAAGATCTCACCACTGCACTCCAGCCTGGGTGACAGAGTGATACTCTGTCACAAACAAACAAACAAAGATATATTGTGTGTATCAGTTGAAAAGGCAGCACTCACAATCATTCAGAATGGTCATTATTCATTTTCAGTAGCATTATTTCCTAAACTAGAATGGATAGATCAGTTAGAGTGGGGGGGAAAAAAGGAGGTTAGAAGGGAATTTTACATTTTCTTTCTTTCTGATCAGAAGGCAACTTATCTGGTTAAGTTGATTGTAAAATTATGAACAGTATACTTAAGTACAAATATGCAAGAACCTTTAGGAGCTTGGAACATTTGTGAATTTTTCAATATTAAGTGAAGCAGAATATCAGTGACCATATCAGGCTACAGAAGAGTTCTCAGTACTTCAGCTGACATGGAGAATTGTTGTTTCTACATTATTTGGAATATGAGACCTTTTTTTGGCGGTGGGGGGAGGGCGGTAGTGGTTGGGTGAGGGCTGGTACTTATTTTGTAAAAGGAAGACAGTGTTTGTTTTTGTAAGAAAGATATTCTTGGGTGGGGCATGGTGGTATTTGTGTTTTGTACTTGATTATTTATGTATTAAATCACCAATAAATATTTTTGTATTGTGTTTTCAACAGGTTTGAAAAGTCCACAGTCTGTGCAGTCTATTCGTCCTCCATATAACCGAGCAGTGTCTCTGGATAGTCCTGTTTCTGTTGGCTCAAGTCCTCCAGTAAAAAATATCAGTGCTTTCCCCATGTTACCAAAGCAACCCATGTTGGGTGGGAATCCAAGAATGATGATGGATAGTCAGGAAAATTATGGCTCAAGTATGGGTATGTTATTTCCAATTAGTATTATGATTAATTTATTTTGGGAAAAGCATATTTAAAATACTTTAAGCCATCTAAATAATTGGGAGTAAATAATAACTTTTTGAATAATGTTAGTATGTTTCTTCCATGAGTATCCTTCATTTATTTTATGTCTTGGTTATGTAAACTCTTAAAGAGTCTTTTGGTCTATGACATTTTCCAACCTATTGAATACATGAGAATAGTGGCCTATGTCTCCACAGTTGGCCAGCCCTTTTCTTACCATGACAAAGTACTGTTTTGTCAAGGCTGATGTTGTGTATAATGGCTGTACTCATATGGTATAAGAAGGATTTCATTATAATATGGAAAAGACCTAAGTATGGCTACCTGTTTTAGGTGGACCAAACAGAAATGTGACTGTGACTCAGACTCCTTCCTCAGGAGACTGGGGCTTACCAAACTCAAAGGCCAGCAGAATGGAACCTATGAATTCAAACTCCATGGGAAGACCAGGAGGAGATTATAATACTTCTTTACCCAGACCTGCGCTGGGTGGCTCTATGCCCACGTTGCCTCTTCGGTCTAATAGCATACCAGGTGCGAGACCAATATTGCAGCCGCAGCAACAGCAGCAGATGCTTCAAATGAGTAAGTGTCCCCCCTCCCCTCTTCATGAAAAAAGAAAGTTAGAGGTTTCAGGATAATTTTTGCTCTTATTTGATAATTTGTGCTTTCTTTTTGCTCCCCCAGGGCCTGGTGAAATCCCCATAGGAATGGGGGCTAATCCCTATGGCCAAGCAGCAGCATCTAACCAACTGGGTTCCTGGCCCGATGGCATGTTGTCGATAGAACAAGTTCCTCATGGGACTCAAAATAGGTGGGGCGTTATTTTGTGACTCTGTAGAAAATCTCAGCATTGGGTAGTTTAGAAAAGAGTTGGAGCACAGGAGCAAACGTGAGAGAGAATGAGAATTCCTTGTAATTGAGGTACTTGGTTGCCAGCTGGGCATTTCTCATGTAACTGTGTGTAAAAATGAGGCTGAGGCAGCAAGTAGTGCGTGTGGCATTCACAGGAGAGGGAGGAGATACAACCATGTTGTCCAGCCATTAGGGCCATTCAGTGGCCAAACATCTGAGAGCCTCTCTGTGAGATGATTGTCTCTCTAGTCCCATGAGGAGGGGAAAAAAGATAAGTATGTGTTTCTAGTGGTTTTATGTTCTTCAGAGGGTTAGCCTCAGTTTTCCAGAAAATTAAACTTTTTTTTTGAAACCTTTTTTTCTCCCCAACCACCTGCTGCCTGTTGAGAAAATTATTTTAAGGATTGGCTAATTGTTTTCTAAAATTATTTTAAACACTTCAGTGATGATAGTGAAAGAACTATATAGCATCTTTAAAATTTTTCATAAAATAAAGATTGTAGGCCGGGCGCGGTGGCTCACGCCTGTAATCCCAGCACTTTAGGAGGCCAAGGCAGGCGGATTATGAGGTCAGGAGATTGAGACCATCCTGGCTAACACGGTGAACCCTCGTCTCTACTAAAAATACAAAAAATTAGCCGGGCATGGTGGTGGGTGCCTGTAGTTTCAGCTACTCGGGGAGCTGAGATCATGCCACTGCACTCCAGCCTGGGAGACAGAGCAAGACTCTGTCTCCAAAAAAAAAAATTGTAGATTGTATTTCATTTTTATTTTTCATTGATATTTTATTTTTATTTAGCTTAGTAACTTATTTACTAAGTGGCATGCAAGAGGCCACTGTCAATGTCAGTTCTAACGGGAATTCTACAGTAAGTTAAGCAAGGAAGCTAAAATGAACCGATCTATTGAGCAGACAGTGATGTAACTATATGAATTTATTTGAATGCTTCTCTACTCAGTAGAGAACAAATAGTTTCAAGTTAACAGAACTTTTCTGAGGCAGGATAAATGTTTAACTTCATGCCCCTGTATGTGTTGGAGAACTAAGGCAACTTGCTGTGGGTGTATGGGGTTTGTGTTACACTTGCCAATATGAGTTCTGGGCCAAGTGTGACAAAGTGATTTTGGCATTTCTACAGACTCACATCAGTGATAGCTCAACATTTCTACCCTTTCTTTTACTCTTTTGATTTTGCTAATTTTCAAGTATTATAATTACTACCTCCTTCATTGTTTTTGTGAGGAGTATCTTGTCCCATCCTTCCCTACCCTCCCCTGGCCCCCATTTCTGCTATACCCCAGATGCCTAGGGTTTGGCAATTACATTTTGGTGGTGGGATTGGGGGTTTAAGCTATATATGGTGGTCTAAAGTGGCCTGGTGAAATTTCTAAATTGTGGGCCTTAAACTTAAATTAATGCCATTCACTCTTTTTTACCACTTGGTTTATTATTTGTGTTTGTAGTATTTGAGTTACTGTTCATTAAAAATATTGTGCATGGTTGCTGTGATCTGTTACTCTTAGAAACAAAAAAGCACCATTGAAATTGATTGCAAGCCTTTTTCTAGGCCCCTTCTTAGGAATTCCCTGGATGATCTTGTCGGGCCACCTTCCAACCTGGAAGGCCAGAGTGATGAAAGAGCATTATTGGACCAGCTGCACACTCTTCTCAGCAACACAGATGCCACAGGCCTGGAAGAAATTGACAGAGCTTTGGGAATCCCTGAACTTGTCAATCAGGTAGGTTGCATTAACATGGAAGTAGGAGAGTGTGTATTTGTGTGTGTGTGCACGCATGCGTGTGTACAAATTCATGAAGCCACAAACAAGAATACCTGTGTGTGTCTTTCCTAGTACTTGTGTTATATTACTACATTCATGGATACTAGCATTAAATTTGGAAAATATACTTTTTTGGTCTCAATTCATATGTTAAAATAGAAAATATACTTATGATTGTGATATTACTTTCAACAACCCACTATTTTTGGCAGTTGTAGAAATGATTTAGTGAAACTACTGTTCTTAAAAGTGTGACCTTTTATTCATGTTAAAAGTTCTCATTTTTATAACTATCTTTCTCTACTACTTAAGCCATGTGTATTCTGATGAGGCAAGCTTTTTTTTTTTTTGTTTAAACAATACTTGTTTACAATGGCCAATCTGAACATCCTAACATCATCATCTCCTGTTTCTGTTTACATACCCAGCCTTATGAAAACATGCCATTCACAAATCTGTATTTCTGAAAGACACATTCTGTAGTGACTGTTTTTTCTTTTTTGAGTCGGAGTCTTGCTCTGTCACCCAGGCTGGAGTACAGTGGCGCAATTTCAGCTCACTGCAACCTCCACTTTCAGGGTTCAAGTGATTCTCCTGCCTTAGCTTCGTGAGTAGCTGCGATTACAAGCACCCGCCACCACGCCCGGGTAATTTCTTTTGTATTTTTAGTAGAGACGGGGTTTTGCCATGTTGGCCAGGCTCGTCTCAAACTCCTGACCTCAAGTGATCCACCTGCCTTGGCCTCCCAGAGTGCTGGGATTACAGGTGTGAGCCACCGTGCCCGGCCATGACTGTTTTTATTTAAAGGCTATGGAGGGGCCACTCTATAGGTTTGTGCATTCAACACTAAGCAGGAAAGATCATCAGGGGCTATCAGTCGTTGTTGGGGAAATAGATATGTACATATAGAAGTACATTGCCATGCGGCAAATGCTGTCACAGTGCAGATGGGAAATGCTGAGCAGTTCTTGTGTACACCTTGGGGGATACCAGTGACATAGAACCTGGATTTTTTTTGCACTTTCTTTAGAGCATTTGACTTCTGTTGCTTTCATAGATGTTCTTCACTGTTCTTTTATGCGTTGTGTTTAAGGGACAGGCATTAGAGCCCAAACAGGATGCTTTCCAAGGCCAAGAAGCAGCAGTAATGATGGATCAGAAGGCAGGATTATATGGACAGACGTACCCAGCACAAGGGCCTCCAATGCAAGGAGGCTTTCATCTTCAAGGACAATCACCATCTTTTAACTCTATGATGAATCAGATGAACCAGCAAGGCAGTTTTCCTCTCCAAGGAATGCACCCACGAGCCAACATCATGAGACCCCGGACAAACACCCCCAAGCAACTTAGAATGCAGCTTCAGCAGAGGCTGCAGGGCCAGCAGGTAACCGGTCATGTGTTCTTCCCTCTGGCTTCTCCGTCTGTTGTTTTCAGACTGTGTTTCTCAGTGTTCTTACTACTGGTGCACTCCATCCCTGTCAACTAAAGAAATTCTTTTTGTTTTACTTCTGTCTAAGGTTTTGTTTGTACAAATGACTCCTTGTTAAGGAGTAGTTGTGTTGGAATTCGATACTTTCTATGAGAATATTCCATTTTACAAATTAAAAAGTAAAAAAATGTCAGGAAGGATTGCTCTTGGGGAAGAAAAATGTTACTTGATGACTTTGTAGTCTTAAAGGTAGATCAAAAGTTTTTTTTGAAAAAAATCCTTACTACTAATAACCAAATACTTAAACCATCTTGATTTCAGCATTTTAAATGGAACTTCTTCTTTCTAGAGCTGTCTTTTAATATTCTAAAATATGACTTCTTACCCTATTGTTTTCTTAGTCCCCAAGAAATGTTTTAAAATTTGTTTTTATAAATTGTTTATGTCTTGAGCATATTGAGTTATTAAATGTGGTGGAACCAAACCATATAAGTAGATGAATGCCTGAGTTGTTTGTTTTTTGTTTTTTGTTTTTTTTTGAGGTGGAATCTTGCTCTGTTGCCCAGGCTGACGTGCAGTGGCATGATCTTGGCTCACTGCAACCTCCACCTTCTGGGTTCAGGTGATTCTTGTGCCTCAGCCTCCTGAGTAGCTGGGGAGCCACCCAAGTCTGGCTAGTTTTTGTATTTTTAGTAGAGACAGGGTTTCACCATGTTGACCAGGCCCATCTCCTGACCTCAGGTGATCCTCCTGCCTTGGCCTCCCAAAGTGCTGGGATTACATGCGTGAGCCACCGTGTACGGCCGAATGCCTGAGTTTGGAATCCAAAGAGCCAGAGACTCTCCATTGCATAAGTATTCTTAAAAGTCAGTTTAGGTACTCAGAAAAGCTGTGTTATTGCATTCATTTTACTTTCTGCCATTTCTTTTCACTAAAAGTCATTTAGGGAAAGCTAATGGAGTTTATTCAGAATTCCTCTGATGAACTTAAAGGTATTTCCCCATGTGCCCGAATAATCCCAGAGAAAGCCTGAGTTTATAAATCTTGAGTTTCTGCTGTGTGTGTATATATATAATTTATTTATGTATTATTATTTTTTCTGATACAGGGTTTCAGGGTGGAACGCAGTGGTGCAGTCACAGCTCACTGCAGCCTCGACCTCTCAGGCTCAGGTGATCCTTCCACCTCAGCCTCCCAGGTAGCTGGGACTATAGGAGTGTGCCACCACTCTTGGCTAATTTTTTGTAGAGATAGGGTTTCTCCATGTTGCCCAGGCTGATCTCAGACTCTTGGGCTCAAGTGATCTGCCCACCTCAGCCTCTCAAAGTGCTGGGATTACAGGTGTGGAGATATTCTTTAAGCTACAAAATTGCACTTTACCTTTTTTTCCCAGTGCCAAACAGTAGCCCATCATATGCTAGCCTAAGACTTTTCAACATTGACCTTTTTGCAGTGTGAAAGTACTAGTTTAGATGTGACTTAGCCAGGTTATTGTGTTTGGAGATATCATTACCTCATTGGCTGGTGCTGAGGGTCTGGAAAGCTGTGTTGGCAGACTGACATGTTCTCCTGGCATTCTAACCAACTTGTCTCACCTCAGTTTTTGAATCAGAGCAGACAGGCACTTGAATTGAAAATGGAAAACCCTACTGCTGGTGGTGCTGCGGTGATGAGGCCTATGATGCAGCCCCAGGTGAGGATGATGAGCCTCTCCACATGCATTGCTCTGTGCTCAGGACAGGGCTTGGCCTGTGGTTGACTCTCAGTAAATATTTGTTAAACAAATGAAGGTAATTCTGAATTTCTTGTGTAAGAAAGCAGTCGTATTAAAGACTTTCAACTCTTCTATTCTTCTCTCTGGCTGGTGACTGGGAGGAATCAGAGGAGGGAGAGGTTTCTTCATTAAAACCATAGATGAGTGTTTTTTTAATTGGTTCCCGTTGTGATCAGTTGCTATACTGTGAGAACAACTATCACATGGCTTTTTAGGAATTTAAAATAATCTGTAAATGTTCCTCTGTTCCTGGATTATGAAACAACATGCACACTGGGTAAAATTCTGAAATTATAAAGAAGAAAATAAAGAATACATAATCCTGTTCTCAGTGATAGCCTCCTGTAGTAGGAGGGGATATTAAAATTCCCTTCTACTTCTAGCCAGTGGTGGAGACAGTATTGAGGGGTTTTCTTAATGTGCATGAGGCAGATGACCACACAGTAATCCTCTACTGTAGTTTGAAATATTGTTTATAATTGTTTTTTAAAAAACAACTGTGAAATGCTCGATTTTCATTGTCTTATGCCTACTTGGACGTACTGATATTTACATTTTCTTGATAATAAAACCTCTTGAAGCTGAGCTAGAATGCCCTACAGAAAGATGAAAAAAGTTTGCTTTTTGGAGATGATCCGTAGCTAGTAGAGCCCAAATCAGCTTCCTTGTTGTACTTTGGTTATGTCACCTTCTGAACCTCCAGACAGCTTCTCCTTGCCCCCTACCTCTTTCTGACAGTTTAAAGAAAGTACAAGATTTTCTAAGGTGGACCCCTGCTATCTAAGTATAACCCCATCTTTTTTTTTTTTTTTGGTTTCATGTTTCAGCCCTCCACCACCCCAACACTGAATCCTCATTTTCCTGTAGTTGTCCTTCATAGTTCAAAAAATCTGAAAAATTTGTCCTCAGATTCTACCCCTAAATGTTCTCTCACGTTGTGGAATGTTTCTGGTCATGTTAAAGCTTGACAGTGTGTCTTTTGTCTTTTAACCCCAGATAATTTTCAGGTCCTTCTTCTTCAGTTCTCCCTCCCTCCCTTCCCCTGCAATAGCCAGAAAGCTGCTGCTGCTGCTGCTTCTTTTTTTTTTTTGAGAGAGTCACTGTTGCCCAGGCTGCAGTACAGTGGCACGATCTCAGCTCACTGCAGCCTCAATTCCTTGGGTTTAACGGGTTTTCCTGCCTCAGCCTCCCGAGTAGGTGGGATTACAGGTGCTCACCACGATGGCTGGCTAGTTTTCGTATTTTTAGTGTAGACAGGGTTTCACCATTTTGGCCAGGCTGGTCTCGAACTCCTGACCTCAAGTGATCCCCCTGCCTTGGCCTCCCAAAGTGCTGGGATTACAGGCGTGAGCCACTGCACCAGGTCCGAAAGCTTTTATGTAAAAAATTGTATGTTTTGGCCGGTGTAGTGGCTCACACTTGTAATTTAAGCACTTTGGGAGGCTGAGGCAGGTGGATCACCTGAGGTTAGGAGTTTGAGACCAGCTTGCCTAACATGGTGAAGCACCACCTCTACTAAAAATACAAAAATTAGCTGGAGTGGTGGTGCATGCCTGTAATCCCAGCTACTTGGGAGGCTGAGGCAGGAGACTCGCTTGAACCTGGGAGGTGAAGGTTGCAGTGAGCCAAGATTGTGCCACTGCACTCCAGCCTGGGCGACAGCTGGTGTATTGTGGGGGTACTATATGTATGCAACTGGCAGGTTCTTGCTATATATATGTAATTGCACTCTTTCTTGGGTATTAGCAGGGTTTTCTTAATGCTCAAATGGTTGCCCAACGCAGCAGAGAGCTGCTAAGTCATCACTTCCGACAACAGAGGGTGGCTATGATGATGCAGCAGCAGCAACAGCAACAGCAGCAGCAGCAGCAGCAGCAGCAGCAGCAGCAGCAGCAGCAACAGCAGCAGCAGCAGCAGCAGCAGCAGCAAACCCAGGCCTTCAGCCCACCTCCTAATGTGACTGCTTCCCCCAGCATGGATGGGCTTTTGGCGGGACCTACAATGCCACAAGCTCCACCGCAGCAGTTTCCATATCAACCAAATTATGGTAAATCTGACAGTGTAAATATGCCTTCTCCAAGTTAACATTACTAAGGACATAAGCTTCACTACATTTGTTGCACATGAAAGACAAAAAATACGATTCACTCCCTCTTTACTTCACAAGGAAAACAAAGTTAATTTAAACTATTGGAAAACAAAAATGCTGCAGCACACAGGTAATTAAGACAGGTGTATCCTGTCATAGTCGAGTATTTTTTTTCAGGTTTTTTTTTTTTTTTTCAGTCCCACTCATTTAGAGTCCCCAAACTCTTAATTTGGAAGAAACACTGCAAAGTTGTCCCCTTGCCCCTTCATATATGTTCCAGTATAGTAGAACTCTCTAATCTATGAATGCTTGGTCAAGTCAGTGAGAGGAATGCACTTTGTGGACTTTTACATTGATTTTCTAGGTGACTTGGATTTATTATTATTTTTTTGAGATAGGGTCTTGTTCTGTCACCCAGGCTGGAGTGCAGTGGTGCGATCTTGGCTCACTGCAACCTCCGCCCCCCAGGTTCAAGTGATTCTCCTGCCTCATGCTCCCGAGTAGCTGGGACTACAGGTGTATCACACCACCCCTGGCTATTTTTTGTTTGAATTTTTAATAGAGACAGGGTTTCACCATGTTAGCCAGGATGGTCTCAAGCTCTTGACCTCATGATCTGCCTGCCTCGGCCTCCCAAAGTGTTGGGATTACAGGCGTGAGCCACCGCGCCCAGCCCTGGATTTATTATTAATTACAGTGATGCAGATACCTCTTCAGTTCAGCCTTTGAGAGGTTCCAGGAACATGGTGGGGATAAAGGTGACTACTGGGGAGCCCTGTCATCTGAGGATTGTAACTCCCCTGCCCTTTAAAGAGGGATGGAGTGATGTCAGTTCATACGGAGTCTGTTTTCTGCAGAAAGCCCACTGAAGCAACTGTGACCTTTCAGTGATCCAGATGGTGCTCCTTTCTGTAGTAAGCCTGTTACTCTAGTTGTCATCTTGGCGAGAATCTAGAATACCTGGGGGCAGCATTTTTTTTTTTTTTTTTTTGGCGGAGTCTTGCTCTGTCGACCGGACTGGAGTGCAGTGGCCTGATCTCAGCTCACTGCAAGCTCCGCCTCCCGGGTTTACGCCATTCTCCTGCCTCAGCCTCCCGAGTAGCTGGGACTACAGGTGCCCGCCACCTCGCCCGGCTAGTTTTTTTTGTATTTTTAGTAGAGACGGGGTTTCACCGTGTTAGCCAGGATGGTCTCGATCTCCTGACCTCATGATCCGCCCATCTCGGCCTCCCAAAGTGCTGGGATTACAGGCTTGAGCCACCGCGCCCAGCCCGGGGCAGCATCTTATAGTACTCTGTATCTTATACTTATATATAGCACTCTGTATCTCATACTTATCACTTCCCTCCACCCTCCCCCGCTTTAAAAAAAAAAAACATAAAACTACTACAGAAATCTGATATTCTAAGGAGAAGGCATTTGGGCATTTTTATTTCTTCTGTTTTATTTTTGTAAGGAATGGGACAACAACCAGATCCAGCCTTTGGTCGAGTGTCTAGTCCTCCTGGTGCAATGATATCGTCAAGAATGGGTCCCTCCCAGAATCCCATGATGCAACACCCCCAGGCTGCATCCATCTATCAGTCCTCAGAAATGAAGGGCTGGCCATCAGGAAATTTGGCCAGGAACAGGTAAAGAACAGTGACTTCTAAAGTCAGTCACATCTTAGTCCCAGAAGTCCAAGAACTTACTGTAATTTTCAGTCATGACTTTTTGTATGGAGAGATTGAAAGGACTGGGTTCATATTAGAAGGTGTGTTATTTGGCTTGTCCATTTTGAGAGTTCTTCAAGCATGCACGTTATCTATTAGGGTATCTAGTACAGAAAGCTGTGAAAAATGGATCACAGGCTGTCAGGGAGTTTTCTCTTTGACATTCCCAGCTTAAGTATAGCAATATTTGACACAATTGTAGTCGTTTCTGTGCGCATGCCCTTTGTCGCTAAAGTGACTTCCAGAGGTAATATTACCGTTTCTTTACTTACAGCTCCTTTTCCCAGCAGCAGTTTGCCCACCAGGGGAATCCTGCAGTGTACAGTATGGTGCACATGAATGGCAGCAGTGGTCACATGGGACAGATGAACATGAACCCCATGCCCATGTCTGGCATGCCTATGGGCCCTGATCAGGTATGAAATCGATTCCTTACCTTTTTCAAAAAAGTTTTTCTTGTTCTCTGGATAGAACTAAAGCCTCAGCTATAATCAGAATGTCCTAGGTATATTTTAACTTGAATGTATAACTTAAAAGATAGTAATTGAAAAAACTTGGTTCGAAGGCATTGGGCCACTGGATACTTTGGTAAGCCAAGCTGCATTGTAAGATGGGATCTCAGGAATCGGAATCAGTCAGCCAGAGCTGCACTGTAAGCCATGAATGTGGGCTTGGGTTTTTTTGGTTGTGTAAAGCATGTGTTTTACTCAGTTTTTCTGGTTGCTAACAGAAATACTGCTGACATCTCTGCACCAGGACCTCTTAAGGAAACCACTGTACAAATGACACTGCACTAGGATTATTGGGAAGGAATCATTGTTCCAGGCATCTATCTTTGAAGAAAGGACCAGCTTTGAGCTCCGTCAAGGGTATTTTAAGTGATGTCATTTGAGCAGGACTGGATTTTAAGCTGAAGGGCAGTATCTACCTGTTTTTTTCCTCCCCTCCTCCTGCTGTGTATCATGGCGTTCAAAACAGAAATATTTTTTGGCATTCCACCTCCTAGGGATATAATTCTGGAGATATGGCGTGCTACTGATCATAAAACTTGTGTGTCACTTTTTTCTGCCTTGCTAGCCAAAGTCTCTTAAATACACATAGGTGGGCCAGAGAACATTGGACGAATCAAGAGAGATTAGAACATCTGGTTTCTCTAGTTGCAGTATTGGACAAAGAGCATAGTCCCAGCCCTCAGGTGTTTTTGTCACTACCAAGTAGTTCTGTGTTGACCCCTCTGTCCAGTGGAATTGGTGATTCTGAATTGTCCTTTACTGATGGTGTTGAGTTGCTCTGTCCCTATTATTTGTCCTAGGTTTTCTCCTAATGAAGGTTTTCATTTGATGTTCATGTCCTGTAATACTTCACCTCCAGGAACTGTCATGGATGTCCAAATGGCTTTGCAGAAGGGAAATGAGATGACAGTATTTAATTGCAGCAGTAGCAAACTTTTCACATGCTAATGTGCAGCTGAGTGCACTTTATTTAAAAAGTAATGGATAAATGCAATATTCTTGAGGTCTTGAGGGAATAGCAAAACACATTCCTGGTTTTTGCCTACACTTACGTGTTGGACAAGAACTATGATTTTTTTTTTTTTTTTTTAAAGTACTGGTGTCACCCTTTGCCTATATGGTAGAGCAATAATGCTTTTTGAAAATAAACTTCTGAAAACCCAAGGCCAGGTACTGCATTCTGAATCAGAATCTCGCAGTGTTTCTGTGAATAGACTTTTTTGTAAATACGACCTTTAAGATATTGTATTATGTAAAATATGTATATACCTTTTTTTGTAGGTCACAACAACTCATTTTTACAGAGTTTGTGAAGCTAAATATTTAACATTGTTGATTTCAGTAAGCTGTGTGTGGAGAGGCTACCAGTGGAAGAGACATCCCTTGACTTCCGTGGCCTGCGGAGGGGGTAGTGCTCCACAGCTTTTCCTTCCCCACCCCCCAGCCTTAGATGCCTCGCTCTTCAATCTCTTAATCTAAATGCTTTTTAAAGAGATTACTTGTTTAGATGTAGGCATTTTAATTTTTTAAAAATTCCTCTACCAGAACTAAGCACTTTGTTAATTTGGGGGGAAAGAATAGATATGGGGAAATAAACTTAAAAAAAAATCAGGAATTTAAAAAAAACGAGCAATTTGATTGAAGAGAATCTTTTGGATTTTAAGCAGTTCGAAATAATAGCAATTCATGGGTTTTGTGTGTGTGTGTGTGTGTGTGTGTGTGTGTATGTTCAATTATGTTACCTTTTCATCCCCTTTAGGAGCGTTTTCAGATTTTGGTTGCTAAGACCCGAATCCCACATTGAGATCTCGAGTAGAATCCTTGGTGTGGTTTCTGGTGTCTGCTCAGCTGTCCCCTCATTATACTAATGTGATGCTTTCATTATGTCCCTGTGGATAGAATAGTGTCACTGTTACTTCTTAAGGAACTCAGTACCCAGCACAGCCAGTTTGACTGTGATTCAGAGCCGCAGTCTAACTGAGCACCTTTGAAACCCCTCCCTCTTCTGCCCCCTGCCACTTTCTGCTGTTGCCTCTCTTTGACACCTGTTTCAGTCAGTTGGGAGGAAGGGAAACATGAAGTTTAATTCCCTTTATCTGGGTTACTTCATTTGGTTCAGATAGTTGAAGGAATTGGGTTTCTGAATGTCTGTGAATTTCAGAGGTCTCTGCTAGCCTTGGTGTCATTTTCTAGCAATAACTGAGAGCCAGTTAATTTTAAGAATTTCACACAATCTTTCTAGATGTCTCTGAAGGTAAGATCATTTAATATCTTTGATATGCTTACAAGTGAATCCTGATTACTTCCAGATCCACCACTAGAGTGGATCTTATTTTCAAAGCAGTATAGACAATTATGAGTTTGCCCTCTTCCCCCCACCAACTTCAAAATATATCTTAAGATTGTAAATCTGAAAACTTCCATTGTAGTGGCCTGTGCTTTTCAGATAGCATACTCTCCTGTTTGGAGACAGAGGTACAAGCAAGTCAGTCTGTCTCTGTGTTTTTCAGCTCAATTGTGTCTGAACCTTCTTTAAGTGATGTGTGTGGGGAGAAACAGAATGGTGCTCTTACCTTTCTTGACTTTAAAAAATTATTTAAAAAAATAATAAATTTTTTTGCAATCCTTTCCTCAGACCTGGCTGCAGGCTAACTGGAAGGCAGCACTCCCTTTTTTATATGGTAGAAAAATGAAGTTTATTATAAGTTTTTATATCTTCTACTTGTTCATTTGGTGCAAACTCAAGATTTTGATTTTCTTTTAATAGGTGCAGTCTTTGAGATAATTTGTTTTTACCTGTATTGCCCTTTATCTTTTTTAGATAATTCTTTGTACTCCTGCTGTCTACCTCTCCTCACACCCCAGCACCCCCCATTTTTTCAAACCTTGGTATCTGTTGGGTGAACAGTATAATCTTTTCATCTGCTTTTAGAATGTGGGATATTTCCAGTACCTACTTTTTTTTTTTTGCTGAATCCAAAGATATATAAATAAAATATATATATTTTATAAAGATTAGAATGATATAAAGGAGATACATGTTTCTTCCTTTAAAAAATAAATGGAAGTTACATTGTTAATGTTCATATTATGATGCCACTTTTCTAAACTGCATCTGGATTGAAAGGTGTAAATATCAATAACAGTGCTACTTAGTTATCAGTATTTAATATCTGAGGTGAGTTGGGGGTATCTATATTAGGGGTAGGGTATTACAGAAGATAATTGGCTTGATGTCCTAGAAGTTCTTTGATCCAGAGGTAGGTGCAGCTGAAAGTAAACAGAATGGATTGCCAGTTACATGTATGCCTGTTTTTATTTGCAGAAGCTGTGAGTTTTGTTCACAATTAGGTTCATAGGAGCAAAACCTCAAGGATTGATTTAATCAGAGGAACAAGAATTGTTTTCAACTCCAAGGGCACACTGTTAGTAACCGAGCAGGTGTTTTCTCTCTTCCTTTCTAATATATGGAATTTTGAAGAATGAAATATGAGAGCAATATTTAAATTCTCAGGAATTGACTTACACTCTTGAGAATGAATTCAGTTTCAATCAAGTTTACATTGTGTTGCTTTAAAAAAAAAATAGAAATTATTCTTTATCCTGCAAAGAATCGAAACCACATGAAATGACTTATGGGGGATGGCGAGCTGTGACTGCTTTGCTGACCATTTTGGATGTCATTGTAAATAAAGGTTTCTATTTAAAATTGGAGCCTGAAGAGTTTTGTTTTGTTTTTTAATCCCTGTTGGATTAAGGGTAAAGAAGATTAAGGAAGTCTATTTCAAATAATGGTAACAGTTTCTGAAGTCAAAAAATGCCACTAGGGAGTTGCTAGGGAGCCTTGGCCTGCTGGAGGCATTGAAACAAATGTGGGTGCTTTAGGGATTATCTCTGTCATCTGTTAAATGAGAAATGGGTTGGATTGGTGATAGCTGAAATCTGTCAACTACTTATATCAGGTTAGATTACCTGATATACAAAGAAGGGTTGGCCAAGGTGAATTTCTTTGCAATTGACTAATAAATACTTTTAAAAAATGAAGTAGCAAAGCTGGTATACTATGAGACTTACCTGTAGTCCCTTGAAGTATGGTAGACGTTAGTCAATCTACAACCATCTACTCCCCTTTTAAGAAAATCTTCTAAACCCAAAGGCATTTTCTTCCAAAAAGATGTTGACTGGTAGTATCTTGAATACTTTAAAGGTAGTATCTTGAATAGTTTAAAAAAAACAACAGACACACCAAAAAACTCCCAAGAAATGGCCTTTTACAAAATGTCAAAGGTTTCTTCATACCAACTGCTGGTCATTGGCTGGGGTTTTGAACACTGTATGACAATACTTACACTACAAAATTTTTTTTACAAATACAGTTTCATCAAAACTTGGGACATACATCAACTTCTTTTCAGTACCTTAAAAAAAAAAACATCAGTTCTGGGATATAACAAAGAAATACTAGGAGAAACGGTATCTGGACAGGAACAGAAATGTCCACAACTGCGAGGGATTTTCTTTTACACTGGCCACAGAGCGTTTATTGACACCACCACTCCTGAAAATTGGGATTTCTTATTAGGTTCCCCTAAAAGTTCCCATGTTGGTTACATGTAAATAGTCACATATATACAGTGAAGACAGTTTCTTCAGAGGCAACCAGGGTTTATAGTGCTAGGTAAATGTCATCTCTCTTGTGCTACTGACTCAGTCAAACTCTCTGCACTGTTTTCAGCGTCTCCACGTTGCCTCTGTCCTGCTTCTTAGTTCCTTCTTTGTGACAAACCGAAAGAATAAGAGGATTTAGAACAGGACTGCTTTTCCCCTATGATTTAAAAATTCCAATGACTTTCGCCCTTGGGGGAAATTTCCAAGGAAATCTCAAAG
The DNA here is from genome assembly GCF_000951035.1 of Colobus angolensis palliatus. NCBI lineage: Eukaryota > Metazoa > Chordata > Mammalia > Primates > Cercopithecidae > Colobus > Colobus angolensis. The sequence continues at coordinate 5,798,897 of NW_012121820.1, read as the reverse complement.
GAAATCTCACTCACTCTCTTCGTTTTCCTTTGTGAGCTTCTGGGGAGGGTTAGTGGTGACTTTTTGATACGAAAAAAATGCATTTTGTGCAGCTGGTGAGGTATAATCCAAAGCAAAGGCAGGGGCAAAAATGGACTTCTTGAAGTTCTCTCTGCTCCTGCTGGTTATCCTCCAGAATCTGCCGTGTTGACTGAGAGTGAGTGCTTGCTTTCTCAGGCCTCCTGGCCAGTAGCATAGATCTGCTGGAAATCACCCACATGGTTTTTTGTTGCCTGTGCAGCCAGGTGATGACTCTGTATGTTTTTGAAGGCCCACCTCTGTTGTTTCTTAACCTTCCCAGCCTTCCCACAGTTGTCCCCTAAAGAATGAAACAAACTCATCTTAGCATTTAGCTATCACGGTCTTTATCATGACTTCCTAATCAGTCCTATAGCTGAGGAAGCTTTGCTTCAAGGCTGCTGAGAATGACTATTTCTAGGTTACTTAGAAAGGGATTGCTACCACCTAGTCACCTCAATTTTTAGTTGTTTACTTATACACTCAATGCCTGGCAAGGATGGCATTTAAGGATTGGGATAGAATAGTGGCTAAGGAGATTGTGATATGCAAAGATTCTGTACCTTAATTCTAGAAGCACCAAAGGAAGGCTTAGGTGGCCTGTTACTAATGTCCTATTAAAGCCACACAGGTTTACATGCATATAAAGGAATAAATGAGTAGACCAGAGGTTGCAAATGGCAGCTCACCAAGGAGGGTAGTTTGCCCACATGGTTAATTTAATGTCAAATGAGATGATAATGATAAAGAATTCTCACACATACCTGCATTTTTGGATTTAGTCAGTGAATTAGAAAATCTGGCAAACCTCAGCCCATTCCTGCGGGGAGCAAACTGGCCTGCTCCCTTTAATATAGAGGTGAACTTTCCAGGTTGCCAGTCTCAGTCCCTGCCAGCCTCCAGTGGCACTGGAGTGAGAGTCTGTAGCTGTAGCATGGGCTTTTTGGAAACCATTTAATGAGGCCATCCTACTGCTGATGTTGTATACCAGTTAGCACTTTTGCAGCCATAGCCTTCAAGATGCCTGGCAGTTTGTAATATTTAAATGCTTCTCAACCTCTAAGTAATAGCTCAAGTTTACCAAGCAGAGATTATAGCGAGAACAGCAGTGTACTGGACAAGTCATTAATGTAAAACACGAAATGGATTCAAGTGTTTTCTTAGGGAAAGATGTGCATTAGTACTTCCCCGCCACCCTCATTATGAGAACAAATGAAGGGTGGTATGTAAGACATGGCATGCAAATAGAATAGCATTGGCAAAATGAAGCAGTCAGAACCAGATCTCTATTTGTAAGCTGGTTCCTCAACTCACAGTGATTTGGAAGAAGGTCTCTTCATTTCTGGCCACTTTCGACGCTGAAACTGCCTAAGTTTTCAAGTGTCAAAAGGAGAATGAATGTTAACCATCACCAAGAAAGAAAAAGTCCCCAAAGAACTATACAAAGAAGGTCTCCTAGGTGACAGCTATCTTTGGTGGGTGATCCTGGTCTCGGGCAGACCAGAGGAAGGGCAGTGTCTCAACATAACAGGTGCAGACTCACAGAGATGAGACTGAAGGATGGGCCAAGATAGGAGAACTTTGTTTAGGCTTTAATAATAAAACGAAATACCTGTATTGCTCATAGCTTCCTCCATCTTTAAGTCCTAAATGAAGGAGAAATAATAAAACAGGAGCAGATAGTTTAGGCAAAGCAACCCCAACACACCAGAAAACCATCATATGCTTTTTTGTCACAATCCCATGATGCTGAGTGTTCCCTATTCAAGAGTAGACGGAATTATGAGGGGAACCTGCCCTAAGTCTCCTAGGTAGCCTTGTAGATTGCCTAGAATCCAGAGTCACCATGATCAGTTTCTGGACCCTGATGGCTTCATTCAGCACTGACCTTAGTCATGGTGAGGGAGGTAGATGCGGGCCTGAACATCTGTGCTCCAGAGGACAGAAAGCCAAGAGCCCTGACCAAGTGCAGGAGGGAGTAATAGCTCAAGTTTACCAAGCACAGATTATAGCAAGAACAGCAGTGTACTGGACAAGGCATTAATGTAAAACACGAAATGGATTCAAGTGTTTTCTTAGGGAAAGATGTGCATTGGTACTTCCCCGCCAGCCTCATTATGAGAACAAATGAAGGGTGGTGTGGGCTCTGGGGAAGTTTTCCTGAGGACGTGGCAGGATCGAGTGAGTGCGTGGGCTCTGGGGTCAGCCCACCTTGTTCACTTTACTCCTCCATAGAATGAGGATAAGAAGATTCACCTCAAAAGCTTATCAGCTAACACATGTAAAACGCTCAGCACACAGCCTGGCACAGTGACTAATAATGTCATTGCACTTTGATCACAAGAGTAGCAGCGCTTGAGTGGCAGAGGTTAGGAAGCCACTAGTGAAAATTCCGATCATATCAGGCTCCTCACCAGGAAGTATTAGTGCAACATCTTCTGTAAACACAGCAGCTCTCCCCTCTTCATAACTAGAGCTGACTGTGGCACCTGAATTCTTCCTCCTAGGCTGTGTAGCCATGTTCCTGACATGAACTCCAGGCGTCCTCCTAGACACAGTCCCTTCCCCAAGGGACTTCAAATACCAAAGGTTTTAGGCCACTCTCTCTCACTAGTAAGTGAACTTCATTTCTCTTTTAATTTTTTTTTTTTTTTACTTTTATTTTTAGAGATGGGGCGACAGCTCTGTCTCCCAGGCTGGAGTGCAGTGGCGCTATCATAGCTCACTGCAACCTTGACCGCCTGGACTCAAGTATCCTCCCACCTCAGCCTCGCAAAGCCCTGGAATCATAGGCATGAGCCACCATGCCTGGTCAGCTTTTTTCATCTTAAAATTTCTATCTAGTTGGCATTCTAAATTTAAAACTGCAGATTTTGTCCTGTCCCAAACAAAACTCAGGATTTACCTGGGACTCCTAATCCTGCACCTCCCATCACCATATTCTACTGGGGGCTTCACCACCTGAATTTGAAATCCATCATCTTCACTGCTCCCACCTCTAGTCCAAGCCACCATCATTTCTCCCTGGATAACTGTGCCATCTTCGCTGTTTGCTCCCATAAAGTCCCATTCTCCACCTAGCAATGTCAGTGCCCAGGTTAAAACCCTCCATTGGCTTCCTGATACACCTCAAATGAAATCTAAACTCTACCATGGCCTCTCACAGGGTAGCCTGATGCCCTCCTGCCCCTCTCCACTGGCCTCAGTTGTGCTGGCTGTACCACCTAAGCTGCTTTCTGCTCCTCACACTTCAAGTTTCCTGGAACGCCAGCCCTCCAAGTTTTCTCAGTGGTCGATTGCGTCCTGCTCTTCAGGACTCAGTTCAGGTCTGACCCTGGTTTTCTTAAGTGGTGCCTTTCCCCAGTCACATTGGATTCTACCATCCAGTTTTACTCTTTCCAGACAAGCGAGAGGCCTCCCGCCGTGGACTGCTCTTAGGACAACACCGGCTCCACACAAGTCAGCCAGGATGGGGTCATCTTTAGTCAACATGGTTTCAGGTCTAAGTTCTCAGGAAATGTTTGTTGAATGCATGAGTGAACAAAAGGGAGGAAATGAAACGAGAGGGAATTCCATGTGTTTCCTGGACGGCTGATGCAGGTGTTCCTCTCTCAGGAAGCACAGCTTGTCAAAGGCCATCTGCCTGCTATGGACAGGGGCTCCCATGACTCGTCCGGAACTGCATCACCTCCCAAAGCCTGGTGATTTCGGGCTCATTCTTGGGGTAGACACCACCTCCTGAGTCCCTTCCTTTGGTTACCCTGCTCTCCAAAGGCCCCATGTTGGGGTGCCTACTCACCCAGGTCCATGTTTCGAGTCCGGGGGTTACACTGCTTGTAACCCTTGCAGCTCCTCAGCTCCATGAGCTGTACATGTAGCTGGTTGAGGACATCCCTGTCCAGTGTGTTCACTGCGTTCATCAGCTAGTTGCAAAAAGGGTAGTCTGTCAACAAGGTAAGCACAGGGACTCTCCCCGTGCCCTTCCTCTACCAACCAGGGGACACATTTCAGGCAGGTGGCAGGTGGAAGGTGCTAGGGGCTGGTGACCTGCCTACTCCAACTTCTGGAAGAGCCAGCATTTGGAAGAGTTTGCCTTCGAGTCCCACCAGTTCTCTCTTAATGAGAATGAAAACTCAGGAGAATAAAAACCATGTCTGTGTATTTCATGTTGGAGTTCTGCAGCCACTAGTCAGGAAACTTCCCAAGCTCGGAAAGAAGGCCTTCCAAGTCTCGGTTTTATCAGCAGCCTTCATTCAGATTTGCAATCCTCCTGATTGCAAAGCAGCCATTTGATGAAAGGATGGGTGGGTGACCTGGGTTCTTGTGCAGTCTGGGAGCTGCCGGTGACGGACTTAACCTACCCCTTTGGTAAAGTATGAGGGTGAACCTATCTAAGGAGAAAGACTGGACACCTATACAGTAATTAAAGCATTTGTGCTGCTGACATTTAAACATCAGATATCATTTAAAAAATTATTTCAGGCTTTTCTTGAAAGGTCAAAGCCTGAGCAATACCAAGGCCACAGGACAGGAAAGCTCTAGTGCTGGAGCTCAGCAGTGACTGTCTCTGTACAAGTCATGTACATGTACATGTTCCGATGACCAGACATGTCACTGCTCCTTCTGGTCTTGTGTGGTCCTGAGCCACTTCAGTCGTGTGTGTATTTAGACGGCTTACTGTACGGAAGCACTTAGCAGAGTGCTTGGTGCAGTGTGTTACTGTTACATTAGCCGCGTGGTCCGTGCAGGCCCTGCAGTGGGTAATATCTGGCTTGATCCTACAGCTTGACAGTTTTAGGAGTCTTCACAAGTTCCGGCAAAGCCTGGTTGAATGCTGCATGTTAAGTTAGAGGGAAGAAGCCACATATATTACACAGGCAGGGTGATGGAGGCAAAACGCAGGGTGATGGAGGCCAAAAAGGCTGATTGAACACGGAATCCCCCAATCTCAGCGGCTTCACAACTTAACTCCCAGTGGCTCAGGGACTCAGTGGGACTTGGAAAATTTGTCATGACTTCCCTGAGGTTGGGGGGGCCTACCTGGCAGCACTGGGGTACCCCATACCCCCATCTCTCTAGCTTGGGTTGTCTGTACCTGGTAGGGGTCTGTGTTGAGATCAAAGTATTCTAGGAAGCCAGTTGCAAATTCACAGAAGAGGAAATTGTGAGTCTCGTTGATGGTCCTCATGCACCAGTACGTGTTATTGTTGGCGCTGGTGCAGGCACAGAAAGGCCCCACTGGCAAGGAAGAGAAAGCATGTCCTGAGTGCCTGCGGGAGGAAGCCCCATCTGCCAACAGTGATTCCTGTCACGGACAGCCCCCGAAACCAGTTCATCAAATGCCAAGAGGCTGTGGACCCCTGGTGTCGGGGACCCCCTTTCTGAGAGAGGTCTGAGTCACTTAAGTGGAGAAGTTTCTTGGCCCCCCCGGGCCCCAGCCTGTCCACCTCTGCCCTGGGCTTGCTCACGTGTCCAGAAAGGCGCCGTCTGCCAGTGCTGGTTGTCGTGGGTGAAGCACGTGAGGCCTGGCATGCTGCACGTGTCGTTGTTCTGCAGGCGCTTGAGCAGCTTGCGGAGTTTCTTCTTGCGCTTCTGCTCCCGCAACAGCCATACCTTGTCCTTCTCTTGCAGACCCTTCCTATGGGCGCAGAGGGCCACACACGCCTTGGGCCTCTGAGGGATCACTGACCCCGTGTCTCTGCTCTTCCTGTCCACCTAGGGGCTGGGCTGAGGCTTCTCCAACAGCCATGGGCATAGCAATTCAGGGTCCCAAGTCCCAGTGCTGATCCAAGGCAGAGCCGGGACCAGAACCTGGATCTTCTGTCATTCTACTTTAACTCCCAAGGGGGCACAGAGCTGGGGACAGAACCAGGCAGCGACTGGGACTCCTGTTGGCATCCCTTTCCCCTCCTTCCTGTGTCCTGCCCTGCTTGGTGGAGTTGCGGCAACCCCATTTACAGTGTTGATTGGGAAATAAGGCCTCTTCGAGGGCCACCGTGGACTTCCCAGGGAAGGGCCTGGACTTCTTTCCTTTTCTTCTGTGTTTTAGCTTAAGGGAGGGCCACCTCCTCATGCAGGCCTCTGCATCTCTTCCCCAGGACCTCAAGCTGCCCTTACCTGAAAGGATGCAGACTGGAGCCTTTGTGCTTGAGGCGGCCTTTGTGCTGGGTGTGGTAGCTGTAACAGACCCCCCCAGCCCCAGGCTTCAGGAGCGGCTCAGAAGGCTCCGCTGGCAGGTGCCAACTGTGGTTTCTGGGACTCCCGTGTGTTGCTGCTGCCCCCCTCCCCTGTTCCTCCTTCTGGGATGGTGGTGGGGAGGGTATAACCCTATCCCCAGGGCAGCAGCTACCTGCCTGGGTGGCTTCATTCTCCAGGCATGAGCCAGGACTCTTCCTGGGATTTTGCTAGACTTCAGAAGGTCGGGTTAGTTCTAATTTAGCCACGACTAGAAACTGGGCCTGGCTTTAGGTGCGTCAGCCTCGGCATCCTTTTTCCTTTCCTTTTGTGATGGTTAATTGTACACGTCAAAGCCTCAGCATCTTGAGGTTGGTTCCCTCACCGCCCTGCCTACTCACAGTTGGTCGGGGTCAACACAGGGGAGCCTGTGTTTTGCAAGACTTTCTGGAAACACAGCAGGGCTTCTACAGCTGTGCTGTCTAGTACAGGAGCGACTGGCCACAGGTAGCTACTTCAGTTTGAATTAAGCAAAATAAAAAATTCGGCTCCTTAGTGACACCAGCCACAACTTCAAGTGTGCACCAGCCACGCGTGGCATAGTGCAGACATAGCCCGTTTCCATCAGCACAGAATGTTCTACTGGACACAGCTGTTCTAGAGTTCCGTCCTTTGGGCCAGGGGATCCCTGAGCCGGGAACATGGACCTCAAACCACGTGGGGGATTTCTGAAAGGGCAATCGGCAGAGGCACTTTTCCAGCCTGGAGCTGGCTCTGCACAGCCAGCACGGGTCTCTTGCCAGCAGTAGTGGAATCTGGGCGCCAGCCTGGCTGAGGAACGGTTCCGTGTGCCACATTGGCTGACAATAGGGATGTAAATTATGTATTTTTTTTTTTTTTTTAATGCCATGAGGTGAGAAGATTAAAAAAGAAAAAAAAAAAAAATGAAAGGGGTCAATCACGAGAGGGGATGAACTGAACTGTCCTGTAGGAGGGTGGGGTCTTAGGTCCCTTTGCTACTGCCTCACCTGATTTTGTGACAGTCACATTCTTCTGGCCGCTTTTTCTTCAGGTGACCTCGGACTTCCCTCAGGTTCTTAATTTTGTTCTGTAGGGTTTCAATCTGAGGGAGGGGCAGGAGAGGAGGCCTTGAAACCTTCACGGCTGGACAAGAAAGGCTTGGCCTGGTGACCGCCCCCACGCTGCCGTGTCTGCTCAGCAGCAGCAGCCTGCCCTGCCCGGGCCCCAGGGCCAGCATGTTTGGGTGGGGAGGACTCGTTCCGCCTGCCGAAGGAAGCCCACCTTCCCCTCCGGCCAGCCCTTGCAAGGGAACTGAGTCATTTTCCTGGCCTGGCCTGCGGAGGAACCTGCTGAGCCCCCTGAGGGTGGCTCCAGTGTCTCCCCTGGGCTTGATGAAAGGCCTCATCGTAGCGTAGACTTCTTGTAAGTCAAAAAGGGGACAACGTGGCTAAGCCATCCTCCCTCAGACAGATTTGGGACTGACGCCTATCCCTGGGTTGAGGAGTCTGTGGGGACCTCACTTCACCTCTCCAGCCTCTTCCCTGGGTCTGGCCTCACTGCCCTCCCAGCGTGAGCCGGGGGTCCTGCCAGGCCCATGGTGGCTGACAGCACGCTCCTCTCCCGCTCTCCACTCACCTCGTGGTCGATGTGCAGCTTGTGGTCCTTCCAGGCCTGCAGGGACTTGTACAGGTCCAGGTCACACTGGACTGTATCGTTCTCTAGGATGTAGCACCTGCTTGAGAGAAGGGATCACGTGTGGCTCAGAGGAGGTGGAGGGGGACCAGCCCAGGGGCTCAAGAGGTGTGGGGAGCCCCTGCCGAGGTCTATCTATCCTGTCCCCTTCACCCTCGACTTCCACCTGGACACTCACCGATGTGTCACTTTAATGGGGTTGGCAGCTGAGTAGTCGGGAAGGCCTCCGGTGCCACTGAAGTCCCCACCATCCTTGTCATCTTGGTCCTCAGGGGCCCTTGGCCAGTGCCGCTTGGTGAGGTTTCGGGGCTGGGCGGCATCATCCAGGCCTACGTGGTATACCCTGCCGTCCACCTCGATGGCCACTGAGCGGATGGAGCGATTGCGGGCGTAGCTGGCCTTGTACTCTGTGGGCATCAGAGGGGTGGCGGAGTTAGGGAGGCGGGAAAGGCTGGCCAGGCTCCCTGGGCAGTGGGTCCTTCATTAAGATAGTGCCGGGCTTCCAAGCATGAGGCTCAGCTTTGCCTGTGACCTGAGGGGCTGTGAAATCTACCCGCCTGCTCGTGGATCCTGGACCGCAGGGGAGGGCCTCAAGGCGATCACGCCGGCAAAACTGAAGTCCTGGAGCCAAGAAGCCACTGGCTCTAGAGGATTTCAAGCAAGAGCTGCTTGCGGGTAAACAAATGGCGGTACATCATCTGTACAACGGAATATGCGACCAGAACCAGAAGTGAGGTTCTGATTCACGCTAGAGCGCAGACGAATGTCAAAAGCATGTTGAGTGAAAGCAGCCAGACACAAAGTGGGCTCATGTTGTTACATTCTATTTATAGGAACTACCCAGAATAGGTAAATCTATAGCGGCAGAAAGAAGACTGGTGGTTGCCAGAGGCTGGGGGAGAGGGTAGTTGAGGAGTGATTGCTTTGTGGGTACGGGGTTCCCTTTTGCGGTGATGTTTTGGAACTAGGTAGAGGTGTGCAACACTGTGAACCTACTAAATGTCTCTGCATTGTATACAACTGTAAAAATGGTAAGTTTTATGTTATCTGAACTTCACCTCAATTAAAAAGGAAAAAAGTATCATGGATATAAAAACGTTGATTTAAACAGGGAAAAAGGGGCCCTGCAGTGCCTGTCTCTGGGTAGAAATGGACGGGGACTGGGGAAGCCACTTAGCTTCTTTGAGTCCCAGGGAGCTGGAGGCTGCCCACCAGGTGGTCGGCAGGTGCTACACGCAGGTGGGCCGGCGACAAGGCCGAGAGGGGCTTTTGCATACGCCCCGACGCTGAAAACTCAGGCGTGTAGGCTGAGGTGACACCCCAGGTAGCCTGTATCTTCGATGTCTCAAAAACAAATCTGAGTTGGTGAGATTCAAGAAAAAGGGGAGGTGGTGGCGGTGATGTAGGGATCCAGATTTCCAGCTTCCGGAAAGGAGACATGTCTCATGGGCCCACAGTTCCGTATGGTCAGGACGGGCCGGGGATGGGCGGCCCCTCTGGCTGCCCACTGTCGTCCCTGTTGGCCAGAGCCCCCGTCACTCCTTTGTTTTAAAATCTCTGCCCACCTGACCCAAGTCTGGCCTCAGCACGCATGCACTGCAGTTGTCATCCTTCTCCAGATGTGCCTCATTTAAAGAGAAGGGCCTAGAGCCAGTTAGTGGCCCAGGTTTTGTTGGATCCCAAGGGACCCCAAGATGGTGACCAAGGAGGACCAGCTGGAGGCAGGTGGTGGCAGAAGGCGGTGGAAGGAGGAAGGCAAGGGCTCCCTTTCCCACATGGCCACTCTTGGGGGATGTTTTGTATCTTTCAGTTCTCAGACACCTTGCATCACAGTCACAAGGGCCGAAGGATCCTAAGGGGGGAGGGGAGGGCTCCCCTCTCCGGCAAAGCCTTGGGCCTTTCTCCTGGGCACTTCCCTCCCTCGGTTGAGTCTCCCGACACACGTACACAAAGAGCCGAGGATGCCCCCTGTGCCGAGCAGGTCCTGCCCCAAGAGGCTCAGGAAATGGACCCAGCGTTGTGTCCTCTTCACTCCTTTAGTCCCAGTCGGTTCACGAGTGAGCGGCGTTGCCTCTTCCCACCCTCCATCTCCCAGCTCTAGACAGCTCTAGACTCAGGGGTCCCTAAACCATGGCCCAAGGGCCCAGGCCAGCCTCCATCTGTCTTTGCGAATACAGTTTCACTGCATACAGCGGCTCACATTCGCTTACACCTCTGCAGTCGCAGGGCTGAGTCGCAAAGCCCAAGACCTTTACTCTCCGGCTCTTCACAGACGTGGTCTGCCAGCCCTGTGTGAATCCTCTCCTGTACTGAAGTCACGCTACCTGCTCTCCCTGTCACTCTGTGTTCGTGTCCAGAGTCCTGGAGGTCCCCTTCCTGCCACACCAACAGGGCATGGGACAGGACTTCGTAAGCCGGTGGCCAAGAGCTTTGACTCTGCAATCGGATGGCTGAGGTGCAAACCCCTGAGCACATGTGTGGCCCCGGCGATTTGGGTAACTTCTCAGGATGGTGCCTACCCTACAAGGGCTCCTTGGAGGATGGCACGAACCAGAACCAGTGAAGCATTCATGCCTGATGAGCTGCTATGGACCAGCTACTGCAGGGGGTGGGGACTCTGCCTGCAGGTGATGCCACGCAGCCCTGAAACCTCACCATTACGCCCGCTCCCTGCCTCTCCATGCCAGTGACCCCGTGTGATGTGGCTGCCCGTGCCCACTGTGCTTCTCACCACTCTTGGCCACACCAGTCACCTCTCTGTGGCTGGGACCCGCCACACTCATTGTGAGCACAGGGCCTTTGTACTTCATCTTCCTCCTCCTCAGAACACTTGCTCTCTGGCCGGTCACAAGGCCTGCTCCTTTCTGTACTTGGTCCTCATGAAATGTCCATTGAGCGCCATTCTGGAGCCGCCACCCCTCTGCCAGTCCTGCCACCGCTGTGTCTCCTTCATGCGTTTTTCACCAGGGGAAGTGGCCCTTTGTTCACTTGTTCATATCTTGTCTCATCCCTGAGGTCCAAGTCAGTGACTCTCTACGTCATCTCTAATCTCAGTGTCTGGCACAAAGTTCAAGAAATGAATGAACCCAGCCACCTGGTCTCATCCCCCGAGCCCTCATCCCCTTTTCCTGTTCCCGGGTCCCCCTTCTGCTGTGGGCCGGCCAGCTCTGCCTGACTTCCCCAGGCCGCAGCCGGGGTCCCCGTGGATCAAGGTGGGCCAGGGCTTCCCAACTTGACCACTGCAGACGCTCTGGAGCCAGATCAAACTCTGGTGGGGGCCGTCCTGTGCGTTGCAAGATGTTTAGACGCATCCATAGGCTCTGCTCACTAGATGCCAGCAGCACCCCTCCATCACACACAACTGTGACCGCCAAAAATGTCTCCAAACATTGCCAAGTGTCCCCTGGGGGACAGAAAGCCCCCAGTTCAGCCTGCTGTAGGCTGACGCTCAGAAAAGAGGGACAGAGTTGTCTTGTCGGAGACCCTGGCAGGGGGAAGAATGCTGGGCAGGAGATGGGGCTGGAGTCCCCAGATCAGCCACGTGACCCAGTCTTCCCTGTCCATCATCAGGGGGTGACCACCCCTGCCCTGCTCACAGGGCCACCGAGAGGCGCGGGTCCCGGCTCTGACATTACACTCACGTGAGGATTCTGACCAGGGCTGAGCTGACTCTTGGCTACTTTTAGATATTTTTCTTTCCTCTAAGCATTAATAGGGGGGAAAACAGCTGAATCTCTCCCTGCAAGATGTTGTGTTATTTAAAGATTATCGACTGTGCTGAATACTGAAGCAAGGAGATGCTGGCTGTGTAATCCAATCTGGAAACCAATCATCCTATTCAGCTAGAAAAGTGAATGCAGTAGTTCCTAATCAGCGGGTGAGGAAAGGTACAGCTGGGAAGCGTTGTTTGCGGCAGTGGCTGGATGGCCCAGAGGAGACGACTGCGCCTGCCGTCGGAGACATCAATCCTCAATCTCTTAATTAGTCTGTGGTACAATATCATCCATTTTTTTTTTTTTTTTTTGAGACAGAGTCTTGCTCTGTCACCCAGGCTGGAGTGAAGCAGCGTGATCTCGGTTCACTGCAACCTCCCATTCCCAGGTTCAAGCCATTCTCATGCCTCAGCCTCCTGAGTAGCAGGGACTACAGGCGCCCGCCAGCATGACTGGCTGATTTTTGTATTTTCAGTAGAGATGGGGTTTCTCCATGTTGGCCAGACTGATATGGAACTCCTGAGCTCAGGTAATCTGCCTGCCTTGGCCTCCCAAAATGCTGGGATTACAGGCATGAGCCACTGTGCCCAGTCAGGAAGGAGATTCTGACACAGGCCACCATGTGGATGAACCTGGAGAACATCACGCGAAGAGAAGTGAGCCAGCCACAGAGGGACAAATACTGTACAATTCCACTTACATGAGGCCCCTAGAGCAGTCAAGCTCATAGAGAAGAAAAGTGGTTGCTGAGAATAGGGTGGGAGAAGGGGTGAGAGTGGGGTGGGAGAGTGGGATGGGAGAACAGGGTGGGAGCGGGGTGGGAGAGCGGGGTGGGAGTGGTTGAACAGGGTGGGAGTGGGTGGGAGAACGGGATGAGAGCAGGGTGGGAGAACAGGGTGGGACAACCGGGTGGGAGAATGGGGTGGGAGATCAGGGAGGGGGAGCGGGGTGGGAGAATGGGGTGAGAGCGGGGTGGGAGAACGGGGTAGGAGAACGGCGTAACAGCGGGGTGAGAGTGGGGTGGGAGAATGGTGGGAGAACGGGGTGGAGAACGGGGCGGGAGAATGGGGAGACGACATTGAATGGGGACAGTTTTAGTTTTGCAAGATGAAAAAAGTTTGTTTAGCAGATAGGCTGCACAGTAGTGTGAATATAGTTTATACTATTGAACTGGATACTTAAAAACGGTTAAGATGATAAATTTTATGTGTATTTCACCATAATTGTTTTTAAAGCAACACCTGAAATCTATTAGACTTCGGCTGTCCCTAGGCCAGAGAAATGGGCTGTGTGGGAAGCTGCCCAGCCCTGGAGGGCACACTTCTAGCCGGCGGACCCCGACGCTTCCACGCATTTTCAGGGCACAGGCTCATTCCTGTCTCAAAGTCAGGCAGGGACCATTCTTCCCATCTGATGGTGGGAGCTGAGCCTCAGGATGGTGAAGTGGTAGCCCAGGGTGGCGGCCAGGCCTTCTGGCCGGGTCTAGAAGAGCCCCTGTCTCCACTTCGCCTGCTCCCTGGTTCTGCCTGCCTGTCCTCTCCCTGGCCCCTGCCGAGCATGAGGCATGAAGGTATAGACACTTCTTGAGCTGAGTGAGGCTTTTCCCCACTCAACTAAAGTATAGTCTATTCTTGTGCTTCAGGGTAGTTTATTTTTTACTTTTTAATTGTTTTATTTTTGAGACCGTGTCTCACTCTGTCGCCCAGGCTGGAGCACAATGGTGTGATCTCAGCTGTCGGCAACCTCCGCCTCCCGGGTTCCAGCGATTCTCCTGCCTCCCACACCATCATGCCCAACTAATTTTTTGTATTTTTAGTAGAGATGGGGTTTCACCATGTTGGCCAGGCTGGTCTTGAACTCTGGACCTCAAGTGATCTGCCCACCTCGGCCTCTCAAAGTGCTGGGATTACAGGTGTGAGTCACCGCGCCCAGCCCAGAGTAGTTCTCTAAAGTCACCACAAACACTAACTGACTGACTGAACATCGAACCATGGCTCCTGGGGGAAGCACACAGCTGGGTTCCTGCGAACCTCGGGTGCCAGCATTTTCACCAGCCAATCAATACAGAACCTTGTATGTGTGTTTCTTCCTTTTTTTTTTTCCTCTTTTGAGATGGATCTTGCTCTGTTGCCCAGGCTGGAGAGCAGTGGTGCGATCTCAGATCACTGCAGCCTCTGCCTCCCGGGTTCAAGCGATTCTCATGTCTCAGCCTCCCAAGTAGCTGGGATTACAAGCGTGAGCCACCACATCTGGCTAAGTTTTGTATTTTTAGATGGGGTTTTACCATGTTGGCCAGGCTGGTCTTGAGCTCCTGACCTCAGGTGATCCGCCCGCCTCGAACTCCCAAGGTACTGGGATTACAGGTGTGAGCCACCATGCCTGGCCTTATCTGTTTATTACTACTGCTCCCCACTAGAATTTGTGGCTTGTGAGGAGGTGTGGCTGTGTCCCCAGCCCCTAGACCACCACCTGGCAAAGTGACAGTCTCTGTGGAATTGTCTGAGTGAATGAATGGGCTCCCCAGGCACGGTCTCTCTCTCCTCCTGTCCCACTCAGCCAGATTGTGACACTTACTCTTCTTGAAGAGCTTTTTCCGGCGTCCGGCCAGGCTGAGCTTGTAGTCCCCGCTGTCACAGGTGCAGGCCTCGCTGCCCTGCCCGTAGTACTTGGGCACGAGGTTGGAGAGGGCTCTGCTGCTACCCAGTTGCATGGGGCCTTTGCACTTATGCAGCTTCAGCTTCCCCGTGGCGTCCTCCACACACTGCCACTTCTGCAAGACATGCCAGGGCCTCGGCCAGCTGCTCGTCTGCTCCCCTAAACCCACCTCTCCCCTGCCACCCCCACCCACCCTGGAGACATCCCTCTCCCTGCTTGCATCCAGCTGTTACCGAGCCCCACGTCTGCTATCTCCAAGTGCCGCTTCTCTCCACTGCCGCTGCTTGAACCTTGGGCAGAGCTACCATCATCCCCCCATGAGATGCCTCCAATAGCCCCCCACTCTCACGATTGATTGCCTGCTTCCATCTGCTCCTAAAATCCACCCACATGGCAGCTAGAGGAATCTTTTTAAAGGGCAAGTCAGATCATGTCACTCTCCTACTTAAAACCCTTCAATGGCTCCCACTGTCTTTAAGACAAGACCCAAGCTCCTCATACTAGTCTCTGAACACCCTCTGCAATCTGGCCCTGGCCTACCCGTGATCCTCCTCTCCCTCAGCCCCAGCCCTCTCTTCAGCCAGGGACTTGGCGCTCACTGCTCCTTCTGCCCAGAATGCCTTTTTCCCCAGCCCGTCCTGCTGCTGCAGCCTTCTCTTCCTTCCCGTCTCTGCTCCAGTGCAACGAGTCTCCCCTGACCACCTTCCCAGACTCAGTCAGTGCTGTGTGCAGACGTTCCATGTGTGCATTCAACTCCAGGCCTGCGCTCAGAAGCTGAATGTAGATAGAATCACCGTCCAAATCTCTCATGTTGATCCCTCTTCTCTTCCCCAGTTCCAGCCTCCTGGATCCCCTCGTGGGATTCTGCAACCACCTGTAAACTGGATTCTCTTCCCTTCCGTCCACACCTGCTCCAGCCCATTGACCCAGTGACTCTTTAGGGCCTATTCTGTGCCAAAGTGACCTTTCCAGGCCACGGATCAGATCTGTTCCCTTGTCTCTCTCCAGCACATAGCATGTGCCAAGCACTGTGTGTTAATATTAACTTGCTTACTACACCTCCCACTATCGTACGAGGCAGGTGCTGTCATTACTGTGCTGCTTCAATATGAGACACACAGAAGTAGAGAGATGCGTCCTGGGTCACACAACTGGGAGGTGCAAGAGCTGTAAGGAAAAGTGTGGAATCTGGTGCTACCATCCCCCCAACCCTCTGCTACACAGCCCACCCCCCGCCACTGCTGAAGGCCCTGCTGCCTTTCACCTGCTCATCTTGTACCCGTCCCACCCGTCTGTTCTCACCTAGAGGCTGACTCTGATTGCATTCACAGCGCCCTGCCATCCTCCCACCCCCTTCAACGCATGCAGGCCCTTCCAGCAACCTGGATTCCTTAGTGCAGAAGGAGACTGATGGGCCAGCAGCCATGGCCCTGAATGAGGCCGGCCCAGAAGGGACTGGGGGACCTGGGGAGGCTAAAGCGGGCACTGTGACTGGCTATACTCATCTGACTGTCGCCAGAGGGCAGCACAGGCCCAGAGGCCCAGGTTCTGATTTTTCAAGAAAAGCCAGGGCTCTGACTTCTGCGTGAAGCCCTGAGTTGTCCACTTGGCTCTCTCAGCCTGGAATTCTCCTTCCCCACTGCCTGCTCTCCCTTCCAACCCGACAAACGCAGCTGGGGCACGACTTGAGGGGTCGGCAAACTGCAGCCCTCTTTCTAGTCAACTCCCGCCCATGGCCTGTTTTTGTATGGCCTGCCAACCAAGAACAGTTTTTACATTGTACGTTTTTAAGAGTTGTAAAAAGCAAGAACCAAAACAAATGTGTGGCCTGCAAACCCCAAACTAGTTACTGTCTGACCTTGTGTGGAAAGTGTTTGCTGCTCCTGCACTACTCATGGAGAAGCGGTGTCCGCATGCCCTGTCCCGAGGCTCTCCTGGTGGGGGTGGTGCGTGAGCCCCGCAGGGCTGGGCCAGTGTCGGCTTGACTCTGGGTCCCTACAGCTGCTGAGAACAAAAGTCTTGCAACCTGACTACCTGGGTTCAAATCCTGGCTCCACCACTTGAAGCTGTGAGGCTGTGGGTAGGCTGTCTAAGCCCTGGGCCTCAGGTTCCCCCGTGTAGAGAACATACCTGCCAGATAGGGTGGCTGGAGGCAGAGCTCACACTCAGTGTTCCCTGTCATCATTACGAGGTGTCCAGGGCACATTTACTCCTGCCCGGGCCAGACCCTGATCTGGGCTTTAGGAATGATGACATGAATTCCAGCCGGGCCCTGCCCTTAGTGTCCCCGCGTCACCGGGAGACAGGCAGATGCACAAGAACTTGGTTCCTGGGAATGTTTGTTCAGCGAAGGACAAATGAACATCTAGCACGTGGGGTAGCACAGAAAAGGTACCCAAGGCAATGCTACGGCTGGGCGTGGGGCCCCCTAAGAGACGTCCTCGGGCCACAGGGTACAGCTTCTACACTGGGCAGGGCATTCCAGAAGCACAGCACAAGCAGAGACATGGCAACGGCACTTGGGGAGTGCGGGCTTGTGAGCAGGGCCGTTGCCTGGGATGGCAGCAAGAGGTCTGGGCCTGGGATCCCCACAGCCCCGGGGCTGGGTTGGGGGACATGGGTTGCTGCCTCCCAGCTGGCCTAGGCTATGTGCCCCAAACCACGCCCTCACACTCTCTTCCTTTGGTTTCAGTGGTCGCTCTGATTGTTTGGAAAATGCTGATACCTCCTCTTTCCTGGCCCCAGCACAGAGGTCATTTTGGCCGCCCAAGCGCTGATCTGGGTCAGGGGAGGCATGCAGAAAGAACCAGCGGGGGGACGTGACAACGTTCCCTGGCGGGGGAGCCGGGGGTGCAAAGGCTTCCTGGCCTCCTCATTTCATTTCTTTTAGCCCAGAACTAACATCAGAACCCCTTCTGGGATCTCGGTACAAAGTCAAGGCTGAACTCTCTCCAGAACGTCAGCTCTGGGAGGGCAGGAGTTTCTGTTGAGCATATTCAAGGCTGTAGCCCTGTGCCAGGACAGCGCCTGGCGAGCAGAGGTACGCATTCACGCTGTACAGCTCCTGCCTGGTGGCAGATACGGGTTAATTCTGTGACTAAGTGGGGTCTGTGGGTTTACACACACTGGGTGAGGAGGCACAGTCAGGCCTGTATGAGCCTGTACTAATTCTATGTACATTGGTAAGATGGAGTCATTCAAACGCAGTCCATCAGAAACCCATCCGCCTCCGGCCTTGGCCTTCAATACCACGGCCCTGGTTTTGCTTTTTCTCACTGGTGAACAGGCACGCAACTCCAGCCCCAGCTCAAAGTCCCAGTCTTTGACAGGCAAGACAGGGACACACCTCCGGCACCCCTTGGGCCAGCCAAGGCAGAGCTTCACCATCTCCACTGCCCTCTCCACCCTGCCTGGCTGGGGTTGCCCCTCCCCCGACCCTCCTTCTCCAAGCCTGCCTTGGCCTTCCAGCCTCAGAAAAGCCTCATTCAGGCTTTCCCCAGCATGTCAGTTTCTGCTACCTCTGAATACTTCCCGGATTATTTTCTTTTTTCTTATGTTTTTACAGACAGGGTCTTATTCTGTCACCCAAGCTGGAGTGCAGTGGCGCAATCACAGCTCACTGCAGCCTCCAACATGTGGGCTCAAGCCATTCTCCCGCCTCAGCTCTGGAGTAGCTGGGACCACAGGCATGAGCCACTGACTGTTCCTGGCCATAATTTCCTTAATATTTCTCTTGCAACCAATTCACTTTTTAAAAACTTACATATATTTATTTTAAAAAGCCATGTCTTATTACTCCTGTAAAAGGAAAACCAGTCACAAAGACAATACTGTCAAAGCGAACACGGTGAAAATAAAGTAATTTAACTCCTGCAGGGGCCTCGGTGCAAGAGGGGTTGGCAAGGGCTAGAGAGGTGCTAAGGGCACACAGCACACCCACGGGACACTTGGCCTCTGACACGGTCAGGGTCCAAAGGCTGCTGAGAAATCAATCACTTATCATGAGCATCATCCTGCATCACCAAACTGCATCTTGGGCATCACACGACAGCAAAGGGCTACCCGCTGGGAGGCCCTGGCCCTGCTGGTTCAGCGGCTCTCAGGGCCCCACAGGTCAGGGCTAGCTGCAGTCAGGAGGGGGAGCGGTCGGGAGGGAAGGGAGCCTTCTTACCTGTCCCAGCTGCTCACACGCCGTCTGGTACTCAGCGCGTTGACACAGGTCCTTCACACGCTGGTACTTGGGCAGAAAGTTCTCCTCCTGGGCGTCCACCTTATCATTGTCTCTCTTGTGTAGCAGTTTGCTGTGGGGCAGAGAGGAGGCGGCGCGGGGCCGGCCTCTCAGCTCTGGAGGAGCCCCGGAGGCACGTGTGCCCACCTAGAGGGGTGCTCCCTCGGCTCTGGCTTATCCTCACAGTGGAGGACGCAGGGCCACCCTGCCCGGGTCTCCTGATGTTGAGGAAACTTAAGATTGGAATTTTATAAGAAACTTCCCAAATCGCATGAGTTGGCAATAACTTAAATAAATTGAAGACATTGTAGAGACTGGACAAAACATGCCAAAAGGGTATGCGCGACCTCAGACCCCAGTTCTGTGTCATCTATAGGAGCAGTGAATGGCTTTGTGTTTAGGGGCCTTTGGACAGAACTTCAGAGCCACTGTTGGAAGACACCATCACAGCCCGACTCTCCCTGCTGCCCTGGGCGGAGGGAGGGAGGTGGGCAGGGGTGTCCCTGCCAGGACCCGGCACTCACCCTCTCTCCACCAGGAAAGAGTCCCGCCAGACCCTCGTCTTCTTTTTCAAGTGAAACCTGGAAAAAAGCACGGATCCTGCTTCTCAACAATGTGAGGGCTTCCCACGACCCCCTATTCCCCCAGGAGCAGGGACGGCACCAGGAGTCAGCCTTGGTTTACAGTCAGCCTGGACAGCAATTGTGGGGAGCGCGCCCAGCCGGGCACTGGAGAGCCTTGCACACCCTCCTGAGTTGAGCCACCCCTTCCCCAGAGACTCGGCTCTGGAGGCACACAGGGCAGAAATGACCCAGGTCAAAGCCACTGTAAGTCCCACCCAAGTAACTGTGTGTGTGCGCGCACATCTCACGCCCCCGCAGGAAGCCCAACAACTCCCGGAGCTGGAAGAGCTCTGTCTCGAGCTCAGCGTCAGGCGCAGTGGTTCGGCGTCTCGAGCTCAGCGTCAGGCGCAGTGGTTCGGCGTCTTGAGCTCGGCCTTGAGCTCAGCATCAGGTGCAGTGGTTGTCTTGACGTCGGGTTCATTGCATTGGGTTGTGGGGGTATTTTCTTCTTTGGTGCTTTGCAGTTGCATGTATGTAATTTGTGGGTTTCATCCGGTGCCACCTGGTCATTTCCATTTCCTAGATGGGGACTCTGAAGCTGAGAGGAGAAGCTTCCACCCTGTCCCCCAAGTGTCCTGACTCCCAGGCCAGTGTCCCCAAACATGTCCATTTTATACCATTACAGCTCGCCTGGCCTCACAGTCAGGGGAGGAGCCTCAACGGACACGGTCCCCCTACAGGGCAGCCAGATGTGGGCACACAGTGCTCGCCTGGCTGGAGCCTCTGGGAGACCACAGAGGAAGGGCTCCGCTGCCGGAGGTGCAAGCCAGGGGTTGAAGTAGCACCTGCAGGCCAGGGACCTGGTGGCTATTAGAGTGCTGGCCACCAGATGTCGCTGTGGCCACACCAGCCTCCCCGCCCTGACTCAGCCCACCTCCCACCTGTCTGACTTGCTCACCCTCACGGTTCCTACTCTGCCTCTCTGGACACCTGGACTATGTTCCCATCACACCCTCCAGCATTAAAGTTATGGGGTGTGGTAAGTCAGCGTCTGAATTCCCAGAGCGACATCCAGACTTGCTGGGATACCTCTGACAAGTCACTCAATCGCTTTGGGATTCAGATTCCAAACTGGTAAAACGGGGACGATGGTAACGTCAGCTCGCTGGGTTACTGTGAGGATCAAACTCCTAGAATCCCCTGCACAGTACTTAGAACAGGGCTTCACACACAATCGCCGCGCACTTAGCACCAACTCCTACGATCACTGCTGCTAGCATTTCAAGCTTTGTGTAATTTTAGTTCAGAGAAGGTCCCCAACTGGTCACCTTGGCCACATTCCAGATGGGAAGACAGAATCTCAGAGAGGGGAATGCTTCTCTCCCACAGCAGGTAAGTAGTTGGGGTGGGGGGACCTGAGAACCCCAGCTCCCGACCCTGGGAGACCCCATGTTCTAGACCCACAGGGTTTTTTGCTCTGAGTTCCCGCAGGTCAGGAGCCCAATGTCCCAGCCCCCCGCACCTGCCCTGCTCCTTCCTCACCGATTCACCGGCCGCTCCGTGTCCAGTAGCTTGAGGATGGATTTCCCGTCCATATCCGCGGGTATGTCCAGGCCTGCAATGTCCAGGATGGTGGGGGCCAGGTCAATGTTGAGGACGATGTGGGGATTCCTAGGGGAGGCAGGAGATCGGGGACTCAGCCACTCGGGTGGTGGTGCCTCAGCCTCGCTCGAGGGGTGGGCAGTGGTAGGTGGGCAGCAGTTTGTGGGGGGCTGACATCTGCAGGTATGGAAGCTGCAGTCTGGCATCTCAGCCTCAGCAGCTCCCCTCTGCGGCCCAGATTCAGCCAAATCCCCACACTGCGCTCGCCCCCCACTTAGCTTCTGCGTCTCAGACATGCCATGCGGTGAGCTGACAGCCCCACCCTGTCCCCACTTCCTGAGTGAAGGCGATCTGCCTTTGCAGCCAGCCCAAATCCTGGCCCTTCCCGAGGCCTTCCCCTGGATCTCTGCGGCAAACACTGGCTCCCTGCTGTTCCTTGACAGCCCAGGCACAGTCCAGCCTCAGGACCTTCTTCTTTACTGTCCCCTCTGCCTGGAATGTCCTTTCCCTGGAGATCAGGGGCCACCGTCCCTCACCTCTTTAGTTCTTTGCTCTACTACCAAGGAGGCCCGTGACAGGCCTCAGTGGTCCCCGGGATCCCTGTCCCAGGGGGACCAACCCAGACCTGCTGCCAACCGGTGGGACATCAAGGTGACGGGCTGTCACTCCCATGGTTGTGTTACGAGATAGTCAACTCTATCCTGCTAGTGGTCTTGCTCTGGTCTCTCTTTCTCCCCTGCTGACTTTGAAGAAGCAAGCCACTCTAAATCAGCAGCTGGATGGTGAGCAGTTTGGGAGGCAGACTGCATGGGTTCAAGTCCTCTGCTTGCCCTTGACCTGCCCCGTAAGCAGGGACGCGGGTGCTCCCCAGTCAAGTCTCTGGATGAGAC
This sequence comes from Colobus angolensis palliatus, assembly GCF_000951035.1. NCBI lineage: Eukaryota > Metazoa > Chordata > Mammalia > Primates > Cercopithecidae > Colobus > Colobus angolensis. The sequence goes on along the minus strand of NW_012121820.1, from coordinate 5,777,302 downwards.
CGCAGCCCTGGCCGGCACCTTGATTTCAGCCTAAGCAGACGATCCTGCAGGGCTGGGTCCCGGCTTCTGACCCTCAGACACTGTGAGTTTGTACATGTGTTGTCTTAAGCTGCTGAGTTTGTGGCAGTTTGTTCTGCAGCACAGATACCCAACACAAGGCCCTCCTGAGGACCCTATTTGGAACTGCGCCCCCTCCCTGCCCTCCCTGCTTTATCTTTCTCCTGAAGACCTATCACCATCTCATATGCTATATATCTTACTTATTTCTCTGGCTTATTGTCTATTGCCCAGGTAGACTCTAAGCTGCAGGAAGGCTGGCTCAGGTGGTCACTTCTGTATCTCCAGCACTTACACACAGTAGCTACTCAGTAAATACTGGCTAAGTGAGTTCCATACATCTGCCACCTTTCCCGGCTCCTGTTTCTTTTTTTTTTTTTGAGAGGTGTCTTGCTCTGTCACCCAGGCTGCAGTGTGGTGGCATGATCTCGGCTCACTGCAACCTCTACCTCCTGGGTTCAAGCGATTCTCATGCCTCAGCCTCCCGAATAGCTGGGATTACAGTCATGTGCCACCACACCCATAATTTTTGCACTTTTAGTAGAGGCGGGGTTTCACCACGTTGGCCAGGCTACTCTCGAGCTCCTGACCTCAGGTGATTCATCCACCTCGGCCTCCCAAAGTGCTGGACTACAGGCATGAGCCACCTCTCCTGGTTCCTGTTTCTGGCTGATGACATTCCCAATGTAGGGTAAGGGACTTGAGGGGTGTGCACAGCACAGGGCCCAGGACCTGTTGAATGGTGGACAGACCCATCAGAGCGCCTGAGTGCCTTCCCTGCTAGTCCCCTGGGGACCGGGGCAGGGCCTGGGTCCTAGGGTTTCTGTCATCTTTAACCCCCCATTTCTCCCCATTCCAGTGCCCTGTGAACATCGGGCAGGCTGCCAAGCATGTGTGCAGCTGGGGAAGATGGGCTAAAGCTTGCCATGGGGGGCTCGAAGGCCAGCGTGAGGCGCTACAACTGAATCCAGAGGCGAGGGAGCTGGGAAGACCGCTGAGCGACGGGCACGCTGCCCAACCCAGCAACCAGCAGCCCACGGGGCTGAGCTTGTCCAGTGGTCCTGCTCCCCCAGGCTCAGGGGAAGGAGGACAGTGGTCGCGTTTCCTGGCCAGCACCCATGTCTTGCTCTGTGTCGCAGCTTCTCGTTCTGTAGGAACCACCTGGCCCCATTCAGAGTCCACTGCCCAATGCACTCAGCCTGATCACTCAAGGGTTTCTGTCACCTCTGGCTACAGTGACTGGTTCAGGGAAGGACATGTGACCTCAGTCAGTCCAGCGGGAGTCAGCCTCAGGTCTTCTGTTCAAAGCAGTTTGGCTTCCTAAACAGGATGGCTGAAAATCTGGAGCTGCTGACTCTGCCATAAGGAGAAAAACCTGCCTGAGAATGAAGCCAATTCAGCGGAAGTGGGACTGAGAGTTAAGAAATGAGAGCTTCCCAGTGGCATTGTAAGACTGCTGGATCCAGCCATGCCTGAGGCTGGAGCTGTGCATGGATTTTTCAGCGACTAAAGTTATTGCGTTCCTTTTATCTTATATGCTTTATCTGGTTCAAAGGTCGTTTCTGCTTGCAACCAAAGGAGTCCTGGCTGACAGATACTGTGTGTCTTTGGTCCCAAACCTGACATGAGCACTCTCTTTTTCTTGACCATGTGGGATGTGGTTTTGGGTCCTATGAGTCAGATCACAGATTCCAAGGCTAACCAAACCCCCAGTGTCAGTGTTTGTAGAGCCCTCAGTGGGTCAGATTCTTTCTGTTCACAGGGATGGTTCGAGGTTTCTGAGAAGTGTGGCACATGGGAATAGAGACTGCCTGGCTTCAAGCCCCAGCCCCTTCCCTTACTTGCTCTGTCACCTCAGGCAACCTAACCTCTCTGTGCCTCAGTGGCCTTGGGTGTAAAACGGGGCCACTATGTGCATCCATGTCACAGGGCTGTTGTGATGCTGCAATGAATTATTATTAATTTGTTTTTAGATGGAGTCTCACTCTGTCACCCAGCCTGGAGTGCAGTGGCATGATCTCGGCTCACTGCAACCTCCGCCTCCCGGGTTCAAGCAATTCTTCTGCCTCACTCAGCCTCCTGGGTGCTGGGATTACAGGTGTACGCCATCATGCCCAGCTAATTTTTGTATTTTTAGTAGAGGCAGGGTTTCACCAAGTTGGCCAGGCTGGTCTCGAACTCCTGACCTCAAATGATCCGCCCACCTGGGCTTCCCGAAGTGCTGGGATTACAGGCGTGAGCCACAGGGCCCGGCCTGCAGTGAATCATTATGTAGTTCTTAGACCAGGCCCTGAAGAGTAGACACTCCATATGCGTGGGCTTTCGTTATTACAGCTCTTATTCCAGGGGGGGTGCTGAGAGCCAAAGACGGGCATGATCTGATAAGGTCAACAGACAGTCTTCACTTTCTCTGGCCTTGAACTCAGGCAGCCTGCCTCCTGGAATTCTCGCAAAATGTCCAAGGCAGTGGGAATATGTCAGTCTGGAATTCCACACTGCACTGTCAATGCCTCTTCTGAAGGAATTCTGCAGCCAGCCCCGTGTGAGTGCTGGGTGTGTGTTCCCACATCTGGGCATGGCCAGAAGTCAGACCAAATGAGAGTCTTAATAGCAACACATCTGCTTTTCAAAAACCCCATTTGAGCCAGTCTTCATAATATCCCAGCCGATCCAACGAAGCTGCTGCCATGAACAGCGGCCTGTCCGCTCCCCTGCCCCAGACGCAGCATGGTCGCTGCCAGAACCTGTCATCTCAAAGGTTAACCCAAGGAGAATTGCTGGCTGAGGGCTGCAGCCCACGTGGTCCTCCAGGAAGGATGGGAGGGGAAAAGCATTTCCCTTTGTGCTGCTGCCCAGAGCTGGCTCAGCTGATCCCGGCTGACAACCAGCTGACTGTGCTGAGGTCCGGGATTCCTCCCTGACAACCTCCAGGCCCAGTGGCTGCCCAGCCCAGAACAGAAATCCAAGCGCCATTCCCACCCGCTGGTGACACGCGTGTGCACGCACACATGTATACAGCCCAGCTCCCTGGATTTCCTGGCATACAGCCACACCACAAACAATCTGTTTCCACAGGTGCTCACGGCCCTGGCCTCTCCTTCCCCAGCAGAGAGGTATAAAATGCATGACATAATTGCTTTCCATTGGCCCTGGGGTTCATCTGCCAGAACTGTGTGCCACCCAGGGTGTGGCTTGGGTTTGGGCTGCACGGTTGCAGCCATGAGCTGGGCCCAGGGGCCCCCTGGATCCCTGGAGATGACATACTTACAGAGAGCCAGCTTCCACATTGGGGCCCCTCACGTAGAACGGGACCCTGATGTCAAACTCGTACGGCATGGATTTCCCTTTGACCAGGCCAAACTGGCCGATGTGGTAGCCGTGGTCAGCGGTGTACACGATGTACGTGTTGTCCAGCTCGCCCGTCTCAACCAGCATGTTGTAAATCTGCAACACAGGCGAGGAGGCAAGGGGCAGTGGGGACCGGGTGCCTGGCCCGTCTCCGACCTGGGGTCGCAGGGGCTTGAGATCTCAGTTCCCATCCTTCCCCTGCTTCAGGTCTTCGCTTAACTTTCCCAGGGGCTGTCCCTTTTGTCACTGCACCTTCCTGCCTCCCGTCACTCCCTGGCCTGCCCTCTCCTCCATGGTTCTTCGCAGCCCTTCTCGGCCTCCATCTCTTTTACTTATCTGTAGATTGTCTGTGTCCCTGCCTTGGCATGCCATGCTGCCTCCATTAGGGCAGAGACTTTTGTCATTTTGTTCCCTGCTTGCTGTATTTCACGTACACTGGCACTCAATAAATGCTGTCGGGTGAATGAATGAAATGAGTGAAACTTGGGCTGTAGCCTGTGGCAGGAGCTTGCCATCTGGAAGGGCGCCGTGTGGCAGAACTTTCTGCACTGGTGGCCGTGTAAATGTCTGCACTGTCCGATACGGTGGCCTCCAGCCGCACGAACCTACTGAGCACGTGAAAGGAGGCTTGTGTGACAGAAGAACTGGCTTTACGATGTTACTGTATTCAGTTTAAATAGCCATGGCTAAATAAAATGTGACAATACCCCTACAACGGGATACTATTCAGCAATAACAGGGAATGAGGGGGACGGATTCATGGGATACCAGGGATGAAGCTGGAACACATGGCGCTAAGTGAAAGAAAGGCACCGGGCACAGAAGGCCTCAGCGTGTACGGTTCCATTTATAGGAAATGTGCACAACACCAAATCTATAGAGACAGAAAAGAGATCATCAGTTGTCTGGGGCTGGGGGTGAGGGAGATTGAGTGGGTGGTGACTAAGGGCTGTGAGGTTTCTCTTTGGGGTAAGAAAAATGTCCTCGCATGGATGTGGTGATGGTTATACAACTCTGGGTATATTAAAACCACAGAACTGCACAATTTAATCGGGGGAATTGTATGGCATGTGAATTACATCCCAATAAAGGTATTCAAAAATGTAAAGAGCAGGAAAAAAAATATAACTAGCATACGTGGTTACCATATTGGGCAGCACGGATCTAGAATACGTTTCATGAAGGAAGAGGCTTTTGTCTGGATTGCTCCAAGCTGCTCCCCAGGTCTAGCATGGGGTCTCTTCATTCTGCCTTTGATTTCCGTTCCTCCAGGAAAACCCTGAAGGGCCAGGAGGTTCTGGCCCTGGCCTGGCTGGGGGTTCGGAGCCACGCCCACCAAGAGGCATGCAGTGGGCGCCTACCGTCTCCATGGAGTCGTCCACCGACATGAGGGTCTGCAAGCGCTTCCGCTGGAGTATGTTGGTGAATTCCATGTGGATGGGCTTCATGGGCCCCGTGTAGCGCATGATCCAGTGTTTGTCCGGGTTGGGCGCGTAGTTGTAGCTCGGCGTGCTGGTGGGCAAGGACATACGCATCAGTCAAAGCCAGGGACAGCCTGGACCCAGCCCCCTATCGGATCCGCCACCCTGTGCTGTGTCTGCAGCCCAGGGCCAGCCGTGCTCCCCTGGTGGGAAAGGGGACACTGGCATGTCAGGGGCTTATCCAAACCCTGTTTCAGCGTTTCTCCACATGTGAAGTGTGCACGTGGGAAGCTAAGGGGCACAGCATTCAGTGATCTTGAGCGACAAAGTGAGACAGCCAGTCCCTTGTCGGTTCTCTCAGGGCAAAGTCTCAGTTTGGTGCTAGTGTTTCTTTGACACCTCTCTAGACTTTGCTCATCTCCCTTTTGAAAAAAAGGGAAGACAGTCGAGTTCAGAGCCTTCATCAGGAAACAGCACCCAACTCGAATTCCGTAACATTGCTTTGTGTGCCTTGTATCTATTTTTGGTAGATGGCAGTTACCTTTGGTGAATGGCAGGTGGCAGTTATTGTGGTTAAAGTAGGACCACAGAATATCCGTTTGCAATAGATTTTAGTTTGAAATAATAGAAATTGATTTAAAAATTAAATAAGTTCTAGTTATATCTGTAAGGCCAGAATTGTGAGGAAGGCACCTGAATGTGTACATTTGGGACATGCCACATTCTCTTCTTTTACTTTTTGAGACGGAGTCTCGCTCTGTCACTCAGGCTGGAGTGCAGTGGCGCGATCTCAGCTCACTGCAACCTCTACCTCCTGGTTCAAGCGATTCTCCCGCCTCAGCCTCCCGAGTAGCTGGGACTACAGGCGCCCGCCACCACGCCTGGCTAATGTTTTTGTATTTTTAGTAGAAATGGGGTTTCACTGTGTTAGCCAGGATGGTCTCGATCTCCTGACCTCGTGATCTGCCTGCCTTGGCCTCCCAAAGTGCTGGGATTACAGGCGTGAGCCACCGCGCCTGGCCTCTTTTTTTCTTTTTTTTGAGATGGAGTCTCGCTGTTGTCCAGGCTGGAGTGCAGTGGTGGGATCTCAGCTCACTGCAGCCTTCGCCTCCTGGGTTCAAGTGATTCTCCTGCCTCAGCCTCTTTAGTAGCTGGGACTACAGGCATATGCCATCACACCTGGCTAATTCTTGTAGCTTTAGCAGAGATGGGGTTTTGCCATGTTGGCCAGGCTGGTCTTTAACTCCTGACCTCAGGTGATCCACCCTCCTCGGCCTCCCAAAGTTTTGGCATTATAAGCATGAACCACTGCGCCTGGCATGCTGCTTAATCTTGCAGCGGGAGTGTGTGGGGCAAAGTTCTGTCTGAGCACCTCTGACATGAGGGATGGAGGGACCCCAGGCAGGTATCTATGATGATATCACCTCAGTGGCTGGCCGCACCAGCTGCTGGGGTTCGAACCCCAGTTCTGTCTTTGGCCAGTTAGTTCCCTCCCAAGGCATCAGCTCCCTCATTTCCTACCCAAGGAGAATATAGACAGTGCCGGTTCCCAGGATGGTTGTGAGCACTGAGGGAGAGGCTGTAAGGGGAACCCGTCTAACCATGGCCAGTGTGTGATGACTGCTCGGGAGAGGTTATCACTGGTGTATCCCTTTGTCATTAGTAATCACAGGTGACTCCACGGCAGAAGTCAAGTACACTGGGTCTGTCACTCACTCCGTGAGACAGCGGGCAGGTCCCCAAACTTCTCTGACCCTCTCTGCTTCCTGGTTAGTCAATGGAAGATTAAACCAAAACCAGAGGAATCATTGTAAGCAAACCAAGAGCACCTCCTTGTCACCTTGGTTTCTGCCGGGCCCCTGGATCTGAGCTACTGCAAACCGCAGCATGTGGGGGTCTCCTGGGTGGGGTGCACCACTGACAGGAAGCACCGTTTAAGGCCTCGCAAAAAGTGGGCTTCCTCGCCCTGGGTCTGACGGTTCTTGAAGGCCAGGTTCCCTGCAAATCTGGCTCCTCTTCTCAGTCAAGGCTGAAGTAAAGGTTGAGTTTCCACCGCTTTTCACAGTGGGTGTTCCGGGGGCAAGGAGCTCCCGCGAGGAAGAAGAGGAAAAACAAGCCTGGTCAGAGGGGCACAGACATGTCTCCCTCCGACCTGGCTCGTTGGGACTTCAGCAGCGTCTCAAATACTGCGATCGTCCAGGGCAGACATTGTGACGCTGCCGCTGGGGTAGCTTGGCAGCTGTGGACACCGTTGCTATGTAAGGCGGGAGGTGAGTCACTGTCTCCAAGGCTCCCCTGGACTCGGTTTTCTGAGCCCTTGGCTGATCTGCAGCCTCCTGCCACTAAATCCATCAGGGCCCACGTTCCTTTCATTACAGAACGGCCAGGCTCCCCTGCGGGCTGGCTCTGCCGTCTCAGGGCCTGACTGCCATGTAGAACGTTCCCAGGAACGAGCTCAGCTCCCCTCTCAGATCTGTCCCACCAAGGAACTGAAAGGAGGCTGCTGGGGGCAGCAGATGGACAGAGATGTTCTCTGTTCCACACAGCCCAGCGTGTGGAAAATTGGTCCCGCAGGCCCAAGGGCCTGGATTCCAGGATGCAATTTTCAGCAATCATCCCTGAATCCAAGAGAAGTCAGGCTGATGTCAGCCCTTGAGAACAGTGAGGGGTGAGTTTGTTCAGAGGATGACGATTTCTGCAGCCCCAGCTCTGAGACAGCGCTTTTGGAGAAGGACACCGAGGCCAGAAGGCAGCAGAGCTGGGTGGTGCTTGGGGTTGACGCCGGCTTGCCGGTCGCCTGTGTCAAGCCAGGCTCCACAAGGGAGGACGTCGGCATCTTCCCATGGGCTCAGCTGCCCGTTCAACAAAGATCTGAAAACTTCGCCTCCTCCAGCATCTCAGGAACGTCTGGTGCGTTCACAAAAGGGCATGAAGGAGAACATCCCCTTCCCTTCTGCTGGGGAAACGGTGAGAAGATGGTGGTGTCCTCACAGCCCCTCCACTGTGTGTCTGGGGCCTTCAGCAGCAGCCCCGACACCCCTCGCCCCAAAGCCCTTGAAGCCACAATCAGCGCCCTTTGCAGAGAAGCTCTGAGGGCTGCTGGGCTGTGTCTGTGGGCCTGCCTGTATCTTTGTATTTCTGCCTATGTCTGCGTTTGCATGTGTGTATGTCTGTGTGTGTGTCTGTAACTGTGTATTTCTGTGTGTGTATTGTGTATTGCATGTGTGTATGTTTCTGATTTTTTTTTAGAGACAGGGTCTCACTCTGTCACTCAGGCTGGAGTGCACTGGCGCAATCACAGCTCACTGCGGCCTTGACCTCTCAGGCTCAAGCGATCCTTCCACCTCAGCCTTTCCAGTAGCTGGGACTACAAGCGTGCAACACCACCCCTGGCTAATTTTAAATTTTCTGTAGAGACAGAGTCTCATTAAGTTGCCCAGGACTGCATGTGTTTCATTGCGTGTGTGTCTGCTTGTGTGGTGTGCCTCTGTGTGCTTGTGTGTATTTGCATGTCTTTGAGTGTGTTCGTATGTATGTGACTGTGTGTGTGAGGGTGCATGGGGAGGGTGCGGGGCCCTGGGGTCTGTGGGGTGGATGGTACCACCACCTACCAACTTTTGACAGAATCCATAAGGCCTGTGCCAGGACAGGGCATGTGCCAGCTTTCTAGGGGAGAGATGGGATAGGAGACACCCGACAGAAAGATCCAGTGCTCTAACGTTGTGCCCCGGCTCTGTCCCCCGCCCACCCCTTCTTGACTGTCATCATCAAACATCCTAGCTGCAGAACTTTCTCTTTTTTTGGTTTCTTCTGGAAATGATTATACCCCAGAGATAAGAGAGCCTTCCAAACACACTCCTGAGAAGGCAAAGGGGGTTTCTCCACATAAGAGCAGACAGTGCTCATTTTCAATTTCTGTAATTTTCATTTCAAAGGAAAAATAAACCAACAGGCAATGTCAAACCATTCCACCACAAAATTCCGGCGCCGCTTGCTGCTGCTTGGGGTGAAGCTGGCACCTCTTTTAGAGATGCTGCCAAAGCAAAGCGTCCCTTGCCCCACCCACGGCTTCTCCCTTAGATAGGGCTGAGTGGCCTCCACCCCCTGCAGGGATGAGTTCTCAGTGGGGGTGGGGCAGGGTGCCAGCTGCTGGGGGAGGCTGGCCTTCTTGGGTGGAGAGGAGTGGGCTTGGGTTTGGAGGGGGAGCCAGACAGATGTGCACAGAAGCAATGCTGCGGCCCCTGGGACCCAGCTCGTCATCATCCGTCAAAGCCTCCTCCCCAGAGACAGGGATGGGAAGGTGAACGGCGCCTTTCGTACCCTCTCTGAGCTGCTTCGAGGGCTGTCAAAAGTAATCACAGGAGGGGCTTGAGGAGGGCAATGTATTCCGATTGTAATGAAGTTAAACCACCTGAATATTCAGGCAGTTTCCAAACCGCCCCATCCTTGCGGCTCCAGAATGTCACAGCAAGGGCTGCTGAGTTACCGCTAAGCAGGGGGTGGTCTGAGGCAGAGAGAAGCAGGAGAACTTTCCAGGAAGTTTCCCAGCCAGCTGGATGGAGGCCTGCAGTGGGGGGCAGAGGCATGGGAAGCAGAAGTGGGGGCTGGACTTGAGTCCTGGCTCTGGCACTTAGAGCTGGGTGACCTCAGGTAAGTTACCTCACCTCTCTGTGCCTCAGTTTCTTCATCTGTAAAATGGGAATACCAAGTGTGACAGGCAGCCTCCAAGATGGCCCTCGATGATCCCTACTTCCTGGCCTTCACACTCCGTAGACTCTCCCATGTTGTAGGAGGACTGGTCTGTGTGACCAATAGAATGTGGCAGAGAGATGGTGCCACTTCCAAGATTAGGTTGTAAAAGACACTGCGGCTTCCTTCTTGGCCTCACTCTCTGATCATTTGCCGTGGGCAAGGCCAGTTATCATGCTGTGAGGACACTCAAACATCCTATGGACAGAGGCTCATGTGGCAAGGCCCAGCCATGGGACTGAGCCCCAGTCAAGCCTCAGGTGACCGTAGCCCCAGCTGAAGTTGACTGCAACTTCGGGAGACCCTGGGCCAGGAGCTCAGAAGAGCCACTCCCAGATTCCTGACTCACAGACACCATGAGATAATTTGTGTTTGTTGTTTTAAGCTGCTAGATTCTGGGATGATTTGTCACATGGCAATAGATAACTGGTACACCAAGGGTCATTGTGAGTATTCAGGGACTGGACACAATGCGAAGGGCTTAGCACAGCACCTGCTACATAGCCCACGGCTCAATAAATGGTGGCAAATAATTAGTCTGGTAAAACTACAGAGCCCTTACTCAAAAGAATGTTTTTAGATGTCTTAAATAAAATACACATGGCATTAAAAGGAAACCTATTCTCCACAGTTCCATCCACAGACCTCTTGGTGGGAGGCCGTGTATCCCGAGATAAAAATTCTCCTGCCTTGGTCTGTCGGCCAGGCTGTCTGGAGTTGCATCCCAGTTTCACCATGGACAAGCAGCATGTTCTTGGGGTCTTTCAACCAGGAGGATTAGAGAGAAGGCACAGTGAAGTCATGGTGGTGACAGTACTGTTGCTAAAGCCTGACCCTCCCCCTTCATGCTAAGCAGTGCCTCTGGCAGGCACAGTGCTGAGGCTTACATGTGCTGAGATGCATTGGGGAAGAGGCGTGAATATTGTGGGGCTGAATCCTCAGGACCGTGGGGGGCTGCATGGCTGATGACCATGAGGACTGGCCTGTGCGGGTACATCTTCTTGGATGTGCGGAAGAAGCTCACGCTGTCGTTGGTGATGAGGTCTGTGAGGTAATCCTGGGGGGTGGGGAGAGAAAGGAGAACAGGTGAGGAGCCAGGTATTCATACCAGTGTCCGCTATGTGCCAGGCACCGTGCTAGGCACTGGGGACACAAAAGTGAACAAAACAATTTCTGCTCTTGTGCAGTTGACAGTCTAGCGAGGAGACAGACAAGAAATAAGCAAGTAAAATAAATGAAATGCCAGACAAATGATGCAAATCGTGCTAAGCTCATTGGAGATAAAGCAGAGAAGTGGGTAGGGAGAACAGAGCAGGAATTGCAATATGTCATTCAAGATAGATATTAAAATAATAGGCTGGGTGGGATGGCTCACACCTGTGATTCCAGCACTTTGGGAGGCTAAGGTGGGTGGATCACCTGAGGTCAGTTTGAGACCAGCCTGGCCAATATAGTGAAACCCCATCTCTACTAAAAATACAAAAATTAGCCAGGCGTGGTGGTGAGCACCTGTAGCCCAGCTACTTGGGAAGCTGAGGCAGGAGAATGGTGTGAACACGGGAGGCAGAGTTTGCAGTGAGCCAAGACTGCACGATTGCACTCCAGCCTGGGTGCTGACTCAAAAAAAAAAAAGATATTAAAAGAATAATAGCTAACACTATTGAGTGCTTACGATGTGCCAAGGACTGTTCTGTGTTTACCTGTATTTGCTCACTTAATTCTGACATAACTATAGAAAGTAGGTATGATGATAATCCTTATTTTCCAGAACAGGAATTAAGGCACAGAGAAGCTAAGTAAATTGCCCAATGGCACACAGCTAGTAGATGTTGGACCCAGCACTACAGAGTCTTGGCTCATAAGTCTGAAGTTTTTTCAAGGCTCTGGGGGGGACACTGTCATGCAGGGTGGGTATATCCCTAAGTTCCTGGGGTGCCTACACTGGGGCAGGAGCAGACACGTGTATAAATAAAGAACCATGGTAGTTAAAAGGTGTGACAGATGAAGGAAATATAATAAAACAGAGAGATGTAACAAAGAGTAACTGGGAGCTGAGGTGAGGGGCATATTTTAGCTGGGGCAGTCACAGAGGTCCTCTCTGAGGAGGTGACATTTGAGTTGAGACCTGAATGATGAGAAGGAGCTGGGCATAGGAAGATATATGTCACTGGATTTTGCTGGAATCCCCTGGAGAGCTTACTGATACCTGGGCCCACCCCCAGAGATTCTGGTTGGATGCAGTTTGGCTCAGGTATCAGACTTTTAAAAAAATCCCCAGGGGATTCTAATGGGTATTCAGGATTGAGAATCACCGATTCAGGGAAGAGTTCCAGGCAGAGATAACAGGGCTCTGAGGCAGGAATGTGCTTGCCATGTGTCCTAAAAATAGAAAAGAGGGCAGATGGCAACTGGTTCCTTGGAAAAGAGGGTAAAATGCAGAAATGATATAAGGAGCAGCACAAAAAAAAAGGGATGGGGATGCAGTAACGTCTCCAGGAAAATAAGGAACTGACTTACATATTGGGCAAGAGGAGAGAAGAGCTGGAGGAAAAGTAATTAGCCAGAACTGGAGGCTTTAAAAGCTCAGCTAAGAAGTTGAGGTTTGCCTAAACTCTTAACTTTTTTTTTTTTTTTTTGTGGTCAGGGTCTTGCTCCGTTGCCTAGACTGGAGTGCAGTGGTGAAATCATGGCTCACTGCAGCTTCTATCTCCCAGGCTCAAGTGATCCTCCCACCTTGGCCTCCCAAAGTGCTGGGATTACAGACATGAGCCATAGCACCCATACAACTCTTCCTGAATTTAGTAAATATTTAACTGCTAATCTTTCTTGAAGGTAATGAGTTCTTGAAATATACCCTCTGCTAGAAAGCAGCTCTGCCCAAAACAATTCTTTAAAAAAGTGATTTTCCTGAAAAAAAAGGTAAAGAGGTGGCTACAGCTTCCACCCTGAAGTATACAACATATATACATATACTATGATGTATTCATACATCTACAGACACTCTTTCGGGTATACTCATCCACTATATCCATATGCACAAGAATGGCCACTGCAATATTGTTTATAAAACAAAAACATTGCAGTGACCAGCAGGAGGATATATGTTTAACAGTATACACGTATATATATTATACACACAAGTACATATTAGAGACAGGGTCTTGCTCTGTCGCTTGGGCTGGAGTGCAGTGGCACAAACATAGCTCAGTGTAACCCTGAGGTCCTCAGCTCAAGTGATCCTCCTGCCTCAGCCTTCTGAGTAGCTAGGACTATAGGCACGTGCCAGCACACCCAGCTAATTTTTCATTTTTATTCTTATTTTGTAGAGACAGGGTCTCTACAAAGACAGTCTTGAGTATCTAACAGTGGTTAGCCCAAGTAGATACAGCTAGCAAGTGGCTGCCCAGGCTGATCTCCAACTCCTGGTCTCAAGCAGTCCTCCTGCCTCAGCCTCCCAAAGTGTAGGTATTAAGGCATGAGCCAACACACCTGGTGGCATTGCTTCCATACTATGCAATGCTGTGCAGACATTAAAAAGGGATGTGTAAAGTTGTCCAAGATACATGGTTAAGGCTAAGAGCAAGCAACAGAGTCAAACCCAGAAACATTCTATTTTTTTGTGGGGGCGGAGGGAAGGGAGGGTGAAGAGGAGAAACCAAACTCTAACCTCATATATTTTTGAGCATCAAGGAAAAATCTGGAAGGATATCAAAATGCTGATTGAAGACTGGGAAGAGGAGAGAAGCAGAGAAAGTTACTTGCTACTTTATATATTGTTCCTTGAATATTGTTTATGGATTAATTTGGGGGAGTAAAAACAATTTTATAAGGGGGCTCTATAGAATGTATTACATAAAAATAATACATGTTACATAAATCAAAGAGCTGCTGCTATAGTTTTGGAACATGATCTAAAGGTATTAGAAAAGTTCTTAAAATGACAAAGGTAACTTACAGTGGATCTAAAAATGGTGCAAAGCTCTGTACCCCGACATCAACAGTCAGGGCCTGAAGGGGTCAAATCAAGAAACGGCATGAGAACGAGGTGGAACCGCCAGTAGTAGACACTTGCTGCCACCACTGCTCTTCATAATAGACTCATCTTCACTACTTCATCTGAGAACTATATGCCTGTTTGGCTGTGGTTAAACTTTTTTAAAAATAAAGCTACCATTAACCTCCATTCCTAGGAGAAGATATACAACGGGATTATAAAGCAGTGAAAAAGAACAGAGCTATCTGGATGAACACGGATCAAACATGGATAAATCTTACAATGTTATACTGGGTGAGAAAAGCAGGTTGTGGAAGGATTTGTATATGGTATCATTTATGAAAAGTCTGAGGACACACACAGAGCATCACACATTGTTTGAGACATCTACATATGGGATGAAATAATAAAGGTACATGTGGGAAGAAGCTCCAGGATATTGGCTACCTCCAGGGAATGGCTCAGGCCAGGAGAGGAATGAGAGCCAGGAGGGTAGGTCAGGGGCTCCCAGAGTCTCATGTTTGGAAGTGTGTGTGGGGTGATTGCAGTATCTGCCTCTCGAGGCTGACAGGAGGGTTAAAGCTCTAATAGATGTGAAGCTCTTGCCACAGTGTCCTGTGCACAGCCAGCTCTCTGTCACCATTCAACTAAGAATCAGGACTGTCTTGGTGGCGAGGCAGATTTTCTCCATGTCTGAGAGCTCCCCTCCTTATTTGTCCTCCTCAGTGGCCACTCCTTGGCTAAGTCTTCCCCGACCTCTGCTGGCTCCACAATGCCACATGACACACCTGCCTCCAAAGCCGCCACCCTGCTCCACCGGCAGGCAGTTAGTGCCAGGCGGGCCAACAAGAGCTGCCCATCCCTCCAGCCACAGGGCTTCAGCCACACCCAGGTATCTAAGGGAGAGACCAGGGGGCCTGGGCCAGGGTGGCAGGGGTGGCATCCAGCGACACTCAGGGGCAGCCAGGACACAGCCACTGGGTGGACGTGGGGGGTGGGAGGGGCGGGTGACCCCCACCCCTGTTGGTCTCTGGTTTGGGCAGTTGGGGGAAGGGTACAGAGTAGGCCTGGGCTGGGCGAAAGGCCGAGTTCAGATATGGGCAAACTGTGTTTGGGGTGCCTGGGGAGAGCCATGAGGAAGGACTCTGAAATTCAGAGCTGCGAGCAGGAGGGTGAGACGGGTGGGGGCCACGCAGGCCCAGGTGTGTTTTCCAGAACCCGGCGCCCAGGAGTCAGGCTCTACCCAGGCGCTCCTGGCCTGCGCAGCTCCACAGGGCTGAGAAGCCACAGCCGGGACTCCGAGGTGCATCTGGCTCCCTCTGGCAGGCACCCTCTGAGCCCCAGGTGATTCCCGCAGGCATCCACAAGCTTCACCGACTGAGCAGCTAGTGTCTGCGGAGACTGCCAGCCTCAGCCCCAGGCAAAAGCGTGTTTCCCTCGAGTGGGCACTCAGCACCGGGCTTCCCTCCGAGGCCAAGGCAGCGCATGTGGGTGGCAGCGGCTCCTCGGGCTCCAGACAACTCGTAATGAATAAACATATGCTCTTAGTATTATGAAATATCTTAGCTCAGCTGACCGTCACAGCAACTTCCACAAGTGGACATTATACCCATTTTACAGATAAGGAAGTGAGGTCCCCAAACAAATAAGCCATGCATCCAGAGCTGCAGCCAAGGCCTTTGTATTTTTGGGTCAGGTCCATCTTTTTTTTCCCCCACACAGATAAAATCATTAATGAGAAGCATACATAGTGGTTTAGAGCAAGTATGCACAAACCGTTCCTGTAAAGGGTCGGATAGTCAATATTTAGGCTCTGCAGGCCCCATGTACCAGTTGCAACTACTCATTACTGCCATTGTGGCTTGAAAGCAGCTATCAGGAAAATGAATGGGCATGTCCATGCTCCAGTAAAGCTTTATGTATGGATGCAGTTTTAATTTCATGTATTTTTCACGTCATGAAAATTACTCTTAAAAGCTTTCTTGTGGTAAAAAAACACGAGCGGTACGCTTTTTAACAAAGTTTTATCTGTGAAGTAGAGAACCGTTAACTCTAAGCACCATGTCGTACAGCAGATCTCTGGAACTGTTTCATCTTGTATAACTGAAACCTCATACATCTTGAACAGCACCTCCTCAGTTCCCCCTCCCCTGGGCCCTGCCAACCACCATTCTCCTTTTTGCTGCTATTGTCTGACTAATTTAGCTGCCTCATGTAAGTGGAATCATGCAGTATTTGTGCTTCTGTGTCTGGTTTATTTCACTTAGCATAATGTTCTCAAGGTTCATCCACGTTGCTGCATATCATAAGATTGCCTTATTTTATTGTTTTATTTTGAGACAGTGTCTTGCTCTGTCGGCCAGGCTGGAGTGCAGAGGCGCGACCTCGGCTCACTGCAGCCTCTGCCTCCCGGGTTCAAGCGATTCTCCTGCCTCAGCCTTCCAAGTAGCTGGACTACAGGCATGCACCACCATGTCCAGCTAATTTTTCTATTTTTAGTAGAGACGGGGTTTCACCACGTTGGCCAGGCTAGTCTCAAACTCCTGACCTCAAGTGATCCGCCTGGTTTGGCCTCCCAAAGTGCTGGGATTACAGGCATGCGCCACTGCGCTCAGCCGGATTTCCTTCTTTTTAAAGGCTGAATAACATTCCTTTTTTGTATATACCACGTGAAAAATGCTCTTCTTTTGATTGGTTTTTCAACTAGTTGAAAATTAAAAACCATTCTTAGCTCAGGGGCCATACAAAAACCACTAGTCTGGGCCCACGGGCTGTGGTTTAGTGCACGGACTTTGAAGCCAGATGGCCTGGGTTCAAATCCTGCTTTATCACTTACTAGGCTGTGTGGCCTGGTTACATTACTTAGCCTCTCTGGGCCTCAGTTTTCTCATCTGACAGTTGGGAATACTAACAGTATATACCTCACAGACTATGGTGAGAAACGCATGGGTTAATTTATGTAAAATGATTCAAACAGTATCTGGTACATGATATGTCTAAATGAGTGTTAATCATTATTCCTCAAGAACCATATGCCTGCAGTTTCTTTGTGAAAATTAAAATAGTACAAAGGACAGTGAAGTCTCATTTGATTAGATGACTCCTTACTGCCCCCCCGCCCATAACCTTGGCTCTTCTGTCCCCTACTGAGAATAACCTTTCCAGTGTTTTATTAGGTAAGTTATAGTATCACTTTATGCATCTTTTAATATTATGAATCACAGCATACTGTACATATTCATTTATCTATCTGACAAATACAGCAGTGAACAAAACAAATGAGCATTCCTGCCTTCAAGGGGCTTGTACTCTTATGAGAAGAGACAGATACTTTACAAACAAATCAGTAACATACACAGGGTGTAACGCGTCAGATGGTGATTTGTTGCAGTAAGGAGTGTGTGTGTGGGGTGCCCTTATACAAGGTGGTCCAGGAAGGCTGAAGTGAGGTGACATTTCATTAAGGACCTGAGGAGTTCTGGAACTTGCTTTTCCCATTCTGCCTGCTGGGCTCAGGACATAAGGCAGACCTGTCCCATCCTTTGCCCAGGATCTTTCAGGGGAGGGATGCTTCATGGTCATTTAGTTATTTCGTGTATTGGTGGACTTTGCCGATTTCTTTCAGTAACAAACAAAGCTACAACCAAGTGCTCTGTCACACCATCTCCTGCATATGACTGAGGCTTCTCCAGACAGACAGAGAAGTGTACATGCTGTGGCAAGGGGTGGGGCACATTTAAGTTCACAGAATCTGCCGGGTTGCCCCAAGACTGGCTGTGCACTGCCATCACCTCCCCGCAGAGTCACCCAACACCCAGGCCCGCTTTGACCAGCTACCTGGAAGCTCCTTCGGGGGACTCAACCCTAGGTCATTCTCACTTCGCTTTCCACCAACAACTGTCTTCCCTTCTCCAACCCTCTTCTGCCATTAGTGCCTGTCCTGTATCACTGTTTTCTCATCACCACCGCCTCTCTGTCTGTCCTTGACATCTGGACTCCTTTGGTGGCATGTACCCACCTGTGGATTAGTGACTTGGGACAGAGTCCTCAGAGGCCTTCTGAGGGGGGCTTGCGAAGGCTGAGCTTCCTCCCTGCCTGGGCCTCTCAACAAGCCCCTCCCCGAGGCCAGCAGTGACATTCCGCCTTGCCAGAAGCATCTTACTGCCTGAGTCTAGGGCCCACGGCACAGGGCTCCTGAGATCTGCCTCAGCTGGAATCCTGGGCTCACTCCTGTTCCCTTGACACTTGGGCTCCTGCTGCCCACTGCTACCCTCAGGATTTGAACCCTGGACCTGAGCCAGTTCTGACTTCACCGCCCCGCCCTCTGACCACATCCCTGTTAGAGCGTCTGTTCCCAGGCCCCTGGTAACTGGGGGGTGCGGACAGGAATCCTCTCACGCCTCTCTCACAGGGCTGTTCTCATTCACACGGGGAGATGTGTGGGGGTGGGACACAGGGCAAAAGGACGGACGTTCTATGTCTCCATGCTTAGCCCCAAAAGAACCCTGAGCACCCCGGGATAACCTGATTATTGGGCTGCTCTGAGACGAGGCGTGGATGTGGTGAAGAATTTTAAAAAGGAGGGAATGTGTTTTTCAGGATATTTAGAGAATCCGCCTGCACTGAGGCTGGGAGGAGGGAAACAGCGTGCTTAGCCCTGGGACTGGAATTTATATTCCAAGGAGTCCATGCTGGACTGCCTCATCAGAACTTTGGAATTAATTCACTTGGGAGGCCGCAGGCCTACTATGTACAGAGTGAGACTTGAGGGCAGGCGGAAGGCGGCTTCTGCCACCTGGGCCTGGACCCATCAGACTTATGGGGAGCCGAGGATGACCTGTCAGAGGCAGAGGGATCTCCATGCGTGCCGGTGTTTCCAGAACAGAAGCGGGACAGTGTTTTTTGGCCGTTAAGCACCTAGTCAGCCTTCTCCTGGTGGAAACTCCATTCTTATGTGGGGCTCTATTCTCAGCCAAAGTTCCAGGGTAGAGCTCCTGCTACCCCCACGTCTGGCTCAGGAGTGAACCATGTGACTTATAGTCCAGGGAACCAGGCATCCTCCCGGCCACACTGATTGGCTCAGGGACAGACATGGGACTGATCCAGAGCCAATGAGATGCACTGGGAATCCTGGGAGAGAGACTCCCATGCTTGCAGCTGGCCAGGAAACTGGGAGGATGTAAGGAAGGTTACATTGCTACCAGGAGGAGAGAGAGCGTCTGTGAATACAGTCGAGCAGAAGAAAACAGAGCTGACAGTCGAGGGAAACCAACTCCTTGGGGGTTCATTTGAACTCCTGGATCCACCCATGCCTGATACCCCTACAGATGGTTTTCAGTTAAACAGGTGAATATATTTCCTCTTTGATTAAGCCATTGGGAGTTAAATTTCTGTTCATAAACATCTGCAAGTGCCTAGTCTGATTACAAAAAATTACCCTATAGTGGCCGGGTGCCGTGGCTCACGCCTATAATCCCAGCACTTTGGGAGGCCAAGGTGGGTGGATCACTGAGGTTGGGAGTTCAAGACCAGCCTGACCAACATGGAGAAACCCCATCTCTACTAAAAATACAAAATTAGCTGGGCGTGGTGATGCACGCCTGTAATCCCAGCTACTCAGGAGGCTGAGGCAGGAGAATCGCATGAACCCGGGAGGCAGAGGTTGCAGTGAGCCGAGATCGTACCATTGCACTCCAGCCTGGGCAACAAGTACAAAAACTCTGTCTCAAAAAAAAAAAAAAACAAAAAACAAAAAAAAAAAAAAAACAAAAAAACTGAGATGATTGTAATAACTAGCAAGCTTGGAGGTTGAAATGGCTCATACTGGGGATGACAAAATAGATGGGTGTGATGTGTGTGTGTGTGTGTGTGTGTGTGTGTGTGCATTAATGATGTGTGCACATCACTTAATGGTTTATATCACATCTTCATGTGCCAGACTGTGAGCTCCAGGAGGACTATGGCTGGGTCTGTTTTCATTCACCCTGGAATAGCCAGCACTTGGCATGGTGCCTGGCACACAGCAGGCTCTCAATGAATACTTGTTGGGGGTGGTGAATGGATAATGGAATCAAGTTTGACTAGTCCACTCCCCTCATGTGATTGTTCTGAGTATCAGAAGTACTACATGTTAAACACCCAGCAGGGTGCCTGGTACACAGTAGGTGCTCAGTAAATGGAAGTGCACATGACTAAGTATGCAAGCGTATGCTCGTTTGTCAGATTTGGGAGTTGAGGCTCTTAGGAGCAGGCAGCATGTCCAAGGTCACGTAACACGTGTCCAGGTTGGGGCTCTGAGTTTGATCCCACTGACTCCAAATGCGAAACTCACTGTACAGTCCCTGGAGGGTGTTGGCAGAAGAATGACATGATGGGCTGAAGGGCCGCAGGCCTGTGGGTCAGGTGTGCTCGATTCATGCAGGATTTTAGAAGAGTCTGAATTAGCTGCCAATATTTACCAATCAGGAGATCTCATAGGTAAAAAATACAAATTTGTGGCTTCTGCCGAAAAATCAGGAAAACTGGCCGTCTGGGTCCACAGGTCTACCTGGGCCCGATCTGCCCCTTTTAGACAGATGCCTTCTCCACAGTCCCCACCAGTCCCTATTGTCCACTCACTCCCGGCTTGCTACCATCTTTCAGTGATTGCCTGTTCTCTAGTGACTTTAACCTGGGGAGTCACAGTAGGCAGGGCCCAGGACTGGTGGCGGTGTGGAGGGGAAACAGAAACAGGGACGGATTTGGCAGCCGGTCTGGGGAAAGAATGTACCAGCTGTGGGGGGATGTCAGAGCTGACTCTGAGGATTCGGATGGGGCAGGAAGATTTGTTCATTTCCTTATTTCTTTTAAAATGGGACATCTGGACGAAACATCACCGTCAGCCTCTCCTCCTCCTCATCATCATCTAAGCCAGGGGTCAGCAAACTACAGCCAAGCAGGTCCACTGCCTGTTTTTGTAAACAAAGCTTCCTTAGAACACGGCATAGATAATAAGCATGTTGCATATTATCTATGCAATATGTTTGCATATTATCTATGGCTGCTTTCACATTATAATGGCAGACTTCAGCAGTGGTAACAGGACTGTAAGCCTTGTAGAGTCTAAAATATTTAGTATCCGGCCCTTTACAGAAAATATTTGTTGCCCTGATCTAAGCTACTACATACTGAGTATTTACTACGTGCAAGGGGGCACTTCTAATGTTCTACATGTATTAACTCATGTGATCCTCAAAAACCTCTGTGGTAAAACCATAAGGAAACACCACTACACGCCCAGCAAAGCAGCCCTGACAAAAAAGACACCACCAAGTGCTGATAAGGGATGCAGAGCAACTCCCATTTCTGGCTGGGAGTGTCAACTGGTGCAACTTTTTTTTTTTTTTTTGAGATGGAGTCTTGCTCTGTTACCCAGGCTAGCGTGCAGTGGTGCGATCTCGGCTCACTGCAACCTCTGCCTCCTGGGTTCACGCCATTCTCTTGCCTCAGCCTCCCGAGTAACTGGGATTACAGGTGCCCGCCACCACACTGGGCTAATTTTTGCATTTTTAGTGGAGACACGGTTTCACCATGTTGGCCAGGCTGGCCTCGATCTCCTGACCTAAAGTGATCCACTCGCCTCGGCCTCCCAAAGCACTGGGATTATAGGCGTGAGCCACTGCGCCCGGCCGGGTGCAGCATCTTAACACGTCCTGTGTCCCAGCAATTCTTCTTCGGGTGTCTAACCAAAATAAACGGGCACATATGTCCACTAAAAGCCATGGACAAGGATGTTCACGGCAGCTTAGTTTATAACAGACCCAAACTGGAGACAACCAAATGTCCATGAGTTGTTGAAGGGATAAATACAGATCTCACAGACACTGCCCTGGGTGGAAAACGGTAGACGCAGAAGAGAACAGACTATACGATTCCATTTAGGTGAAGTTCTAGAACAGGCAAAACTAATCCACGGTGACAGAAGTCAGAGTAGATGTCATCCGCAGGGTGGGGGTCATGACTGGAGAGGGGTCCCAGGGAGTCTTCTGGAAATGCTGTATGTCTTGATCGGAGCCGTGGTGAAACAGACGCACGCATATTTGAAACAGATGCACACGTATGTGAAAATTCATTGAGCGGTCCCCTTAAGATCTGTGCATGCTACCTCATGTCGATTAATCTTAAATTAAAAATAGAAAAAACTACGACTGAGGATCAACCACTTCAGCAGGTGCTTAGGCAGGAACCACTCACTCTGAACATGCACACGCCCTGTGCTCAGCAACGCTGCTGTGAGGAGCGGGTATAACAGATACGAGCCCCTGTGCTCACCAGGAACGAGGTTCTAGATGGTGCTCAGCAGCACTATGTGTAATAACCCCAAACTGGAAATACCTAAATGCCCAATAAAAGTAGAATAAACAAACAAATTGCGGTATGAGCGCATGACGGAATGCTGGGCAGCAAGAATGAACTCAACATAATATTAAGCAAGAGAAGCCAGAGGCAGAGAGAATCTGTAACGCTAAGAGTCTGAATCACCGTTATGCTTGTGGGAAGGGTGTCGAGTGGGGGAAATTCTGTGAGGGGACTGCTGCGGGCGGTAGTGACATTCTCTTCTTGGCCTACCTGGGTGCTCATTACACATGTCTGTTTAGTTTGCGACAAGCCCTTGAGTGGTACACTCTGTATATGTACTTTCTGCAAGAATATTCTGTCTGGGCAAAATGTTAAAAAACCAAACTCTTGGAAACAGAGACTATTCTTTGAGAAATGAATACTTTTCTTTTCTTTTTTAAAGACAGAGTCTTGCTCTGTCACCCAGGCCCAAGAGCAGTGGCAAGATCTTGGCTCACTGCAGCCTCAAACTCCCAGGCTTAGGCAATCCTCCCATCTCAGCCTGTCCAGTAGATGGGACTATAGCCATGTGCCACCACACCCGGCTAGTTTTTGTATTTTTTTGTAGAGACATGGTCTCGTCATGTTGCCCAGGCTGGTCTTGAACTCCTCGACTCAAGCGATTCACTTGCCTTAGCCTCCCAAAGTGCTGGGATTACAGGCGTCAGCCACTGTGCCTGGCTGAGAGATGAGAAAACTGAGAACGAGGAGGTGGATGTAAAATGCTCAAGGTCACACTGTTAAGTGTCTGAGTCACCATCTGAACCCAGGTAGCCTGGTTCCTGAGTTGGGCCCCTAACTGCTGGGCCTCACGGCCTCTCCCAGGCCAAAAAGGTCGCAGCTTACCTTGGAGTAGTCGGAGCCATGCTTCTCTTTCACCCCGTTCCGACATAGCGTGTAGTTATAAAAGCGGGAGTTTTTAAGGAGTCCGACCCACTCCTTCCAGCCGGGCGGCACGTAGGAGCCGTTGTATTCATTAAGATACTTCCCGAAGAAAGCTGTGGAGAGAGATGGATCAGGAGGCCACGTGAGAAAGTGCCTGACGATGTTTATTACACCACTGTATTATGCCCGAGGCCTGCGTCTGCACACCTGCTCTGCCATGGAGCCCTCTGGCACACGGAGCCAATGGATCCCTTCTCCAATGTGATTACATGCATTGAATACAAGATATAGGGTTACAGAGAAAATCAATTGTTTGGAAATACGGTTATCAAAACACCAAAAGCATTTGCAATACAGTGTGTCTTTTATTTTTGATTTTTATTTCAGACGGAATCTTGCTCTATTGCCCAGGCTAGAGTGCAATGACACGACCTTGGCTCACTGCAACCTCTCTAGGTTCAAGCGATTCTCCTGTCTCAGCCTCCCGAGGAGCTGGGATTACAGGCGTCTGCCACCATGCCTGGTGTATTTTTTGTATTTTTAGTAGAGACGGGGTTTCACCATGTTGGCCAGGCTGGTCTCGAACTCCTGACCTCAGGTGATCTGCCTGCCTTGGCCTCCCAAAGTGTTGGGATTACAGGTGTGAGCCACCACATCTGGCCCACTGTGTCTTTTAAAACCTTGTAGAGAGCGATCATTTCAAAACAGTCACAAGTGAAAATATTTGATTTTGTGGTATCTGCAACAACTGTAATGGGATATTAAAATACTGGTGATTTCTACAGATGACAAAGCTACAGATTCTGCCAACATACTGTGGTTAATGGCCTATGCTCATATTGGAAGCAAATGCTAAGTTTCAGCTGTAGGTTAGTAAAAATGAGACTGTAATTATTTTTCCCCATTGAAGTTTGTGGATCCCTTGGATTCTGTCTACTACACAGCAACCAGAATGGCTAACATTAACAAAATGGGCTTAGTATGGGTGGGGATGTGGGACAACTTGAGCCCTCACACACTGGGTGGCTGCCCCAACTGGTCCAACCACGATGGGGAACTCTTTGGATGTGTCTGCTAAATTTGAACACATTGATAACTTCTACCCAGCCATTTAAATCTTGGGTATTTACCCAATAGAAAAGTATTCATACATTCACCTAAAGTCAGGTGTAAGACATGACAGCACATTTGTAATAGTAAATAAGTAGAAACAAATGAAATGTTTATCAACAAAAGGATGGGTAAAGAAATTGTTGCACATTTAGAGAATGGAAGGCTACATTGAAACTTGAATGAAAGACCTAGTGCTACATTCAAGAACAGGGATTACTCTCAACAACCTAAGAATGTTAAGAGAAATAAACCAGATACAAAAGAATACATGCCATATGACCTCATCTATGTGAAATTCGAGAACAGGCCAAACTAACCTATGGTGTTAGAATAAAAACAGTGGGTATCCTGGAGACGGGGGGAGGGTGGGTGGGAACAGGAAAGGGAGTTTAATGAATGGTCTTGTTCTACGTCTTGCTGGAGCAGGTGGTTCAGTTGGTGACACCTCACTGGCCTGGACATTTGGGAGCCGTGCACTTTTCCACATGCATGCTTTACATCAACAACAAAGCTTAAAGAAAATCATCCTAATTCATCGGGAAGGGCATGTG
The DNA here is from genome assembly GCF_000951035.1 of Colobus angolensis palliatus. Classification (NCBI taxonomy): domain Eukaryota; kingdom Metazoa; phylum Chordata; class Mammalia; order Primates; family Cercopithecidae; genus Colobus; species Colobus angolensis. The sequence continues at coordinate 5,752,808 of NW_012121820.1, read as the reverse complement.
CCTAAAAACTCTCTGTGATGAGGAGACAGACAAGTCCTCTTCATGGTCTTCTGTTTTTATTTTGCATGTACATTTTTTTTCCTTTGAGACACGTCTCACTCTGCCACCCAGGCTGGAGTGTAGTGGCACCATCACGGCTCACTGCAGCCTCAACCTCCCAGGCTCAAGTGATCCTCCCACCTCATCCTCTCGAGTAGCTGGGACGACAGGCGCATGCCACCATGCCTGGCTTATTTTTGTAGTTTTTGTAGAGAAGGGGTTTCACCATGCTGCACAGGCTGTTCTTGAACTCCTGAGCTCAAGCGATCTGCCTGCCTCAGCCTCCCAAAGTGCTGAGATTACAGGCGTGAGCCATGGTGCCTGGTTTGCATGTACAATAATTGCTGACTAGAGACAGCAATCCTGTTCTAGTCCTCTCTTTCTAGATGAGGACACCGCAGTTCTGAAATTTCTGACGAGTATTGTTGACAGCACAGAACACGAGCGTTCCAGGCAGTTGTAGGGACGTAAGGAGATCTTGCTAACAGACAGCTCGGCGTTGGGCCTTGTGCATGTGAGTACTCAGCTAAGAACTCAGGATGAAAAGAGAAAGGCCGGGGAGGTGAACCCCCAGAGGAAGGACAGTGGGTGGGATGGGGCTCTGGTGCCCTTAGAGGAGAGGACAACCCATCCACCAGTGTCCCTGGAGAAAGTACAGAGCCACCTGGCCCTGGGAGAGCTGCGACGGAGCTGGCTCCCTCTGCAGGGGTTTTCCTGGTGACCTGGCAGATTGCTGACACTTTCCGGGAGTGGCAAGATGCCTTAGGAACCCAAGCAGTGGGATTCTGGAACCCCCAAAATACAAGGCAAAAGGGAGCACTTCATTAAATAACTTGCCCACCATGCAGGGCTGGGACGTGACCACTCCAGAGGGAGGAGCTGATTAAACACCTCCTGGAAGGATCTGGGTATACAGGAGAGGTGAAAATGGAAGGGAGGATCCCCCAGCAGCCTCAGGGGTAAGGTCCAGGATGGAACCTCCCTTTCTGTGGGAGGACGAAGCAAAAATAAACGGGAAGAACCTGGCGTTTCGCAGAGGAGGAGGCGGGGAACCGGCTGCACAGTCTCTGAGTCATATCCAGTTTTCACAGAGTGAAATGTAATTAGGTGGTGGGTGCCTAATTAAACAGCGACTGGGCGTCCCTGGCTAGGTGTCAGGGAGTCACTGATGGAGTGGGAGGCAGCATGAGAGTCCTGGGCAAGCTAAAGGCCTGTGCTTCTCTTTCTCTGGCACCTGGAATGTTGGAGATGCCTCAATGCATCCAGCTCCTCAAAGCAGTGGCTCTTGGCCAGAAGGGGGGTAATCTCTGTCCCCAGGAGACACTTGGCAATGTCTGGAGACATTTTTGGTTTCATCACAACTTGGTGTGCTGTTGGTATCTGGTGGGTGGAGGCCAGGGATGCTGCTCAATATTCGCCGACGCATATGGCAGCCCCCACGCTACGAAGACTGAGCCAGGACAAAATGTCAGCAGCGCCTAATCCAATAAACCGTATCTTTTTTTTTTTTTTTTTTTTGGAGAGAGGGTCTCTGTTTCCCAGGCTGGAATGCAATGGCGTGATCTCGCCTCACTGCAACCTTCACCTCCTGGGTCCAAGGGATTCTCCTGCCTCAGCCTCCTGAATAGCTGGGACTATAAGCGTGCGCCATGATGCCTGGCTAATTTTTGTATTTTGAGTAGAGACGAGGTTTCACCATGTTGGCCGGGCTGGTCTCGAATTCCTGACCTCAAGTGATCCACCTGCCTCGGCCTCCCCAAGTTCTGGGACTACAGGCATGAGCCACCGTGCACGGCTGAGAAACCCTCTCTTATGTAAATAAACCTGTCTATGGTCCAACCCTCTAGCATCTCACCCTTCAGGTCTTTAGAGCTATATTGTGAGAGCCAGGAAGACCCCTGGAGACCAAGTGAAGCTCAGGAAACCAGATTTCCTAAACCTAGTGACCTTGACCCCCACCTCTGATGCTGCCCTCATGTGGGGGGCTCCACTCCTGTAACACTCCTGGCCTCTCTCCATGCTCTCCTGTACCTCCTCCGAGGGGGACAATATACAGCAGAGGTCACCAAACCTTTTCTGTAAAAGCCAGATAGTCAATATTTTAGGCTTTGTGGGCCAGAGGGTCAGAGGGTCTCTGTGACAACTACTAAACCCTGCTAGCTACTGTTAAAAAGAAAAAAAAAAAAAGTCACAGACAAGACATAAACAAGTGGGCGGGGCTATGTTCCGATAAAGCTTCATTTACCAAAACAAATGGAGGGCCTGGTTAGGTCCACTGGCTGTGGTTTGCTGACCCCTAGCATGTGTCTAGTGGGTTTGAAGGGCCAAAGTGGGCATGGGTAGCCCAATCCTTCCCGTGCTAGCTTTCAGGAGGCTTGTCCTGTCCACGTGGGGAGGAGAGGTGTAGACCAGCATCAGTGAAAAGTCTGTCACACTCTGGAGTTTAGTCAGGAAGCCCAAATGCCCTCAGGAGGAAGCCATGCCCTCAAACCCAGCCTTCACCAGATTCATCAGAGTGCAGTGTTGACTGTCATCTGCTGACTCTCGGGTTTGATTTCTTAATCGGCTCAGGATCTCAACAAGGAAGAGGGTAAAATTTAATAAGCCCCCTCATAAATTGGTATTCCCATTTTTCTAAGAAAAAAATGAGCTTTATTATTGTTATTACTATTATTTTTTTGAGATGGAGTCTTCCTCTTGTACCCAGTCGGGAGGACACTGGTGTGATCTCAGCTCATTGCAACCTCCGCTTCTCAGGTTCTAGCAATTCTCGTGCCTCAGCCTCCTGAATAGCTGGGATTACAGGCATGACCATCATGCCCGGCTAATTTTTGTATTTTTAGTAGAGACAGGTTTTTGCCATGTTGGCCAAGCTGGTCTTTAACTCCTGACCTCTGGTGATCCGCCTGCCTTGGCCTCCCAAAGCGCTGGGATTACAGGTGTGAGCCACCCCGCCAGGCAGAGTTTTAGTATTTTTCACTCTTCTTTTTTCTCCATTTCCCCTATGCCCCACTTTGCCCTTTAGAAATGCAATTAAAACTTTTTACCTCCCCTACACCAGACAGTCTCTTCAGGCCAAGTTCATCTAATCACCTGCTTAGAGGCTCCGGAGCGGAACTCTCACTCACCAGGAGGTTGCCTCGAGAGACAATGGTCCATCTACAACCCAAATTATACCTGCTGTGAAACTCCCTCCCAGGTGGAGAGCTTCTGGCCACCCTTAGAACCTAGTTCCACCCACAAAGGCACCAGTGGCTGTCAGCTGACTTCCCCATAGATGAAGTACACCAGTGAGATATGCGGACCCCCCAGCACTCACTTCCTCCCCTGTGTGCCATTCATGCCAGGCCCCCTTTTAAAAGCACCTCCTTTCTGCTCCTAAAAGCAAAGCAGTACTCTTAAGGCAGGAAGACTGTACTTTTTCTCTTAAGCTAGCTTTCGAATAAAAAATCACTTTCCTTATACCAGATCTCGCTCTTCCTACCTGCGTTTTGGTTACACCTCCCTACAGAGCCCCGACACTTTCTATTCATAGCAAACAATACTGGCAGTGATGTAAAAAGATTCCTTTTGAAACAACTGAAGTCCAGGGTGAAACAATCTGGAGTAAAATGTTAATAGAATCAGTGTAACTAGGCATGGTAAACATCATGATGGTGGCACTTGAAATTGCTGAATTTGAGGTCCCACTGCCCTAGGGAAGGTATGCATGCCTATATCCATTCGGCAAGTATTGATTAAACACCTATGGTATGCAGGGAGCTGTCCCAGGCACTAGAATCACAGGAGTGAACAAGACCACCAGGATCCCTTCTGCCCTCGTGCAGCTGATGTTCTAGTAGGGAACAGTGACAAATGCGATGAGGAAAATAAGGGAGAATGACAGGACAGAGTGGCCCCACACGGTGCTGTGAGAGGCCCCGCTGGGCTGAAGAACATGAGTCAGAGGGGACAGGAGGAAAACTGCTCCAGGCAGAGGGAACTGGCAGGTGCAAAGGCCCTGAGGCCAGTACAGGCGTGGGGGCATCGTGGAACCCAAGGGGACAGTGAGGGAGGGAGGAAATGGCATCGCAGGGAAGAGGGGACAGATCCCATAGGGTCCTGGAGACTGTCTTGAGGAGTGGCAGGGTCCGCACTTCTCCTGGAATATTGCATGCCAGATTTTGCCTTTTGTGCATTTTCCTGGAAACAGGTCCACAGCTTTTGACACATTCTGAAAGGAGCCCAGACCACAAGTCATTTAAGAGGCACAGATTTTCACCCCCTCAGTTTGCAGAAAAGTGAACCGAAAGTCAGAGAAAAAAGCTTCACTGAACTCCCCACTGGGGAACTGCGTTTCCCGCTACACTCCCACATCTTCCAAGTCCCCACCCACTGAAGCCGCTGGTTCTTGAAGACTTGGGCCAAGGTCTTTCTGATGAATGCTACAGTTCAGCTTCTTGGCTTGGCTGCTGGGATAAGAATCTCTTCGTGGGGAGTGGGGGTGGGTCCTCCTCCTGCCCACGGAAGCTCACTTCTGCCCATTCTTTTCAGTGCCACAGATGTCAGCGTGTCCCAAGCTGTTTCCTCTGCTAGAATCTCCCCTTTCACGTCTCTTTCCTTTCTCCAACCCCCAACCCTTAAAAACCCCAAAAGGGTGTATTATTCAGTCTCCACTAGGCTCTAGAAAACAGGGCTTCAGTCAGAGGCTTTTAGTGCCAAATTAGATTTTGCTCTCATTTGATTAGATTTCCCCAAGGCACTTTTAAAAATGGTTATTCCGGCACCAGTGGAGGTGGGAGAAGCAAATTAGCGTGGGCCCTGGGGCTCCTGGGCTGGGAGATACAGCCAAGAGAATGAGCTGGAATTAAAACCAAGATTAAAAGCCCAGCCCAAATTGTGGCAGGTGGCTGGTGCCGGGAAGCTTGGATTCGCTGAGCTTTCGAGGCGGGGACAGCACAAGAGGAGGGGCAAGCTGGGGGCTGGCGTGGGGATGGGACAATGTGGCAGGCAGATTAAGAGGAATTAATGGCAGGCCAGGAAAGGCCATTGACAACGAGCTGGCTGGTGTCTGCCCCTGGGTACCAGGGCTGGCATCTGCTAAAAGGCCAGAGCACTTACTGCCTCCTGTGTGCCCGGCACTAGGTGGAGGCTTCACCCGCCTGGCTTTGTCATCCTTTGGGCACTGACACTTCCTTATTTAAGTCACACAGGTTGAGCTTGACTGTTGACTCCAGGAACGTGTGCAAATCCTTGACAGAGCCATCAGTACTGCGTTCCCCTGGTGATCATGGGTAAACTGGTTAGTCGAGGCAAAGGCATGTGACCCAAGCTGGGCCAACTGCAGCAAGTCAGCCCTGGGATTTTTAGGGAGCTATTAGAAAAGAGAAGGTTTTCTTCCTCAGGGCTTGGAACTGGTGGGCTACATAACTGAAGCTGCTGGCAGCCACCTTGCCACCAAAAGGGAAGAGTCTTGTGTGTGTGTGTGTGTGTGAGCAATATGGAAAAAAGTGGAGGTGGGAAAGATACAGAGACAGAGAGAGAGAGATAAAGAAATACAAGAGATAGAGAGATGCTGGTTTGAGGCCCTGGGGATCCACTCTTACCTGAAACCACTTTTTTTTTTTTTTTTGAGACAGAGTCTCACTCTGTCTTCCAGGCTGGAGTGCAGTGGTGTGATCTCGGCTCACTGCAACCTCCGCCTCCTGAGTTCAAGCAATTCTTCTACCTCAGCCTCCCAAGTAGCTGGGATTACAGGTGCCCGCCACCACACCCAGCTAATTTTTGTATTTTTAGTAGAGAAGGTGTTTCGCCATGTTGGCCAGGGTAGTCTCGAATTCCTAACCTCAGGTGATCAGTCCACCTCGGCCTCCCAAAGTGCTGGGATTACAGGCGTGAGCCACCGTATCTGGCCTGAAACCATTTCTAATGCTAGCATTTTCAGTTTTATCAGTGTCTTTCAATTAGGGAGAACACTGGGCAATGGAGACATTTTTGGTTATCACAACTGGGTGCTGAAGGGCTGCTACTGGCATTCAGTGGGCAGAGGCCAGGGACGCTGGTAGAAATCCTATAATGCACAAGACAGCATCCATAATAAAGAAATATCTCGCTCAAAATATCACTAGTGCTGAAGTTGAGAAACCCTGAGTTACGCAAATCCATAAACCCCATCACTGCACTTTTGTGTTGTTTTATTTGCTTAATTTAGTTTGAGTTCTTTCACCTGCAATTAAAAGGCCCACGATGCTTAGTGTTGCACAGGGTTTGGAAACCACATCTGGCCTGCTGCTTGCTTTTATAAATAAAGCTTTATTGGAACACAGCCACTCTATCTGTTTACACATTGTAATGGCTGAATGGCACAGCTGAGTTGTTGCAACAGAGGTGGCAGAGGTGGGGGTGCAAGTCTAAAATATTTACTATGTGGTTCTTTACAGAAAGGGTCTGCCAATCCCTGGTGTAAAGCAAAATTCCCTGTGTGCAACAAAGGATCCCTTTGGAATTTCAAATAGGATAGCAGTAACCCGGAAGAAGTGATGACAGCTAAGCAGAGGTAGATTCTAAACTGGGTACGATAGCGCATGGGGCTCTGTGGTGCAAAGGAAAAGCAACAATGACACAACAATGAGGATGGTAATGAGGAAGACAATGACGACAAGAAGAGCAGCCAATGACAGGCTGAGTTGGGAGGATCACTTGCTCTGCATGGTTCCAATAAGCACAAACTTTAGCTTCCACAGTTCAGTCCAATAACACCAGTCCCCTGCAACATGGGTTAAACTTAGTTACTACTGTAGATTAACTGTGAGGAACAGCATAAAGGACAAATGCCATTGCTCACCCTTCAGTGCACAGGTTGCTGTGTATGACCGATGCACATTGTGATCAATGGCCCAGCATGTGGCTCCTCACAAAGCCTATTACAGGTGTTTGGTTGCTGTGCATCTGTGATTCAGTTCGTGCACAGACAGCAAAATGTGTAGTGGTGTGACCTCCTTGTCACTCAGTAACACATCTACAAGGCAGTTTACAAAAGTGGATTGTGAAGGAGAGAACTGGCGAACAGAGATGAAAGTGCAGCAAAGAAATGAAAGATGCTGAAATGGAAACTTCAAAGTAAACTGGAATTGTAAAAGAAATGGAAGCAGACCGTGGGAATGTTGACAGTGTCACTGTTTGACAGACTCTATACACAGCCAGAAGAGCTTAGCTGAAGGCAGACTTACGCGACATAAATGAAGAAGAAGTTGTGATGAAAAGGATGATGTTCCTAAGGAAATGCTGCTGACAAAAAAAGAAAACCCTTTACATTAAAGGAGTTCCTGGAGATCTTTTACAACACTGAAAGCTCTGTGTCCCTAGGCAAGTCTTTTAACCTCTTAATACCTCTGTTTCTCCAGCTGTCAAATAGTGTTAATAATAGTATCTACCTCAGAGGGTTGCTATGAGAACTAATATATGTATAGATGACATTTTGGTCAATGACAGACCATATATACAATGGTGATCCCATAACATTATAATACTTTTTTTTTTTGAGCCACGATCTTGCTCTGTTGCTCAGGTTGGAGTGCAGTGGTGTTATCATGGCTCACTGCAAGCTCAAACTCCTAGGCTCAAGTGATCCTCCTGACTCAGCCTACTGAGTAGCTCCAGATGCACATCACCACCCCGGCTAATGTTTTTTATTTTTTTTTTAGATGGAGTCTCACTCTGTCGCCCAAGCTGGAGTGCAGTGGTGCCATCTCAGCTCACTGCAACCTCCGCCACCTGGTTCAAGCAATTCTCCTGCTTCAGCCTCCCAAGTAGGTGGGACTACAGGTGTCCACCATCACGCCTATCTTTTTTTAAAATTTTTAGTAGAGACGAGGTTTCACCATGTTGGCCAGGCTGGTCTTGAACTCCTGACCTCAGGTGATCTGCCCGCCTCAGCCTCCCAAAGTGCTAGGATTACAGGCATGAGCCACCACACCCAGCCTAATGTTTTAATTTTTAGTAGAGACGGGGTGTCACTATGTTGCCCAGGCTGGTCTGAAACTCCTGGGCTCAAGTGATCCTCCCACTTTGGCCTCCCAAAGTGCTGGGAATACACGCATGAGCCACCATACCCACCATATTTTTACTGTACTCTATCAATACGTTCACGTATGCTTAGATACACAAATACTTCCCATTGTGTTACCATCGCCTACAGGATTCAGTAGGGTCACATGCTGTAGAGGTCTGTAGTCTAGGAGTAATAAATAGGTCACACCACAGAGCCTAGGTGTGTAGCAGGCTAAGCCATTCAGGCGTAAGTGATGTTTGCACAAAGACAGAATCACCTAACTCCATGATGTTCGCACAAAGACAGAATCACCTAACGACACACTTCTCAGCATGTATCCCCGTTGTTCTGTGACACACGGCTGTACGCTGCTTGGAACCGGCACACAGCAAGTGCCTACTAAGGATTATATTTTCATTATCCACCAACGGGCCTGTCTCCTGTTATAGCCAACTTCTTGCTGTTAACATCTGGCTTAATGGAGTTCTCCTGCCCCCCTGGAGGGGATCACTAGCTCCCCAAATCCTTCCTGCACCCTGTTTCGTGGCCCAGCAGGTTGGCCACTTCCCCTGCAGGCAGCTCTGCGGTGTAGGCTCCACGCGGCTGCTTCCCCATTTGTCTGAGTTAAGTGCTCCCGGGGAACGATTCGGAGCCTGATGGGAGGAGGAGACCCTTCTGTTTTCTCTCCCAGCCCCAAATCTAACTGAAATTGCCTTGTAATAATTGCATTTGTGGTCTGTGAAAGCTGTGTCTCGTGGCGACCAGGGACTGAGATTAGCTGGTGGTAAACCCGGCACAGGGGCACACAAGGCATCATTGGGGATACTAAGCAAGCCAAAGGCAATGGCGGAGAAAGAGGGCTCCTGCAACCAGAAACCACTGGGAACCTCGGCCACCTCTCCCTGCTGCAGACATGTCCCCGCCACGCCAGGCCGGCGTCGGAACACGGTGTTCCTCCCAGCATTAATTCTCCCTTTTCCTAGTAACACAGGTGGTGATGTGGCAGAGTGGCCGAAGTGTCTCTGCAGTCAGACTGTCTGGGTTTGAATCCTGGATCTGCCACCTCCTAGCTGTGGGACCACAGAGGACTTCGTCCCCTGTGGTTGTTGGCAACGAGTGAGACGACAGTGCACCCCCACCCACTGCTGTGCACATGGATGAGCTGACAGGCATGCAAAGGGTGAACAGGACCTCATCTGTCCTAGGGGCCTCCCAAGAGGCAGCCAGCAGGACAGACAGCACCCACTGCTTTCGGAGGACTTTCTCTCCCCCACGACGGGCCATCTGGCTGGAAATATCAACAGGGCTTTTTTAAGGACATCAGCAACTTTCGGTACATGTTCATCCCACACCATCTCCACCCACACCCTACATTAAAGGTAATTGACAAACAACTCTCTAAGAGTCCAAATGTTCCAGAGCTGACTCGCTGAATCATGCGACACCATTTCATTAAATATTTATTCACTTTGATTTGGCAATTTGTCCTCATATTTTGGAACCTGCACACACATACATCTACGCACATGCATAAATATACAACACATACATATACACACATGCATGAATACATACATATACACAAGCACAAATACACCACATATACACACATGCATGAACACACAACACATACAATGCGTGAATGACATATAAAAATACACAGATACATGAATATATGGCACACATATACGCACATGCGTAGATTTACAAGATTCATATATACACAATGCATGAATATACATGTACATATATACACAATGCATGAAAATACAATAAAAGCACATATACACACATACACGAATACACAACATATACATATACACAGGGTATAAAATCCCCAAAAAGATAGAAATGCATCTTGCTTCTTCACCTGTTTCCTTCTCACAGCCAACTTCCAACTGGACTTCTGCCTCCGCAGCCCTCCCAGAGTCCTGACTTCCCTAAATGGCCAGAGGACCTTCTGAGCCCAAGAGCCATCAGGCTATCTCCCTTCAGGGACGTGCTGCTGGGCTCACTCTGTTCGGACTTCTCCAGGCCTCACGCTCCCTATGAGCCAAGCTCTCTACCCCGCCGGGCACCGGCACCTGCTCTTCCCTCTGCCTGGGATGCCTGCCTCCTCCTCACGGTGGCATCTCAGGTCAGATGAGACGCTGTCTGTGACCACGCATCCGTCTATACTCACCGGGCTGTTTATTTCCTCCACAGCACTCTGCACTCTCTGAAATTACCCTATAGATGTGTTTGTTTTCTTGTTTATCCTCATGTCCCCAACTAGGGTGTGGGGTCCATAAGGCAGGAGCCATGCCTGGCCACTGTAGCCCCAGCCCAGTACCTGGCCCAGAGTGTGCATACGGTGAGCATGTGCATACAGTGAGCAGCGGCCGACAGGAGGGCTGGTAGGTGGACCTGATTGAGGTACACAGGACGTGCAAGGGAGGGCAGCGCCCTCTAACGTTAAGCCTCACACCCCTTGCCCAGGAGCGCAGGAGAGGTGGCAATCGCATGTCTTACTGAAAGGGATTCTAGGCCAGGCGTGGTGGCTCACGCTTGTAATCCCAGCACTTTGGGAGGCCAAGATGGGCAGATTGCTTGAGCTCAGGAGTCTGAGGCCAGCCTGGGCAACATGGAGAAGCCCAGTCTCTACCAAAAAGTTAGCCAGGTGTGGTGGTGCACACCTGTTGTTCCAGCTACTTGGGAGGCTGGGGTGGGAGAATCACCTGAGCCCAGGAAGTGAGGCAGAGGCTGCAATGAGCCAAGATCCTGCCACTGCACTCCAGCTTGGGTAACAGAGCGAGACCCTGTCTTGAGGGGGCGGGGACGGGGAAAGAAAAAGAAAAAGAAAAAGAAAGGAAGGAATTTCTATTATAGCGTCTGCAGGACAGTGCTGCATGCTGAAAAAAAGGGGTCAACGGAGCAGGTAGGGCTGCCAACTGCACATGTCTGTGTGCAGAATACACTGAACCAGGGGTGACTTTGCCCTGCAGGGGACACTGGGCAGTGTGTGGAGACATTTTTCACTGCTATGACCTGGGGGTGGGAGTGGGGGAATGTGCTACAGGCATCAGCGGGCAGAGGCCAGGGATGCTGCTGACAATTTCCAATGCATGGGACAGCCCTCCTCCCCCAGTAAAGAATGATTTGGTCCCCAAGGGACAAAAAATCCTGACAATGTCTG